>NW_024425452.1:9707223-10117286 GCF_017311325.1 Ursus maritimus | reverse complement strand
TTTCTTTCTTTCTTTCTTTCTTTCTTTTTCTTTCTTTCTTTTTCTTTCTTCCTTTCTTCCTTTCTTCCTTTCTTTCTTTCTTTCTTTCTTTCTTTCTTTCTTTCTTTCTTTCTTTCCTCTCTGTCTCTTTCTTTCTTTTTCTTTCCTTCCTGCCTGTCTTCCTTCCATTATTCCTTCCTCCCTCACTCCCAGCCTCCCTCCTTTTGTTCGTTTGTTCCATCTTCTTTTTCTTTTTCTTCCCCTCTTTTTTGGCTGAGTAGTATTTCATTGTCTGGATCAATCATCGTTGGTTTATTCATTCCCATGTTGAAGAGCACTTGGGTTGTTCGCTGGCTTGGATGATTACAGATAGAGGTGCTACAAACATTTGTGTACTATTTTTATGTGTATAAGCAAGCTTTTGTTCTCTTAGATCTTGTATGCTTTATTCCAAAAATAATAATGAAGTGAGGAAGTGAAAATGAAATTCTTCAGTCTACTAAAGGATTTGAGATGAATTCTTAGAAAGATACAGTCTTGAAAGGAACTTGCCCATTTGCCCCATCATCATGACCAAAGTGGCTCCATCTGCCACTGCTCTACTCCCAGTTTTCCAGATAACAAAATTCTTATGGACATTAGAAAATTCTCTTGGCTCTGTGGTAGGAGACACTGTTCCCCTGTTTTGATGTGTACATGCCATTTTTTAAATAGGATACCTATGTCAGAGCAAGTAGTTTCACACATTCTGGAGTCGAGAGCATTTCTGTTCTAATTAGTGGAACATGAGAGTGAAACTGAAATTTTGCATTGGTGGAAAAGGTAAGTCTGAGAATGAAAGGAGAGAATTGGAAGAATGTCCCATCAGTAATGGACAGAATTGGAAAGAACAATTGTATGTTATTGTTGGAATTGGATTCTTGTAGTTCTTCAGAAATACAAATCTTGGATGTATTATTAGTTCATTTAATCACTTAATTCAATAAATATTTATTGAACCTAAGTGGCAGGTATAGTTGTAAACATATCTCTTCCACAAAATTTTTATTATATCAGCATTTTAAATCCTATTAATATGTTATTATTGGGGCTTTTTTTTTTAACAGGAGCCAATTTTACAGCTCGATCAAGGTCATTCACTGTCTCACCTGCGGCTAGGTCAGAGAAGTCAACCATCGTCTTGGCTGCTTCCCTGTGCTCAGTGGCCTCCTGGCTGGCTCTATGCTGTCTGGTGTTCGGTTGGTTTAAGAAAAGCAAAAGTAGAAGTATGTATATTTTTGTTTTGGGAATGAAAATATTGGTGGGGAAATATTATCATGTATAATATACTAACATTTCTTTTTCTTTCCCCAAAGAGAAATTTTTATGAAACTGCAACATATTAAACCACACGGAACCAAATTATTCAGTTCATACAGTAGAGACAAAGATTGCCTAACCTTAAATAATAATAGTGATAATAATGAGAGCTCTTATTTATTGAATACTCAATAGGGGCCAGATTCTAAGTATTTTACATACATGGATTTATTTAGCCTTCATAACAACCCTGTGACGTAGGGTCTGTGTTAAGGAGGTGGAACCCGAGGCACAGAAGTCTAAGTAACTTTCCCATGGTCACAAAATCAGGAAAAAACCAGGCAGTTGGGCTCCAGATCCTATTCTCTGAAACACTATGTTCCACTGCCCAGGTATTTACCTTAAAATAACAATAATACATGCATTATATGTTAACATAATTAACATGTTTTTTAATTTAAAAATGATGTTTTCAAATATATATAATGAAAAGAATGGCAGTTTTATAAAACTCTTTAATATCTGCCTTAAGAAAAGTCAGCTGGATTCTCTTAGCAGCTTCTGCATTACATTTGGTGCAATATATTGCTTTGGCTGAAGTATATGAAGAAAATCCAGCCTCACACAAGTACATAGTAGAAGGGGAGGAGTATTTTAATAGCCTTCACAGATAATTGTGGAGAATCTTCCTTGATACTGTACCCAAACTGGCCAAGAGATAGTTACTTAAAGAAACATCTCAATGTACTTTCTATACTCTGTTACATGGAAAACCACTAATCTGTCATGGAGCTTTTACCTACGTAGGAGGTTTTACCTACGCGTGATTTTGAAACATTATGCTTTAGCCATTTGGGAAATATTGTTTCACTGAGTTATAAAGATATTCCAAATGCTGACATATTTCATTCTATAATTTTTTTAAAAAACTGCATTTGGTAATATCAACATTACACTTTAAGAATTAGATATCTGCAAAACTTATAGTTGATATAAATTGTCCAAAATTCTAAATTTCCCATGAAAGTTTGAATTTTATCACTGGTGGCAAATATTGTCAGTTGTTTCATAGCAGTTACTGGCTAGCTTCATTCACTTAAAAAAAAAAAAAACTACCAAATACCCAAGTATGAATAACCAGGATCTGTCTCTCATTCTTCCAAGTTCTTTCAATGTAAAATGACGTTTCCTGAAAAAATCAGGTTTTTAGCTAACCTCAATCACTGAAGTGCTTTTTCTTGAGAAAAATTATCATATGCCATGGCCTGGCATCATGTGACATTACATTATGAATTTTTTTGTTTATCCTCTGCCATTCAAACTAGAATAAAACTCTATGAGAGTAGGGACCAGGGCTTTCTTACTCATTGTCTTTCCATTGCCTAGAACAGTTTGTGGTATGAGCAAGGTAAATATATTTTTGATAAAGATATTTAATAAATTAATGAATAGAATATAAAACATCTCATCAGTCAAAAATAGAAGTCTTCAATCAAAAGCACATATCTGCATGATCTCTAGGGATTGCACCAATGTCAGTTTCCTGGTTTTGATATCATACTATATAGTTACATAGGTTAAAGTGGAGGAGGGTGGAGGAGGGTAATTGAATCCTTCCTGTATATTTCTTTGCAGCTTCCTGTGACTCTATCATTATTTCAAAGTAAAAAGTTAAAAAGAGTATTGTAACATTCTATACCAGCTCTGTCCAGTAAAAATATAACATGAACCACACATGTGAGGCACATGATGCAATTTTCTAGTATCCTCTTGACCTAATACATCAAATTTCATTTCAATATGTAATAAATATAAAAATATTATGTATTTTACAGTTTTTCAAAATCATTTGTATATTTTACACTTACAGCACATCTAAATTCAAACTAGGCACATTTCAAGTATTGTGTAGCCACATATGGTGGCTAATGTATAGTTTTATGCCTTAAAGTTGCTGGTCAGTATAAGGGATTGTACTTCCTTATTTCTTAAGCTCTGAAAACATTATATGCATTCTAGCGCATGTATATCACAATCATCTTGTGGGGGCATATAAGAGAAACACCTTAGCATCTGGACCTGTTTACAAATAAAGATGATGTTTCATTCTAGAAAACAAGAAACAGTCACATCTTTTTCTCTTTACTCTAGAAGTAAAAAGTGAAGATATTTCTGAATTCCAGACTAACGATCAAAAGAATCATATCCACCTCTCATCCAAATGCCAAAGATCACAAGAGACTAAAAAGGAAGATGCCATGATGGGAGAAGGTAAGCTTGGACAGTGATTCCCACAAGAGACACCCATCATGGATGAGCTGTGGCCTCCTTCTCTCCATGGCTGTCAGTTTCTGGATCAATTTAGTTGTTAGCCCCTTCTTTAGTGTTTGTCACTTCTTCTCAAGGAAGTTACACCCCAGCATAGGAGGACGCAAGGCCAGCTGATTCAATGAGCTATTAATCAGTTATTCAATTTGACATTTATATTTTTTCTTAGTAGATGATAATTGGTTTAACATTTGAATTTGTTACATAAAGAAAAGGAAAACCAAAGTATAGGCATATAATCTTTCCCTTAGCTATTGCAAAGCTGCCAGTCTGGCAACATTATCTAATTTGGGAAATAAGATAGTGGAGTTGCCAAATACCAGCTATGCAAATTAGATTGAATATGGAACCCTTAAGAAATGAGTCAGCTTTGTTAAGCTCTGTTTGTTGTTTGGTCATACTTTTTAGCAAAATGTATTATTTGCTTACATTGTACATAAATGCTAGATGATTTTGCTTGTTATATTTTTTATATGCCATTGGAATTGGTGCCAAGCAAAGAAAAGGTAAGCATTTACTTCAGACCAATGCTTTGCCCTTGTCCTTCTAAGACACAGAAAATAGGAAGATGGTGGACAGAACACAAGATGGATTTGCCAAATATGGATATAGTGTCTGAAAAATATTCATATAATTTCCATGGATCTGAAATGCTTTGAAGCATACACTCTACAGAGAATAATATTGCTATTTATTCTAAGCAATAGTCAATATTCATGATATTTTCTGCTTGACAAAGGAATATGAATCTTAATGGTTCTAGTACCATGTTTAACTAAAAAGTAGCAATTCGATGTTGTTCTGCCTCTCTAGTTCAATGAACTCTGGAGTGTATGTGTGTGTGTGTGTGTGTGCACATGTGTGTGTATAAATATCAGTTTGTTTGCCTTTTTGTATTTCTCCTCTGGAGGAAATGAAGTCATTTTTTTTAGAAATATCCCAACAAATTAGCCAGCCATACTCCAGCCTGGCCCCCCAAAGGTGGTATAGGTTTGGAGTGAGCGGGTGTGAGAAGAAGGAAGACAAAGAAAAATGGACAGGAATTCTTTCTGGATTCCATCCAAGACCACACTAATTTTGGTTTCTAGAAAACTCTTGTCCGTATTACTGCATGCAAATTCAGACCAAGTGTTTGAAAATGCTCATCTGAACTCAGCACTGCAAAGAACAGCATATTCAGCTGCATTCTTAAGCAAACAACAAGAGTGATGCTAATCTCCTCCTAATCTAATATGGCTATCTCCATGAATCTCAGTTGCCCTACTTAAATTAACTACATTAAGCAGTCCACAATGCCTGGGTGTTTTATTAAGGAACATTTTTTATCTGGTGGCTTATTAATAAATTATCAGGAATGAGATAAAGGACAGGGTTCCTGTGGAAAAGTTTAGATTGAAGGGATGGGAGTATCAAAGGCCATGTTATTGGGACATCCAGGTTAAAAATAGAAAGATGTGTTATCCAAATCCACCCCTAGGGATCATAGCAGATTTGTTTCCTTATTTTCTACGCTTTGTCCAAAGCTAAAGAGCATCGATTCCAAGGCAAGTAATGACGCATTTCCTACTTTTCTTCAGGAATTATTACCAGCTACAAAGCAACTAGTTACTGCTAGCTGCAAATAAGTTTGGTTTTATTTCATTATTTCCATGGCACTTTAGTTTCCCGTTTCCCTCTTTTTCTAAACTTTTGGGATCGGCCATGTCTCTCTCCTGAGCACAATGCATTCACTCAGTACTACCTGCCACTAAGATTATTCAGCTGGTGGACTTGAGCATTTCCACAGTCCCATAGATTCAGACTGTCAACTCATCCTGTTGTGGCTTTTGCTAAAAATTGCATGGTTGCAATGGGGGGAGGTGAAGAGTTACAACGGGGAAAGAAAGGTGTGCTGCATATATCCCTCATATTTTATTATTACCAGCCATCTGAGCCAGCTTTTAAAATTCATATCTGTGCTTGTCACTCTACCCATCAGAAGATGTGATGAATTCTCAGTGTTAGCTGGAGAGCAGGAGAATGTGACAGTTAACAGCATGAAGGCCAGGAGTCAGACAGACTCAGTTTCATCCTGACTCTCCCGTTGACTTGCTTCCCGGCCTCAAGGAAGCCAACTGTCTTCTCTGTGCCCGTCAGGCTCCCTCACTGGTAAAGTTGTCATAATAATACCGCCAGTCCTTATGGTAGTTGTGCGGCTTAAGTGAGTTAATATCACTAAAGTGTGCAGAACATTCCCTGGCATATTGTATATAATATATATGTGTTAGCTCTTGTTGGTTCTTCTTGTTAGTTAAGACTCAAAGCCTTCCAAGGCCTGACTCCATCCTATCTTCGTAATCTTACTTTGCAATTCACCTTCCTGCCACCTGCTCACACTCCCCACACTAACTCGAGTTGCTCATCCTGGGACTTGTCTAAGAACTTCCCACCATTGGCTTGCACGGTTTCTTCCAGTTAGATTGTTTGTCTTCACCTGTTAAAACCTCCTGGAGCTTTTAAGCACCAGCTAAATGTGTGTTGTTGTTGTTGTTGTTGTTGTTTCATAAAGTCTTTCCCAGTCCCTCCTACTTCATTGAAAGTTAGTATTTTCCTCTTTGGGTGCCAAGAATATTAACTGTGTGCCTCTGTGGTAGTACTTGTGTTTTTTAGAATTTATCATACATAGATGGTTGTCTGTTCCCACAGGCCAGGGCTTCTTAACCAGGGTAATTTTGGCCCCCAAGTGGGATGAAAATCTTATCCTGATTTTCCTAGGATTTTCCCAGTTTTAAAAATCAAAGCCTTATGTCTCAGGAACTCCCTCCGTCTCAGACAAATTGAGACAGTTGGCCATTCTACCTTCAGGGGACATTTGCAATGCCAAACACAGGGCTCGATCCCAGGACCCTAAGGTCATGACCTGAGCTGAAATCAAGGGGCAGATGCCCAACTGACTGAGCCACCCAGGCACCCCTGTCTGGAGACATTTTTGTTGTCACAGTTGTCACAGGGAGGGGGAGATACTACTGGCATCTGGCGAGAAGAGATCAGGGGTGCTGTAAACATCTTATGATGCATGGGACCACCCCACAATAAAGATTATTTGTCTCAAGACATCAGTAATGTCTAGGTTGAGAAATCCCGGCAGAAGCTGTTATTTGTCTTCGTAACATATAGATGGGAGATGCTGGAATGACTTAATAAATAGTTAGATTATGTTTCCCAATAAATATTGAATAAGTATTTATTTACCTCCTGATATTTATTTAGAACCTTATGACATCCTTTCTGTATAGTTGCAAAGAAGTGATATCTGGTCCCCTGTCCTTTATGAGTTTGCAGTATGGTTGAGACACAAGAGTTATATTTGGGGGAAAATGAAAGAACAATTCTAGGCAACAAACAATTAAGTGTAAAGCAGTCAAAACAAACAATATGTATTCAATGCATTTATGGATGGGAGGGAATGCTCCAAGAGAGAAAGAATATCATTATCTTAAGTTACATGTTCAGTCCCTCTAGCTCCTAAATCATATCACACTGTTTCAAATCCCATTTGCTAAGGGCTTGGCTGTCCAGTTTTCACACACCCAGGTTTATGGAAATGCCAGGGAGGGAGTCTAGCTTTGCTCTGTCAAAGCTCAGTTTTGTGTCATTCCTTCTCAACCGTTCCCTGGCTCTCCTAATTTGGTTGACAGGGGGCAGATCTCCCAGGCGAGACACCTCAGAGTTATCTTTACCTCCTAGTGTTTCCCCTACCGCCCCGTGCCCTTGTTCAGGGCACAAGTTCGACCAATTCCTTCTCTACAATGTCTTGGGTTTTCACTTTCACCCACTCCCTTTCACAGATATATCTTGCATTCAGTCTCAGCTAATAGATGTCCACCGCTCCACTCCTTCTTTCCCTCCAGGGCAATAGTCCCCATACACAACTAGTTTTCCCAACTTCAAAATGTCCTTCTCCAACAGAGCCACATATCTGAAGTCTCTACTCCTTCCTATCCCAGATCGAATTCTTTTCCTCCTTTACAATTTTTTATTTTTTTATTTTAGCTAGAAGGAATAATCCCCTTCTCTCAACTTCTATAACACTTCCCTCTTGTTCCCTTAACACCTTTTATATATAATATAATTTTGGTGTTTGTGTGGTCCAGATCCTTTCGTGAAAGTTCTGTATCTTTTCTAATTCTAGTGGCACTGTTACCATAGGGCGTTAGGATATTAGACCACTTATAATTATTGTTGTTGAGTGAACGATGAAGACAGAGATGAAATGAGACCCCTTCCTACCCTTCCCCCTCTTTAGAGAACCCTGGATTCCAGCAGTTTTTTCAACTGCTATAGAAAAGTCCCCTTATCTCTTGTAAAAGAGATGTAGAACGTTTATTTGGGTTCACAAAATTAACAACAGGGTAATGACTATACATCTTCGGGATCCTAACAATAAGCAAAAGGTAACTTCTTACTTCCAGGCAAAATGCTTTCTAGGGCCACTTTAGTTTCCTTGCTACTGCCTTAGTCTTTGTGGGACAGCTACTGCTGCAGAACTCAGTGCTGCCTTCTGAGCAAACACTGATCTTTGGACACTAACCACTTTTTTTTTGTTGTTTTTATGAAATCCATGTACACGATGTTGGAAATTGAAAATTGACATGTAAAAATGGCAAGATACTATGGATGTGTGACTGTAACCATCGACTTCAGGGATTTATGTCTCCCACTTTAGAGTCCTATTGACTATATATGGTGTATTTTGTGAATATAAAATAAAAAGGGCTGTCAGTTTACCTTTATAAGTACAAATCTATAAGAATGACAGGGAAATGGGAAGAGAGAGATGGCCTCAAGATATCCAGAAGCAGGGAAGACCAAAACAACTCAGAACTACAAATTGTCTCAAGTTCCCAGGAAAGTAAAACTATATTTGGAAATTAATAAATAGCATACCCATGTCATATAATTAAAAAGATATAAACCTCTCCTAATTTAAAAACATGAATAAAATCTAGCACTTAATTCCTTAAGAAAACTTCTGAAAATAGGAGTATTTTTTAAAATACTAGGAATAAGAGCCTTCCTGTTAAATAAGATGGAGAATTCCAAGGCTCTTTACAATCGAGATCCAATACCATTTTTAAAAATGGAATATTACAAGAAGCACTACTCACACAAACACAAAACAAGTAATTCATTACCATAACTTTATAACATATATCTTAGGATGCTAGGAAACACGGATATAAAAAAAATTAAGGCAATGTTAGAGAAAATACCTGATGGTTTGCAGATGATACATTGTTTAATAGTAACTTAAAAGATTTCAACCTTTAACTGCTATAATTTATAAGTAACTTGAGTAGCTTACTCAATATTATGTCAGTTTATGCAAAAATAATATTGTATAAGCCAATGGTATACAGTTATGAAACATACTGAAATGCATAATAGCGACTTAAAAAATATACGGTCTTGGAAAACAATCTTAAGAGATGTATTGGACTTATATAAAAAATAAACTGTATTCTATTGAATTGTTTAAAGGGGAGACTTGATTACATAAGGAATTGCAACATGTTTCTAATTAGATTGACTAATATTGCGAAGTCATCAGTAGTTCCTAAATTAATTTTGGTTTAATGCAGTTACAACCATTTTATACTGAATAAAACAGCATAAGATGATTCTAAAGTTCTTCAGAAAATACAGATCAATGATACAAAGCCAACTTTTTTTTTTATAAGAAATTGATTTTATGACAGTAGGGATGGGTAGCTCAAAGGAATAATATTTAAGTTACTATTTTTAAGGCAGTATGATACTGACACAAGAATATGTGGAGATGTTAGTGCAAATAACTTCAATTAGATATAAGTATTAGATATATTAGTGTAACATGATAAAGGAAATAACAAAAATAGAACAAGTGTTAGTCTATCAATAAGGTTAGTAAATTTGACTATTTAGAACATTTCTCAATCTAGATTCACACTTCAAAAAATAAGCAAAGTGGGGGCGCCTGGGTGGCTCAGTCAGTAAAGCATCTGACTCTTGTTTTCAGCTTAAGTCATAATCTCAGGTTTGTGAGGTTGAGCCCCAGGTCAGGCTCCACACTCAGCAGGGACTCTGCCTGAGACTCTCTCTCTCCCTCTCCCTCTGCCCCTCCCCACCCCCACTCGCCCTTGTTCTCTCTCTCCCTCTCAAAAACCCCCCAAAATACATCAAAATAAACTCCATATGGATTAATGAGTTAAATCAGGTTTACTAAAACATATCCATTGCTGGAATATTATAAAAACAATAAAATGGAAATCACTCATGATGTAATATGGGATTAAATGCATTTTTTCCTTCATCTTTTTAAAATTTCCATACCTTCTGATCTGTAATTCATTTCTTATTAAAAATATACTATCATTTTTCACTTAAGGGAACAAATAATCTAGATTAATTAATCTTAATTATTGCATATGCCTTCTTCAATATGTGGGCAGGACTGTTGCCCTTATTAACAAATGAGAAACCAAGGTGAAGTACATTCTTTCTGTTGGTTGATCAACTGTCCATCTGTCTGCTTCAGACGCTATTTAGACTCTAGAGTCCAGGTGACTATATTTGGCCCTCTATGCTGAATCCAGGTCATCCAACACAGAATGCATGGCGACTGGGCTGGGAAAATAGGAGCAGTGAGGGTGGTGGAAGGAGGAGGAGAGACTCATTGCTAATATTCCCCTTGCAAAAGGAGCCAGTGAGCAGTACCCACACAAATTTAAAACAATCACAGGCACTCCATATACTTGTTGCCCAAGAAAGTTTTGGAAAGCAAAGGAGGTTAAGGATAGCTGGAAAAGTTACAGCTGTCTGTGGTGAACTGGATCCAAAACCACTAGCTGAAAGGGTCCAAAACCACTGAGTCTTACTTTTCATAGAAGAGGGATATATGTTCCTGTGTTTTATCCCATTCTTCCTAAAACTCGATCAAACCCACCAGTGGGGCTCTCAGTGTCATGGAGGGGCCATTTGAAATCTTATCTTTCCATTTTAATGGGGACTCACCAACAAGGTGGAGGTAGAAGAGAAGCATGCCAGTTCATATGTTTTGATATTCACTATTCTTCCTTCCCTAAAACCCAAACATTCAGCTGAATGCCTTAGGACATGTATCTGCTATAAATTCATTTTTTATCTAATTTGTCTGAGATCTAAGCTTCCTATGGAGGTCCGAGATCAAAGGATCTGATTCTTTCTGATGTCAGTGCTGACATATAATGTGTGCTGACTTAGTTCTGTCTATAACCTCACAGTGGGAGGCGGCCAGCCTCCCTGGGCACCTTTACACAGTGCACTTTCATTTCGACTAGGGAGTCTGTCAGGTATGTTGCTGATTGGAGCTTCCATGTAAATAATTCATGGGAGATTTTTAAATGTTTTGGGGCCTGAAAACGAAAGATACACTTGTGTTAGTCTTTTATGAATAGATGCAGACTTGAAGAACAAGGGGGAACAGATCTCCAATGACGGTCTCTCAAAAACAAGATAACAGTATCTTCAATGGGTTGAAAATAGGTGACTTGTCGTGTTTGATTCCTCTTCTATGAAGTGGTATTGGTTTTACCAAGGGATAAAAATTCAAAGCCTTTTTTCCCCTTTTTTACGTTTGCTTCTATCTGACAATGTATTTTTCTTGTTCTTTGGTTATTTGCTGATCTCAATAAACTATGTCTTTTCCTTCTGGTGGGGGCAGTAATTATGGGGATGACACCAATCTCAGTAGTTGGCATAGGACTGGGCATAAGAGGGAGACAAGGCTGATGGCACAAAAAGTTCCTTCCTGGAAGGAACTCGACATCCCAAGGGAAAGACAAAACCGTCATACAAGGAAAGGTGACCAATGACAGAAGCGGTTGCCCAAGTCGAATGAGAAACTTTAGTCAACAAGTATTGAGGCATAAATTAATGTAGTTTAAGCTGTCCAGGAACTGTTCTGGAAGGATCTAAAGATCCCATAGGGAAACTAGGATAACCTGAAAGTTCTCATAGCTCTAAGCAAGAAAATCATTCCATAGTTAGGTCATATCCCACAGCAGATACATGCCAGGGAAAACGACTATGGAAAAGGAGAGAGAAGACAGGAATAACATGGGTTTAGCAGAATATTAATTGATGTATCACAGAGACAATGTAAACAACATGATAACTTTATCTCACTTGACTGCTCCAAATCAAATGTATATCACATATATTTATATTATGTCATTACCCTCGCTTTCCTCACCTCACTTCCCCTTCATTATTAGGTTAAATTGAGGTAGAAAATTGGTACCCTTTGCCCCGATAAATTCTGATACAGACATGATCACTGTCTGCTAATGCACATCAAAACAACTCTTGGGGGGGGCACCTGGGTGGCGCAGCCGTTAAGCATCTGCCTTCGGCTCAGGGCGTGATCCCGGCGTTCTGGGTTCGAGCCCCACATCAGGCTCCTCCGCTATGAGCCTGCTTCTTCCTCTCCCACTCCCCCTGCTTGTGTTCCCTCTCTCGCTGGCTGTCTCTATCTCTGTCGAATAAATAAATAAAATCTTTAAAAAAAAAAAAAAAAAAAAAACAACTCTTGGGAAACTGAGAGAGGAGATAATATACAGGTTAATAAAGTAGCATTTACGTTAAGGAATTTGGAAGTGAGAGATAAGAAAAGCAGGCATGGGAAATGTTGATGACAGTATTGCCATAGCCCCCCCCCCCCCCGAGGAATTTAGGATAGTTCTCAACATTTGTTCTCACTGTAAGGCCCATGAAAGATGACATTTGCATGCATGCCATATTCCCATGCATGTATTCAACCCAACATTCTTCTTAACTCCCCGCTGCTATCCTCAGCTCTACACAGTATTCTGTGGTGCTTAAAGTACAGACTCTGGAGCCAAGAATCTTGAATTCTGTCAAGTAAGTAAGATCTGCCACTACTTTGTATGTGGTCGTGGGAGGCTACCTAACCTCTCTGTACCCGATGGCCTCCCTTCTAAAAGGGAGATAATAGCACTTACTTCCGGGTGTTGTTGTAAGTATTAAATTACGTATATGTATAATTAGTGCCCAACATGTGATAATTGCTGTAATTGCTATTTAAGTGTTATTTTCAATAATTAGCCCGTTCCTCTTCAAAAGACACATACTGGAAAACAAATGAATAAGGGCGTCATTAAGAGAACAGTCTTGAGTTTCTTTTAATTTGTTAAAAACCCTATAATTTAATAAAACTGTTTTTTAAAAAGATTTTATTTATTCATTTGTGAAAGAGACAGAGACAGAGAGAGTACAAGCAGGAGGAGGGGCAGAGGGAGAGAGAGAAGCAAACTCTCCGCTGAGCTGGGAGCCCAACATGGGACTCGGTCCTAGGACCTGGGAATCATGACCTGAGCCAAAGGCAGATGCTTAACCATCTGAGCCACCCAGGCACCTCAATAAAACTGTTTTTTAAATCGAATCATGGTACCTTAATGTTTATAAAAAATAGATTGATACATCCCTCAATACACAATGTGTTGTGATAATAAGAAACACATGAGTTAGGAAGTACTTTGTGAAGGAAGTAAGGCATTGGAGAGATGACTAAAAGGCAGAGAATGTTGAAAGATAGGATGAAAAAATATTTCAGGGCTACGGTATTTTATGATAATTTTTACAGGTGGGAGATGAGGTAATTAGGGGGAAGAGCTCAGACTTTTGGGCTCAGAGGAGGACGCAGCCAGAGACTAAGCACTATGTACTTTAAAGGAATTGGACTTGAACGCCCAGCCATAGAGACTTTAAGATGTCAAAGTTGGAAGAGAATATACTTTTTGAAAACAGTGCTTGTAATGTGTATGGCAGTATGTACATTAAATTCCCATGAAATACTCATATGAATGGTTCTTTTGTTTCTTCTTCAAGTTATCATCATCATCACAATAATAACACAACCACAACACAACAGCTGAGCTTAATAGGGTCCTTCATAGTTTACAAGGTGCCAAAACATGTAACTCATCTGCTTTCATGACAATTTTAAGAGATAGCAGACCAAATCATCCCATATCACTAATAAGAAAACTGCAATTCAAAGGGTCAGTTAGTTTTTCTAGTAAACCGAGGCATAGGTTCAGTAGTTTGTCCCATTCCAAAACTTGCACTCTTACCAACTGCCCTGAGGTCATGTGTGAGTGTGCGCGTGTGCACACACACACACGTGTACGCATACACACTCACACATACATACACGAATATGCACACACACACACACACACATCCACAGACACACAGTGAGCACTAGCCAGAATGTGAAATTAGGGACTTTGTTACTGTGAAATGCTTTTCCATATACGTCACCTGAAAAAGCTTCCCACTTCCTTGAACATTCCTCTTAACAGAAAAGGAAACTAATACCAGTATTCAATTAACAGTGAGATAATTTCTACGGAAGATAAAAGCAGAGCAGGAGCAAGCCCATGTTTTCAAGAAGGCTATAATTTCTTGGGGGGGGGGAATGTAAAATATATTCACGTCCTTATATTTATAGTATTCATTCAAGAAAAACTCATTAGCACTTACAGCCACCAGGAAGTTGGACAGCCACCAGTAATACAGCCTGAGAGGAACATTTGTATTTTCAATTGGTTGATCTTCATATGTACCGAAAATGTTTTGTGTTTTTTTCTGATGCAATAGAAATACACTCTGTTTTACTTTCTCTAGATTATAAACTCTCTTCTGTCTTTTTGTATATTAGAATGTCTTCCCACCATATTATGCCTCAAAACTTGAGTCATCTCTTTTGTGAAGTCTTCCTAACCTTTCAGGAGGGTTAAGTAATTCCTCTTCTGTGTTCCCTAGTATTTTACTTATACACGCTCTACACACACTCACTATAAGGCTTTCACCTTAATCAGCTTACAGGTCTGTTTCCTGGAGCTCCTGGAGAGCACAGGACATGTTCCCAGGACCTTTGTTATCATAGGACCTAGTACAGGCTCCATGCATTTTCTAATTTATGTCTGTCTCCACTACTAGAGCATAAATTCCATGATACTAGGACTGCTTCTTGTTCATTGCTGTATTTCTAGGCCTACCACATAGGTTCTCAGAAAGTAATGAATGAAAGAATGAATCAATGAACTAATAAACCAGTGAGAAAATAGATGAGCTCTCCAATGAAGAATCTCCGGAGGCTCAGAATGATTCATCCTACAACCTAGTTTGAACACCTAAAATGGGGTTGCATGAATGAAATGGGTAAGGAAAGAAAAGAGTAGAATTTGAGAAAAATTTGACAAGTTCATTCTTTAGAGATATTGAATCTGAGGCACTTTTGAAACTTCAGAATGAAAATGTCTCAAACCTTCAGCAACCAAGATACTTGGCAAATAAATGCAATTCTAAGAGCTGACATCTAAGAAAACTGGTGAGAATGGAATGTGTCTACAAAATATAAGCAAACTTGGGAGAAAAGATACTCCCAAGTTAGATACCTGGAGTCTCTCTCTTTTTTTTTTTTATTAAAGATTTTATTTATTTCACAGAGATAGAGACAGCCAGCGAGAGAGGGAACACAAGCAGGGGGAGTGGGAGAGGAAGAAGCAGGCTCATAGTGGAGGAGCCTGATGTGAGGCTTGATCCCGCAACGCCAGGATCACGCCCTGAGCCGAAGGCAGACGCTTAACCGCTGTGCCACCCAGGTGCCCCTGGAGTCTCTCTTTTTAATTGTGCTTGCTTGTTCATTTTAATGTGAATTTGTATAATGTTTCTATCTGTGTGAGATAAAGATATCTACAGGGCTATTAATTTAGGGTACATTTGTTTTTAAAAATAAACTGTAGACAGAGTCAAAAAAGATGCATGTGGAATCCTATTAAATAATTATGTTAGATGGTAAAGACCAGGCTAGCTAATTCAAATCTCCTATCTATACTTGGAGGGTTTGTGACTTAGGGCAAGTAACTTCATACTCTGTACCTTTGTTTCTCCATCTGTAAAATGAGGACAATAATGGGACAAGCCTTCTGGGGTGGCTATGAAGATTAAGTGAGTGAATACATGTCAAGCATGAAGAACAGTGCCTGGAAGGGATGTGTACTCTCTGAGCACTAGCGATTTGAATTACTGTGATTATTATTTATCCAGTCTACCACATCATACCACATGGGTGGTGCTAACATGATTCACCTTATTTAACCTTCAGACAATCCTATGAGATGGGTACTATCAATATAACTGTTTTACAGATGAGGAAACTGAAGTACATGGAGAGTAAGCAGAATCTGCACATGTGTTCAGCAAGTAAAGGACCAAGCAGAAACTCGAACTACATTTGATTCCAAGCCTGTAACCTTAGCTGCTTTGCTATGTTGCTTCTAGGGACCCTGTCTCATATATTTAATACCATAAACATCTGTTTTAGTAGGTTTTACTTCACTGCATCAGTAGAACTCTATATAGCTCTAGTTCATCTTTATTTATTACCCAATAATAGGATAGGTTGGTTGGCTCATTCACATAGGGCATGGTCACATTTTAAAGGCTAGAAGTGTTATGGCTTATATAACGCATCCTGCAAAGAACTGGGATGGATTAGGGCAAAAGTGCCCGGATCATCTGTTTACTGTAGCAGTACCAATGTTGTGCTCTTCTGAGCTGAATATTCATTCTGTTGAATAGGAAAATAAAATATGAATGAAATGTCAGGGGAAGGAAACTGTAATTAAAACAAGACTACTAAAATGAAATACATTTGAGTAAATTGTGAAATAGTACCTGAGAGTAATATGAAATTCTACAACTGAGGTCCAGAGAGGCGAAGAAGCAGGAGGAAAGTCACAGAGCCAGCTAGCAGGGAAGGGTGACTTGAGCCCTGGTTTTGTGACTCCAGTCAGTGCTCCTTCTTTCTTTCCACTATTACACAACCATAAATGTACACACTCATACGAATACATGCCTACTGATGTGTTTATGTTATCTCTACATTTGTTTATATTCACATTTTGTAAAATCAAAGATAATCAAATTGTGAATTTGTCATAAAAACCACAGTGTTAAGTAAGACTGGCTTTTAGAGCTCAAATTTTCTTTTAAGATTTTATTTATTTATTTATTTACTTACTTAGAGAGTTGGGGGGTGGGGAGAAGCATACTCCACACTGAGCAGAGAGCCCAACATGGGGCTCAATCCCAGGACCCTGAGATCATGACCTGAGCCAAAGGACTGAGACACCCAGGCACCCTTAGAGCTCAGATTTCTTAATATAAATGTGAGTTGGCCTGCTTGGTAAGCCTGGCTGCGGTCTGGTTTTTGTATTTAAGCCATTGTGCTTACAAGGAGAAATCCTTGTTGACTTATCTGCATCATAAAAAGTGTTTTTTTAGGGGAAGTGATATGATTAAATTTTTATTTTTTATTTGTATTTATTTCTTTGTTTAATTTTTTAATAATATTTTTATTATATAGTCATCATACAGTACATCCCTAGTTTTTGATGTAAAGTTCCATGATTCATTACTTGAGTGTAACACCCAGTGCACCATGCAATACATGTCCTCCTTACTACCCATCACCAGCCTATCCCATTCCCCCACCCTTCTCCCCTCTGAAGCCCTCAGTTTGTTTCCCAGAGTCCATCGTCTCTCATGGTTCATTCCCCCTTCTCTTTACCCCCCCTTTCTTCTTCCCTTTCTTCTCCTACCGATCTTCCTAGTTCTTATGTTCCATAAGTTAGTGAAACCATATGATAATTGTCTTTCTCTGCTTGACTTATTTCGCTTAGCATTATCTCCTCCAGTCCCGTCCATGTTGCAGCAAATGTTGAGAAATCATTCTTTTTTGATGGCTGAGTAATATTCCATTGTATATATGGACCACATCTTTTTTTTTTAATCCCAGCAGAAATTTTTATTTATTTATTTATTTATTTATTTAATGTTTATTATATTATGTTAGTCACCATACAGTACATCCCTGGTTTCTGATGTAAAGTTCGATGATTCATTAGTTGCATATAACACCCAGTGCACCATGCAATACGTGCTCTCCTTACTACCCATCACCAGCTTATCCCATTCCCTCACCTCCCTCCCCTCTGAAGCCCTCAGTTTGCTTCTCAGAGTCCATAGTCTCTCATGCTTCATTCCCCCTTCTGATTACCCCCCTTTCTTTATCCCTTTCTTCTCCTACCGATCTTCCTAGTTCTTATGATCCATAGAGGAGAGAAATCATATGATAATTGTCTTTCTCTGCTTGACTTATTTCACTTAGCATTATCTCCTCCAGTGCTGTCCATGTTGCTGCAAATGTCGAGAACTCGTTCTTTCTGATAGCTGAGTAATATTCCATTGTATATATGGACCACAACTTCTTAATCCAGTCATCTGTTGAAGGGCATCTCGGCTCCTTCCACGATTTAGCTATTGTGGACAAGGCTGCTATGAACATTTGGGGTGCATATGGCCCTTCTCTTCACTACGTCTGTATCTTTGGGGTAAATACCCAGTAGTGCAATTGCTGGATCATAGGGTAGCTCAATTTTTAATTTTTTAAGAGACTTCCACACTGTTTTCCAAAGTGGCTGTACCAACTCGCATTCCCACCAACAATGTAGAAGGGATCCCCTTTCTCCACATCCTCTTATTTATTAAGTGGAGCCTAATGCAGGGCTTGAACTCCCCACCCTGAGATCAAGGCCTGAGCTGACGTCAAGAGTTGGACACTCAACTGCCTGAGCCACTCACATGTGCCTTTCAATTCTTTATTAGATAATTAATATTAATTATAAATCGGGCATGGAATACAGTGGCTCTTTTGGGAAAAATATGTTTCTGGAGGTATTTGTAAATCAATAAGCTGATACAACTCAATCTTTAATTGACAGTATCGTTTCAGGAATCTTAATATATATAAAGTGAGGGTTCTTACCTTAACTGATTTGAGAACTAAATCCATTTCTTCCCCAACTTCTTTTCTCCCACAGATATGAAGATGAAGGTCTTTGTGGACAAGCTGAGCCAGCTCCCACACCAGTCCCTGAATGGAGTGTCCCGAAGGAAGGTGGGCCGGCGTGCTGCCCGAGAGGAGGGTGGCCGCTGGGAAGAGGCTGCTGTGCCTGCTCCCAGTATTACCAGCGTCACATCCCAGGGGCACACCTGTGCTCCAGGCCCTCCTGCTCAGCAGGTGTACCTGCAAGAGACTGCGGGCTGGAAGGAGGCCCAAGAGCAGTTGGTCAGGTACCAGCTGGCGGGCCAAGATCAGAGGTTGCTGCTCTGCCCAGACCTTAGACGAGAGCAGCAGCAGATGCAGGTGCAGAGCCTGTTGGGCCAGAAAGGAGGCTGCTTGGGGCTTTCTCAAGAGAAGAAAGCCTCTTGTGGTGCTCCCCAGACATTCTGTCCTCTTCCCGTACACCCGGAACCTATTCAGGAACAGCTGTGATGGACGCATGAAAATTGATGTGCTCATGGGCTTTGCTGAGACTTTAATTAAGGACAAAGATATAAAAACAGTAAGTTTGGGGAAGGCAGTTGTCCACAGACCAATGCTGACATTTTTTTAAATAGTTCTTCCTGTTAGTAGCTGGGTCAAATTTACAACTAGAAGAAAACTATTTGGCGAGACCAGGGATAACCAAGTGCCCAAGCAGATTATTAGTGAACTCATTTTTCAGAGCACTGATTTTTTGGAGAAGATAATGTGTACAGCTACCCAATGAAGGAGGGAAGAGATTATATCATGTGCAACCTCTCTAGGCTGTGTGCGAGGCGTTCTGATAAAGACCAGAGTGGAGGGTCAACGGGTATCAAGTTGGGTAGGGATGCTAAAGGCAATTTCACCTAATTCAAACATCTGCAGAATGCTCATCAGTGTTCAAACTAGACACTTTAAGCAGCCTGATTGTGTCCTTGGCTCTGGATCCAAAAGGATCCAAGGGAGTAAAGCAAAGATGGCAGAAGTGAGGAGAATTTCAAGAAACAACTTGTTCTCAGCTTTTCCAAATATATATATCAGGATTTTCCAATCTCTGAAAGATTCAGAGGCTGTCCTATGTTTGAATTAGAACATAGAAAGGAAACAAATGCTTCTCTTGCAGAATTTTAAGTAATGATGCCCTGGAACTAGTCCCATAGTGGGTACTGGCAGGGAGTCATCATCTGCAAGGCATCAATGGGAGAGTATGTCTTACCCTACCATGAGTTTTCAGGAACATTCTCAGCCTTTTGTTCACTCTTTAGATGTACTATAGACATCTCAAACCTCAAAGCTGCCTTGAAAGGAGGAAGGCAGCTTTCTCCGTGACGTGGTATTGGATTCTGAGGGAGATAACAATTAGGTATCAAGATTGATGTTCTCCAAGAAATTTCAATCCAGGCTATCTGTATTTAAGAAAGGCATTGATGGGCAATCTAACCTATAGAAATTTACTCTGGAGGCACAAACTAGCTTCCTGCAGTCCTTTTTGTATTTTGTTTGGGCACTAACAGTGTTTAAAAACATAACAAAGAAAAAAATAACTTGATTTGCTTGGGCAAATTATACCTTCTCTAGTTTATTTAGTCCCCCCTTATAACCTGTCCTCTATCACTTTTTTGTAGTTTCCTGGTCTATGAAGTTATTTGTATTTACAATCTTTAGTATACACATTGAGTCATCAGAGATCTGTAATCTTTTTGTACAAAAGCATTTCAGAAAGAAGTTAAGGCTTTTGAGAATTATGAAATGATAGCCGTCTTAGCACTACTGCGTGGGTTTGTCTGCACGTTCTCCCTTTCACTCCGTGACTTCTTGTACCACCACAAATTCCAGCCCCGATTTCTTTCCTGAGCTCTACACCATACAGTTAGCTGCCTACTGAGAACTTCCAGTAGGTTATCCCACAGCCACTTAGAAGTTAACACAGCCTTAAAACCTGCTTGCCCTAACACAATACATGACATCACTGCCCTCTGATTGAAGATCTGGAGGTCAGCCCGGACTCCATGTTCTATCTTACTCTTCCCAGTCATTTACTCCTACTCCTTCTTTACCCTTCTTCCAACCTTTAGTAGCTTCTTACCAGTTTTCCATGTGCCATGAGATGGATCTTTCTGGAAAGCAAGTTTGATCCTATCCCTCTGTGTAGGAACAACCATAATTAATTGATTAATGTTCCCTTCATAATGGTTAGGGTCCCGGAGGCCAAAATGGACTTTTTGGGCCTTAACAGCAGCCAGAGATATCCAGAGTAACTTGCAGGGCTCTAGCATGTGGCATGGAATTTCAGAGTCTAGTCAGAATTCTCTAACCCATAATTAAGCCAGTCCTCTTTCTCTTCAGAATATGGGAGAACTGGGTAAATACTGGAAGCCAAGACAGTAGCTCTTAGTTCATTTATATCTGGAGATGAGCTGGTTAGATAAAGTGTCACTACCGGCCAACCTTAAATTTCTTCAAGCCATTAACACAGGTGGCCCAGAAAATATTTCCCAGCAGTGACAGGCCTTACTCTTTGTTGAAATAAATAATTGAAAAGTGTCATGTTCTTTTGTTATTTCAAAAAAACTCTTCATGCTTCCCATTTCTGATTTTCTATTATATGGTGGATTCTTTTCCCCCAAGATACTGAACAAACTAAAATTCTTCAGAGCTCAAAAATATTTGTAAATATTTCTGGATGTTAAAATCAAGAAGGAGGGATGAAGAGAGGTAGGGTAGTTTCCACCACATCTCAAGTTTTAGGGGTTATGTTCAGAGAAGATAACAGACTTTGACAGAACTTCGGATCTCCCTCAGAGTGATAGACTGACCCAGTCTGACCAGGGTTGTGTCCCATAGCAGATTTGGCCATCTTGTTGCCTGTTGAGGCTACTGAGAACCAAGAGACCCAGACCTTTCAAGGATTACTTAGTGAATGGCTCTCTTCCATCTAGCAGTCTAAAATCCAAATGTATGAAATTACTATACATTGAAATGTATGCAAACTCTATGCAAAAATGAGTATGGGGAAATTGAATGTAAATCACATGTAAATATTATTCAACCAAGCTTCTATAAAATCATACATGTCAATAACAGTAAAGGATTTTAATTAATTCTGTAATTTAAAATTCATGCATTTATTCCATATTTTGTTTCTGGAATTTATAATGTATTCAATGTCAATTTTGAAAGAGCTGTAAGTGGAAAGAATTACTCTAGTGAGTGTGGAACAGTTGATTTCAACCTATACAATAGCGCGGTGACTAATTGCAGATATATTTCAGAGGCAGATCACATTTCCTGAATGTAATCTTTTAAAAGGGATAAACCATTTTTATAAAGTTAAATGATACTTAAGTGGTAGAATATGGAGACTTGTGTGTTTACAAATATTCTCTAACATTTGTTATTTTTATACATGAAAAAAGACCAGGGTTCTCTGTGCTTGGAACAGCTCAAGACAAGAGTATTTTCTGCCCATCAATCTGGCATCTTTTGAGACAGAAGATTCATTTAATGCATTTGGAGGACTTTCTAGAATTTACTGGGGTTTGAAGAATGGTTTCTTTTTTCTTATTTCAGTCTCAAAATGATGATTCATTTATTATTATCACCACATATTTTATTTCAAAATTAGTAGCTTTAACAAGAGGAAAGAGAGTCGATTTCCTTTTGAAAAATGAGGGAAATGCCGCTTCTTTCTATACTTTATAGATGAAGAAACAGTTAATTGCCAAATTCTTGCAATGGTCCAAGGCAAAATTGGAAATTTGTCTGGGCTGTCTCTGATTCTTTCTAAAATGTCCTTAATGTAATCCAGTAGAATGACTGATGTAGAAAATTATTCAAGATATACTATTAGGCTGGGGGGAAAAAAAGCGAATTGCAAAGCAATGCGTATATTATGCTCTTACCTCTAGTTTACTTATGTATAGAAAAAATATGGAGAGGTGGCCAATAATTTTTTAAAATAATAGTTATCTTTAGGGAATGGAGCAGGTTTGCACTTCAAATTTTGTATCTTTTTTTGTATTTCAGTGTTATTTTATAAGACATTTTACTATTAATATAAATTTTAAAAAATATTTTCTGTGACTTATGGTTGACCAGAGGTTAGCAATCTCTTTAGTTCTCATCCAAGAGTAGGACTTGCTTATAGAAAATGCATTTAGTTCTTGATGGAAGAGTTATATATACGGGAGAAGGAAAAGACAGTAGAGAGTGGACAACGAATGGATCAGAAAGAGAGGCCAAAGAGGAATGAAAGGGAAAGAAAGGAAAGTCTTCAACTGAAGAAAGAAATGCTCCTTGGTGGACAATGGTTAGAGTGCCAACAAATCTACATTCACACTACAGTATCCCTGGAATGTCATACAGGGCATGCCACCTAAGGTCCCATCTGTGTGAGGGGCCTAGAAGGAAAACCTGTACATGGCTATGGACTCAGCATTTCTCAATAAGATTCAAATATAAAAGAGCCACCTTCCCATCACTCCTATGGAAGAAATGCTATGGAAGCCGATGCTCACCCTAAGTCATGAGTAGACCCAACACAATGCCCATAGCACTGAGAAGTGCCCACTGGATAGTATGCCTCTCTCTCTCAGATCAGTGCCAAGTGTGTACTCCATCCAGCCCAGTTCCACAAGGACTTATTCTAAATCCACACCACGTGGTATTAAGACCTGAACACAAAGGGCCGACTCTTGGTAGCAGCTATCACAGCACATTTATTAGGCAGATTCCAGAGACACAGAGTTTTGTGATAGAACCTTAAGTAAAAAGACTATGGGATTTAATTTGCAAATCATGGATGTGGCCTGAGAAATAAGATGGTCCAAAATTTTCTTAAATTTGGGGATGAATAAATAATCCTGTCTGCTTATCTACAATTTAGACAACTCTAGAAGTGCTATAAACTTGGACTATAAGTTTAGTAATACCACATTTTCTCTTTAGTATTCTCTTCCACATATCATCATTCTGTTTCCAAGGATGTCACTGCCTCCATTATCAGCTCTCTTTCAACATCATCAATCTCTCCCCCTCTACTGGATTATTCTCATGACTATCCAACATGGTTAAGTAGCTCCCACTTAAAAAAAAAGAAAGAAAGAGAAAAGAAAAGAAAAAAAAGGAAGAAAGAAAGAAAGAAAGAAAGAAAGAAAGAAAGAAAGAAAGAAAGGAAAGGAAAACATTCTTTGATTCCATAGGCCCCTTCAGTTCTCTTTCTGATTTTTCTACTCCTATTCCAGCAACATTGTTTAAAAGACTTTTGTTCACACATTCTGTTACTTCCTTAGTTTTTGTTCACTCTACCAGGGACTCCAGGATGCTTTCTGACCCATCTACACAACAGGGACTGCTCCTGGGGCAAACCTAGTGACTTCCTTATTGCCAATTCTAAAGAATAATTCTTTAACTTCATCTTACATGACATCTCAGGAGCATCTAACTCAACCTTTCTCTTCCTCTCTCTTGAACCACTTTCCTCTCTTGGCTTTTGTAATGGTTCTTCTCCTTGGTTCCCTCTTATGTCACTGAAGACACCTTTTCAGTAAGCAGTAGTGTGAAGGCTCAGGGCTGGGTTTTCGATCCCAAATCTTGTATCTCCTAAGAAGAAAACCCAGTTGAGTCTTCCCAGTCTTTTGACTTACAAGACTGAGAACTGATACATGGGTTAGTGAGATGTATCCTTCTGAGCCCATTTGTCTTAGAAAATGGTTTTCTGACACATAAGACAAACTGACTGTGTATAAAGTAAATGAATCACAACTTTTACTCTGCAAAACTGGGGAAACATCATTCCAATATTTTCTGACTTTAGTGTTTTAGAAGAGATGTCAGAAATCAGTCTGAGTTTTTTTCCTATTTAGGAATAGTTGAAAAACCATAAGATCTTTTTTCTACATTATTTTAAACACTTTGAAAATTCTCTCCATAGATAAGTCTTTTTGGATACTAGAAATAATCACTGAAAAAGAGAAGATAACAATTTTTTTGAAATAAGGGAAGAAAACCTTTAAAGGGAAGGAAAATTTAAGTGGGACTTCAGAAAATAGATAGGATTTAAATAAATTTTTAAAAAGATGACATTTCAGGTAGGGGGAAATATATAAATTGGACTGGAAGAGTTACTTATCCCCAGATCATGGATTGTTCAAAGAATGAGTTAATGCTGTTGAACACAGGAAATAAAAGCCTGAATAAATAATTAATAACCATTTTAAACATGTGAAATTATATTAAAAAGATGGTAGAAATGATTTCAACTTAGACTGGGCTAGATGGAAGGATGCTCACTATATAGGAAGAGATTAAGCATTAAGGGAAAAAAATTATTGCCTAGAAAAAATAACGGTAAATATTACAATTATTTCAGCATCCTACTCTGTTGAGATTTTTAAGGCATGGTTAAATGCCACTTTCCTAGTCTAATATATAAATATAATGGGATATCATGGAGTAAATGACCTCTAGATATTCTTTTTCTTCGTGTATCAAATAAAGTTTAGATCAAAGAAATATGGCACCCCAGCCAATACTGCCTTTAGACTCAGTAAAGAAGAGTTTCCCCCAGGCCCTGGGCTCTAGAGAGCTCCATTTTGACCTTCCCTCATCCCCAGATACCTTCCTCCACATAGTTAGAGAGTCCATGAGGCCAAGGTGATGTGCTTACCACACACCATGCCCACCCTTTCTAGACCATTCATTGACTGCTCAAGACTGAATTTTTTGTCCAAACAGCCCTGAGCCCTCCACCAGTGCTTCCAAGGCTGTTTAGATTCCTCATTTGCTTGTCATATCAAATCTAGTGAAAGAACCACTTTGACTTAATGCTGAGAAATATGCCAAACTAGCATTGATGTTACCTTTCTGACCATTACCGAGAAATTGTAACTTCTATGTCTTATTTTTCCTTAAGAAGGACACAGATTAAGACATTATAAATATTTTTCGGCTTGATGCCTTACTTGCTATCCTTTTGGATCTTCAGACTTCTCAGAAACCACCAGCTAACCTCAGCAACCATTCTGTCTACCCTTGGCTGGCACCACGGATCATACATAGGACAATAAGGTAGGCAGAGTTCTAAGATGGCTTCCATTATCTCAGTCACCTGTTGTCACACCCATGATTAAATTAAGTGGCAAAAGCGATACTACAGTTTTGATTAGGCTTACTAATCACTTGGCCTTAAAACGGGAAGTTCGGAAGCCTGGGTAGCTCAGTCGGTTAAGCATCATGATCCCCAGGGTCCTGAGATGCAGTCTGCTCGGCCGGGAGCCTGCTTCTCCCTCTGCCTGCCTCTCCCCCAGCTTGTGCTCTCTCTCTCTGACAAATAAGCAAATAAAATCTTAAAAAATAGGGGCTCCTGGGTGGCTCAGTTGGTTAAGTGACTGCCTTCGGCTCAGGTCATGATCTCAGGGCCCTGGGATCGAGCCCCTCATCAGGCTCTCTGCTCAGTGGCGAGTCTGCTTCTCCGTCTGCCTCTGTGATCCCTCTCCCTCTGTGATCACTTTTGCTATCTCCCAAATAAATAAAATCTTTAAAAATAAATAAAATAATAAAAAATGAAAAATAATAAAGTAAGGAAATTTATTTGGGTGGGCCAACCTAATTACATGCACCCTTTAAAAAAAAAAAAAAAGACAGTTTTCTCTGGCTAATGGTAGAAGAGGAAGTCAGAGATATTCCAAACATGGAAAGGAGTCTGTGTGTCATTGCTGCTTTGAAAATAGAGAAGACCACCTAGCAAGGGATCCAAGTAGCCTCTGAGAGCTATCAGTGGCCCATAGATAACAGCTAGTATAGAAACAGGGACCTAGTCCTATGACCACTGGTAAATGAATTCCGCTGATAGCCTGAATGAGATTGAAAGCTGATTCTTTCCCAAAGCCTCTAGATAAAAGCTCAGCCTGGCTAACATCTTGGTTTTGGCCTCGTGAGACCCTAAGAAGAAAATTCAGTTGAGCTGTTCCCGTCTTTTGACCTACAGAGCCGAAAACTGATAAACAGGTATTGTATTTTGTTTTTTAATCATTTTATTGATGTGCAATTGACATGTAACAAGCTATATGCATATTTCATGTATACAATTCCATGAATCTGGAAATAAGTATTCACCTGTGAAACTATCACCACTATTGAGGCCATAGAAATATCCATCATCTCCCAAGGTTTTTTCCCACCTTATTATTATTATTAGTAGTAGTAGTAGTATTTTATTATTTGTGGTAAGAACACATAATGTAAGACCTATCTTCTTAGAAAAGTTTAAGTATACAAGACAGTATTTTTAGCTATAGGCACTATGTTGAATAGATAGATCTTCAGAACTTATCTTTCAGAACTGAAACTTTGTACCCTTTGATCATCACCTCCCCATTTCCCTTTCCCCCAGCTTCTGGCCATCACCATTCTCTGCTTTGCTTCTGTGAGTCTAACCCTTTTAGATTCCACATATAAATGAAACCACACATCAGTCATATTTCCAGGTCCGACTTATTTTCACTGAGATAATGTTCTCCAGGTCCATCCACGTTGTCACACATGACAGGATTTCCTTCTTTTTTAAGGCTGAATAATACTTATCGTGGGTATTGTTTTAAGCGACTACATATGTGGTAATTTGTTACACAGCAACAGAAAACTGATATAGACACTAGGGTTTCACTGAATAAAAGGGGAGCTTCGTCCTCCTCTCTTGTCTTTGTTGGGTATCTCCTGATCTCTTTTTCAGCTAACATCAATCACTTCCTGTCCTCCAGAACTTAAACTCCTTGTTCTGTCCAGAGACTCCCATCCAGCAGCATGGCTTCTGGCTGCGGGAAGCCTGATCCGTCCCATCAGTTCCCAGGTGCCTTTCCCCGTCTACCCCTGGTCCGCGAGCTCCCTCTGTGTTAAAGCTGCCAGTTGTCAGGTCCTCAAGCCATGGTGGATTTGTTCCCTTCACGGCAACCACAAGGTGAAAACAAGCCAGATTGTTCTTTTCTCTCTCTCTCCCTCTGTTTTCTCATTTCCCAGTCTGTTTCCCCAACTAGATTCTGACAAAAGTTATTTGCGACATTCCCATCAGTTCCCTGAGTGACAGGAGACTGGTGTCAAGTGAGAAAATGAAATGTAAATTTTATTAAACACCCCCTCTCATCTCTGCGTATCAATCCAGATTCCAGCCGAACATAGCAAATCAAATCCTGTCTATGCCAGGCCTCGGGGCACACGGAAACTCATTTCTCCTTAATACCATTCCCTTCTAGTAAAATATTTTTCTGTTTGGTGAATGAAATTTTTAAATGCAAACCCTGTTTTAATCCTAGTAAAAAGTATATCTTCAAATGAACATTGGAAAGAGGGAGCAGAAAAGAGAAAAGAGAAAATTGGGGAGCAAAGGGGGAGAAGAAGGGAATTGGGAAAGCGGAATTGCATTTAGCTGTGTCATGTCTGGTGGCTGCACAAGGGTGCATATCCGCAGAATAAACGGTAACATTCTTTGAAAGCTTGGGCTATCTGGACATTTATCTACATGCTGTCCTGTCTCAGACATAGTAAAGATCTTAAATCTGATACACTGCCCTGAAATAGCATTAGAAATATAGATGTTTCATTCTGGGTGTGAATATGTGGGCAATCACCAGCTTGTCGGGGGTTTTGACAGGTGGCATCTGACTGTGTACAGAGAAAATCTGGATTTGGACCCTGAAAAGTGTGATTAACTTCAAAACAAAAAAGCACAGTTTGATGGCTCTTTGATTGCTCATTGAAGTAAAAATAAGACTAAGTAAAATTTGAGCCAATAATGAACATTGAAAACACCACCACTACTTAAAATACATACTAGTAATGCATATTCCACTAAAGAAATTTAAATAAAAATTATAACTACTGCTCTATGTTAAAAGAAGATTAATGTATCTTCTTTTAATTTCCTCATTTTAAGTGGGTAAACCATTGTTGAAATCTCATTTTGTCAGGTATTTACCCCCTGTATGACCTCATGTCCTGATTTTCCCAAGTCTGAGGGGGTTTACCAGGATACGGGACTGTCAGTTCTGAAACCAGGACACCCCAGAAAGTCCCAGGCCAAATAGGATGAATTGGTCACCCTAATACATTACCATTATAATTAATGTAAAAGAGTAATTTCTTCTACTATAATAAATCAATAGTATTGTCGACTATACTTTTGTAAAATGGTCTTGAGCTAAATAAACTTCTACATGTATCTGGAAGTGAACTTGATTTGCTCGAACTTGGTAGATAAGAGTTCAGTCTTCCAAAATATGTGAGGTTGCAGCTCGAGCATTACTATTGATATCTGAAAAAAAATGGCATTTTTAGCCTCCACTTTCCCTGACTTGTGGTTAAGCTTAGAAAACATTCTTCCCAATACAGCTGTAGTCAACGTAAAGGAGCTTGAGTTTGCTTTTCAGATACTTAGGAATGTGCTTGAACACCTGATCTTGCATTAAAAAATGTGTCTACTTATAACATAGAACACAACTTAGGTGCATTAATGTATTTGAGATCCAAAAATGTAAATCAAGTGTTGGGCTAAACAGTACATTCACTTCCCAAAGGAGCTATAACATTTCTCACCTAGCAGAGGTCTGGCCCCTGAGATAACAGGTGTTACATTTAATATTAAAAAATAATAATAAATCCATGCTCCCTTGTGCACAAGAAGAAAGTTTATATGGTAATGTAGAAATTTTAACTTGAATTATTACATTTAGAATCCACAGTCCTGGGACGCTTAATGAAATATATTTGATTTCTTAACGGATCTTCCTTTTTAGTATTTTTGCACACTAATTAGTTAAAATAGAGTATTTTGCTTTAGAAATGGGTATAAATTATATGTGTAAAGAGCATGAAAACAGGGCTAAGGTGAGGCAAAACTGTGGAATTATTAACATGAATGTTTTGGGTTTGCCCTGACCTTTGTCCTATTTTATTACTGTCTCCAAATCTTCAGTGCTGAGTAGAGCTCATCTCAGATGTGTTTCAAGCTCTAGACCTACCCTTCTACATCCTTCCCATCAAGCTTAGCCTCCTCAGTGACCCGTTTCTTCCAGAATTTCTAGATAGTTTCATTGAATAATTCACACTATAATTCACAATAATGCTGTGACGTTTAAATATATCATACCTGCTAGGGGTATTTTTGTTTTTACAGATTTCTCAAGCCATGGCTTAAAAGAATATATCTAACGTTGGAATTCCAATTACAGGAGAAGGTTATTTTAGGAGAGTTACCTTAAATAATTGCTTGTGTCCTACTGCTGCTATTACCACAAACTTTGTGCCTTAAAACAGCCCAAATTTATTCTCTTAAAGTTGTGGAAGTCAGAAGTCTGATATCTGATTGGCTGGGCTAAAATCAAAATGTAGTCAAGGCCAGTTCCTTCTGGGGTTTCTAGGGGAGAAGCTCCTCCTTGCCTTTTTCAGCTCCTGGTGGCTCCTTCTATTGCTTGGCTCATGGTCCCTTCTGTACCTTGAAAGCATATCTCCAATGTCTACCTCACATCAACTTCTTGATTCACATCTCCTACAGTTCTCTGATCTCCTGCCTCTCTACAGACCCCTGTGATCACCCCTGTGATTTAGGGCCCACCTGGGTAGTCCTGGGTAATCTTCTCATTTCAAGGTCCTTAACCTAATCACTGGTGCAAGTCCCTTTTGCTATGTAAGGTAACATTCACAAGTCCCAGGAATTAGGATGGGGGTAGCTTTGGAGTGGCCACCATTCAGCCTACCACAAATAATATCCTCACTGGTTGTTTATGTCTATGGGTGAGGTTGGCTCTGGAGGAAGGAAAAGCTATAGTAATGACAATCCTGCATTCAGCTGAGGGTATAATTTGGGAATTGAGGATGGAGTCCTTTATTATGGTAACTACTTCTCTATACACCTTTATAGTCCCAATGGTAGGGAGAATGGAGAGGTCATAGAGTGGAGCCCCTCTGTCCACTTGTCTCCAAGGTCCCCACTCAGTGCTACTGGGATAGAGGTACAGAAGCTTAAAGAAAGGCACCACAGACACAAAGATGAAAGTCATTGTGCCTATTGGATCTTGGAGCAAAAGGATTATATTTTGGAGCTCAAATAATTACAAGAAAGAATACTTGTCTTTTTCTTCATAAGTATAATTTTCTCTTCCTTTCCTTCCACAATTCATGTCCCATATATTCCTCAGAGGCCGGACGGGGTCTAATTCTGGTCTCTCATGCCCCTGTTAGCTCTTCCTTGCCTGAGATTGTCTGTGCTGCCCTCATTACAATACAAGGCCATGCTAGGTGATGAGGGACTGCTGGCGTCTTATAGAATGTCTATTTCCCCAACTAAGTTGTAAACATAGTGACAGCAAGGACCATGTCTCCTGTATCACTGAATTCTCCACCACTGCTAATACAGTAGGAGTCACTGTCCTAATACTGTGACTCAGTTAACAGAATGCATGCAAATGTTGAATGAATGAGTATAGGAAAAATTTTGTTTTCTTAAATCAGACTTAAGGCAAGATCTGTGATTTTAACATATCTATAAATATGTATTTCTACATATTTATGATTCTCCTAGGCAATCAGAAGTAGAGTAGGTGCTCAGTAAATAGTTGTTGATTGATTGATAACTTAGGTCCTATAGAAGAAAAATTATTCTGGGTTCGCTTTAATGGGATCAGCAGGCTTAATATTTTTTTCTTGAATATTCTATATCCAAATGGTTGGAGTTTTAAGTGTAAAACAAATTTAGGATGGAGCTTCCAATAATTTTTTCCCCTTTTATTCTGTTCTTAAATACTGCAAGTTAAAACAAGTACTTTATAGGAAAAAAAAATAAGTACTTTACATCCCACTCTTGGTCTCAGCTCAGGTCATGATCTCAGGGTCATGAGATCAAGCCTGCCTCTGTCTCCACATTCAGCATGGAATCTGAGAGAATCTTAAGATTCTCCTCTCCCTTTGCCCCTCCCACCACCCACCCCATCCCCACACGTGCACCTCACTCTCTCTCTCAAATAAATAAACAAATCTTTAAAAAAAAATAAATAAAACCTAAGTTTTATACAAACACATGATGCTTTAGAACCATTGGTAGAGATAAAATGCCTTCAAGTCAATAATGTATCTATTTCATTACTACATCTATTTTAGATGTTTAATTTAATGCTTCCTCAAAGCTCTGGTCACTGGGTAAAATTATTGGTAACATATAAAAAAAATTCAATAATTAAAAGCCTTTTAAAATTCCTTAGGAAAAAATAACCATGCCCAACTCCCTTCAAAACTAGCAAACACACTTACAATAGAACGAATATATGCAAGTAATCGTGTGAAAACATTCATTTCGATAATAATGCATATTACACAAAGTGATGCCTCCTTTTGCCCATTCATTTGGCAAACATTTAAGGAAATAGTAATACTCAGTATATGGAAGCATTCCTTAATGCTGGCAAAAATACAGTCTAATAACCATACCATGCATTCTCTGTGTGGCTATCAGTTGGTAGAAACCTTATAGAGGGCAATTGGATCATTATCAAAAGACTTTAAAATGTACATATATTTTGTGTAAGTGATTAGAAAATAAAAATTTAAATAATTCATTGAAAAATATATAGACAAAATATATACTAAACTCATATGCCAAAACAACAACAAATTCCCTAAAGTATTGACAAAAATATGTGGATTTAATTAAATCAAGATTGGCATATGCAAATAATTAAAGATTTTGATTCATACAAACTGTGTTTTCAAATAATTGCATAAAGTCCTTATTTTTTTTTTTATGTAATTTTCTTTTTTTTTTTTTAATAATTTTTTATTATATTATGTTAGTCACCATACAGTACATCCCCGGTTTCCGATGTAAGGCTCGATGATTCATTAGTTGTGTATAACACCCAGTGCACCATGCAATACGTGCCCTCCTCACTACCCATCATATGATTTCTCTCATCTATGGAACATAAGAACTAGGATGATCGGTAGGGGAAGAAAGGGATAAAGAAAGGGGGGGTAATCAGAAGGGGGAATGAAACATAAAGTCCTTATTTTTAATATTAAAGTCAAACATACAGCGTGCAGAGTATAATGTCACATAAATGTGTGCATGCACAGTTATGCCCTATATGTATGTGCATGTGATAACAGGAGTTATCTCGGAAAATGTGTTTTCTTTTTCTTTCCTTTTCCTTTTTCTTTTTTCTTTCTGTTTTATTCAGACTTTCAACAATTTACATGTTACCTTCTAATGAGATTAAAAAAAAAAAAACAGTTAAATTTTCTTTAAAAGAAGACTAGAGACCCCAACTTCCTGGGTGATAAATAGATCCCTCCCATGCTAACCCTGAAAATGCCTACCTGTACAAAGTCACTTTATACTGACATGCTTCCCTCTTGCCCCACTGTGGGAGAATCATCTGGAAAGGACTGAGCATAATCTGCAGCCGGGAAGGGGTCATGGAACCCAAGGCCCCTTGGCTAGCCCCTCTTATTTTTTTGCCATTATTCCTCTTCACTGTCCTCACCTTTGTCCAAAATTAGGGTGAAACTAGTCTCCACCGGGTCTGGTGGAAAAAGGTTATTCTTACTACTCTTCCCCCTCCAGTCGCCTGACTGGGAAGGGGCGGAAGGAGTATGCAAGACTGTGCAGCCGGAGAGGATGGAAGGGTAATAAACAGGAGCATGGACTCGACTCAATATTAGTGATGGTGCTGGGGAGCCGTCCTGGCTTTGGGCTGCCTGAAGGCAATGGTGATCCCCTGCTTGTCCTATCTGTCAGTCTATTTGATCTCCAAATGAATTGCTTTTGATAACAGCTATATAAATGCAGAACTGATCCGCTGGGCCTTCTTAAATGAGACTCCTCGCTTTCATCTTCCAGTCATTTCAAAAAGCAGATAGACTTGTTAGAGGTTTTAATGCAATGATTTATGTTTTATCTTGCCTGGTTTGAGGCACCATTTATTTAGCACTAAATTTCTTCCCAAGCCTCTGTGTGAGGGGAGAGGCGTTTGAACACACAACATTTGAGGTTTCTCTTTTAAAAAATAAATTCAATAATATATGTTTTTCTCCTTTACTAGGGATAGGAAAGGCAATAAACTTTATTTTAAAGAAGGAGTGTGGGAAAAAGTCACCAGACTAAATACTTTCATTACCACACCCTCAGCAAAAAATGACAGGGAACTAGAAGGGAAAAGTAACAATTTTCAAAATCTATAAAACAAATCATTAAGGTTTCTGCACCCAGTGACTGCCAGAAAAAGAAATCACAATTTGTTTCAATGAAAACAAAGGAAGACAAGATTTCTTACGGGTTTCCATATGTTGTTTGCATTATCTATAAGAGAATGGTCTGTAGAAGTCTTAATTATTTTTGTCTCTTATACTTTTCTCTTCTTACACTTCATTTTCAAGCTTCTTTCCACTTTTACCCTTTACCCATCGTATGAATGAGGAAAATTCTCTTATTAAAGAAAGTAGAGCATCATTCATACTACACAGAATCTTTGGTAAGAAGCTTTGCCAGTTTACCACTCATATGCTGGAAGTAAGCTTATTGAAGAGGATATACTTCAGGGAATAGACACAACCTATTCCAACTCGAGAAATGAAATAGAACTTGATTTCCCCTTCATCAGAGGAATCCTTCCCTTCACAAAATAATAACTGTTAAGAAGCACAACACGAATTGTGAATGTGTGTATCAATCAAACCATCTGAATGAATTGTGACAACTTTCTATTTTAAATGATGATTTTCAGTCAAATAAATTATGATTTTCAAACAAAACATATAATCAGCCCAAATTTGAATTTTTTATTGATCGTGTTGGTTCAAAATGAGATCATTCTCTTATGAAACACCATGCCAATTTATCCCAATCATTGTACACTAAGACAACCTGCAATGCTATCTTCTTAAAAGGGATATATAATAGAGAAAAGGAAACCCCATGGTGTGAAATACTTGACATCTCTATCTCTAGGAGATGAGATTAGTTTTTGAGAGGTGAGGGGACTCACAATTCAAAAGTGTCAAAGCTAATTGGAGATGGGTTAAGACTTTTTCTGTGTGTTAGAAAACACATTTGTATCCTACATCGGGCTTTTCCTCTGTAATTTGCTTTTAAATCCCAAGAAAAGATAAAAGAAGTCTTTTAAATGTTTGAACATTTGGTTAAAGCAGCTATCTTGTAGTTCCGGCATTGAAAGCAACAGGTTACAGCTGCTGGTGATAATTAGATTGCCCCTGTGAATTTTTTTTCTTGTTACTCTTTCTAAATGTTTGTATGAATGCTGTAAACTTATTACATTTCTTGAAACAGAATATGCAAGTTAAAGGAGAATTAACAAGTGTATCGTTTTCTTGGGAAAAAAACCTCTGTATTGATAATTATAGAAATAATAATTATAGCTTATAGTGATACAAATATTTTCCGATGAGGAAAATATAGTAAAAAAATAGTTTGATTCCTATTTTTCAGATGAGCAAAGTAGTAGATTTAAGTAAAGGTCATATACCTCTTAGAATTAAATTTATGTTACCTGAGATTCACCTCGCTGCCTCTCCAGTAGGACACCAGATAGTTTATACTTTCTTTTGAATTCAAGCATTTTGATTAAATATAAAGTGTCATATAAATAGCCCTAGGAAAGTACATTCTTAAAAAGTATGGTACCATTTTATATTGTATAGAGAGAGAGATAATTATAAAATGACTTTTATTATAATAATGAGTTTTCAAAGGTTTGTAAATCACAAATCTAAACTGAACACCAAACCAATCTAATAAATAGAGTGTCTATTATTAATCCTAAGTTATACAATGTGAGGATGGTAGTGCTATAATTATTGTTTGCTCTTGAGAATATTGAAGCTCCAAAATGTAAAGTGATTTCTCTAATATAAAACATATTAGGACTAGTTGAGTTTTGAATAAATTTGGCTCTCCTGACTTTAAAACCAGGAACCTCCCAAGACACCAGTGCTTTGGTTAAGGGGAAATCAAGTCATTCTCAAGGCTGGCTCTTCTGAGTGGATGCATGGTGATCCGTGCTACCCTGCCCAGAAAGTCAGAGCACAGGTGTTGTGGCTTGCTCAAGGTGCAGAACCCTGAGTCATCCTTTTGATCTGGGGACTCCATTTTACATGACATGATCCAAAATTTACTTCAGGAAGAAAATTATATTTTCCAAATATATTTACAAGATGATACCCATTTGGGACAAGATCATATCTCAACTAAAGTATGTTTTACGCTTTCTTGAAACTGTGCCAACTTCGTCACTCCACAACACAAAACGTATATACCATCTATTTATGTGGCTGTACACTTTCTCTATTTCCAGATTTCTCTATTTGTCTGTTTCTGTTGTAAATACATTCTAAGTACATTTCTCTCCTTCTGTCTATTAAGTTTGAATTCATAGGTGTCTTGAGTTGCCATGATGGAGTCACAACATAGGGACTTAGAGAATTGTAAGGAACTTAAGAATTCTTCCCATCTAAGACCCTTGTACTAAAGATAAGGAATCAGATTTAATAGATTAAATCAATAAATTCTTCAAAGAAACAAAGACAATTTAAAAGTCACTGATTAGTAAGTCTTCTCCTTACCCACTCACACAATCTTAGTGGTGGCTTTCAAAAATCATCAGGGTGCTCTTAAAATTTTATATGGATTTCAACCAAAAAGCAACTTCTCTTCCACCTTATCTTCTCCAATTGGTCCTTTACACCTGTGCTTACCTTAACACAGGCAGGTGCTATAAATCACCTTAGTGGTTAGAAAGGGAGGCTCTGGAATCAGCTATTGGGGTTTGAATCTTTACCACTTTCCAGCTCTGCAACCTTGGGCAAGTTACTTAACTTTTCTGTCTTACTTTTCTCTTCTGTTAAATCCAAACTACCATTTGGATTGTTATAAAGTGAAATCAGTTAATCTATGTAAAAGGAACAAAAGAATGTGCCTGAAGGTTGGTAACATTCAAAATGTGGTAGCCATTACTGTTATTGTAACCGATAAATGGAATAGCATGGAATATGTAATAATCAAAAGGCAACACATGTTTATCTTCTACCCCCCTTTTAATCTTTGTGGGTAGAGAATACCTTTCTCCTGCCAATAGATGAAAAATCAGCAACACATGATTTTTGTTCTTCCACAAGTATTACAAAGTTCTGTATTCACTTTATGATATAGAAACACAGCTTTTATTCAGAAAAAGAAAGTGTCCCATTCAAGGTACCAATCAACACTTTAACTTCATTTGAAATGTAACTGTTTCCCACCTCCGACCAGCTTTCACTGATGGACAGTTTGTCTTGGAGAAAATCGGTATGGGTGGCTTCTGCTTCCTTACTCTGCTCATCCCTTCCTCCTCTTAAGAGCTGCTGGGACCAAAGTGACACTTAAGTAAGGACAGGAAGGTTCCTCTTGGCCAGGCAACAGATACCATTGAAAGAAGACTTTTTTTCTTCCTTGATTAAAGATTTGGCCTTTTTAAAATTGAAATATAATTAACATACAGTGTTATATTAATTTCAGATGTAAGATCTAATGATTCAACAATTCTAGACATTTTTCAATGATTATTAAGATAATCCTCTCCTAATCCCCTTTATCTTTTTTCCCCTCCCCCACCACCTCCCCTCTAGAGAACAAACTGGAAGTTGACTTTTACTCTTCTGGGGCCACTCTCATTGGGCAGATTTTTAAAGCTGATTTTGTGGTGTTGGAAGATAATTCTTGGTGGGTCTCTTCTGTTTCTGAGCATCTCATGAGCAGAGGCATTGACTGCTTTATTCCAGACTATCTTTTCAAGGGTGTTTACATCACTGACATCCTTAAAAAAACAGGAACAGTGTCTCCCTTCAAAGAAACTGTTAGGCATGTTTATTATCTGATAGAAAAGATTTAGATTCCCTGAGCTCAGGGTTCCTCTTCTGTAATGCAACCTCCTGCTCATGGAGTTGTCATCTGACCCTTTTTGCAAATCCCTGTGGAAACTGGGGCTTGGGAAACTAGTGCAAGAAAATGCTGATACTCTGAGTATTGCTACTGATGTGAGTAATAAAGTCCTTGGTTTCTGACCCAGTAGTCTCGTTCTACCATCATTCATGAAACTATGGAGATATTCTTCGGGTCCTCAGCATCCTCTGCTTTGGAAAACCTCTATACTACATTTTTATTCTCACAGGTAACCATTCCCTGTGACTCCCTACTCCCTTTTCAGTGCCTAATTTTCCATAAATTTACACTACACAAACTCTCCCTGTTAAAATGTATTCACTCTTAGAAAAATAGAACTAAAATGTCCCAAGCTGGCTCTCTCCCCCATGTGGCCAACATCTGGTGCATAGGAAGTACTGAGGCATATGTACTCAAACTTGGCAAATGCAAGCCAATTCTAGTGTTGATATATGCCACATTAACTCTCCTAGGTATGAGTCAGGCACCAATCCTCCATGTTACACTGAAAGATAGGTATTTCAAGTTCTCCAAGTGGTTTGACAAAAGCCATTTTCATAGTTAGCAGTCCTATCACTTCCTAATTTGGCCTCATGAAATGGCAATAGCTTTCTCTAAAGAAAACTACTCACACATCTCTCCTTTATCCTTTTTTCTTGTGAGCAAGGGGTTTCTGGTAGAGGAGCCCCAGAGTCATGAAACTGGTTATGATATATTTCATTTGTAAATTCTGCATGTGGGTAGATGCCTCACATTCAATTTAGGATCTTATATCTATTCTATTAATACCTTGGGAGGAATGGAGGCAAGGGGGCTACATTTAATAAGCCCTGTAACATGATTCTTCTTGCTATAACCATTCAATCATTCAACAAATGATGGTCATCTTGTGAGGTTTCTCTCTGTGTGTCCTCCTGAAGATTGGCACTAGATATGGTGCAATCGTGGAAGTGGGCAGTTTCTTGCTGGAGGTCCAAAAATAAAAGGGAGACCCAGGGAAATAGAAAGTACTGGGATATGGGAAATAGGGAAGAGCTTAGAAAATATACCCATGAAGTTCTTCATGAACTCAAAGGCTCTCCCCCAACCTGTACATGCTGGATCTGATCCTAATTAATATAACAAAGACTTTGAGAATTGAGTTAATGAATAGACCTTTGCCAGGATACAAGGCTGTCACATACATGGGACTAATCTGAACAGTGCTTCAAAAGCTTTGATAACATAACTGACCTTGGAACCACAGACTCTGCACTCAGATTGGAACCTATAGTCTAAAGCTAACCAGGTCAACTGCTGCTAAAATTAAAACATCAACATTTTCCATTAGGTTAGTACAATACTCAGAGTCTCATCCCATAATATTCAAAATGCCCAGGCTGCAATAAAAAAATTACTCAGCCTACAAAGAACCAACCACAGCATGCACAGGAAAACATAATCAACAGGCACCAACAAGGAGGTTATACAAATGTTGGCATTATCTGACGGAGACTTTAAAACAACTCATAAAATATACAAATGAACAATTGCAAACAGGTGAATTAAATATTATAAATGTCAACAAAAGTAGAGATAAAAAACCAAATTAAAATTTTAGAACTGAAAAATACAATAACTAGGACCAAACTCACTCAAAGGGCTCTATAGCAGAATAGAGAACAGAAGAGTTAGTGAAATTGAAGACGGATCAATAGAAATGATCTAATCTCAACAACAGACAGATATTGAAAAAAAGTGAGCCAAGCCTGACAAAACTATGTGCTGTCTAGAGCAAACTTACTTTAAATATAATGATGTGCACATTGTAAAGAAAAAGTTTGCGAAAAGATACACAGTACAAACACTAATCTAAAGAAAGCTGGAATGGCTATCTTAACATTAGATAAACTGGGTTGCAAAGCAAAGAAAATTACTCAAGGAGAAAAGAGACATTATATATTGATAAAAGGTTAATTCATCAAGAAGATACAACAATGCTGTTTATGTATCTAACAACAGACCTTAAAAATTGGACAGAATCTGAATAATGCCATCAACTAACTGACATTTATGGAACATTGGATCCAATAGCAGCAGTACTTGTCCAAGTAGACATATTCATGGAGAGAGGCCATAAAACATATCTGAATAACCTTAGAAGGACTGAAGTCAAAGTATGATCTCTGATCATAATAGAATTAACTTAGAAATAAACAAAACAAAAATAACAGGAAAATCTCCAAACACTTGGACATTAAGCAGCATACTTCTAAATAATCCAGAGGCCAGAGGGAAGTTTCAAAGAAAATTATGAAATATTTTGAACTGACTGATACTGAATGTGAAACTTACTGAAATTTCTGAGATACAGCTAAGCAATGCTTAGAGGGAAATGTACAGAGTTAGATGCTTACATTAGAATAAGAAAAGTTATCTTCTAGTTTTATGGTTTCAGGTCTCACATTTAAGGTTTTTAATCCATTTTGAGAATTTTTTTATGTGTGTATGATGTAAGAAAGTGATCAGTTTCATTTTGCATGTAGCTGTCCAGTTTTCCCAGTACCATTTATTGAGGACACTTGTCTTTTCCCCATTGAATATTCTTGCCTCCTTTGTTGTAAATTAGTTGACCATGTAAGTATGGGTTTATTTTGGGCTCTTTAGTCCATTCTACTGATCTATGTGAGTATTTTTTGTGCCAGTACCATACTGTTTTATATTATATCTTGAAATCTGAAATTGTGACAGTTTTGTTCTTCTTTTCCAAGATTACTTCTACTATTCAGGGTCTTTTGTGGTTCCCTACAAATTTTAGGATTATTTGTTCTTGTTCTGTGAAAAATGCTGTTGGTATTTTAGTAGGGATTGCATTAAATCTGTAGATTGCTTTGGGTATTTACCTAAAGAAAATGAACACAAATTTGAACAGACATATGCATTCCTATGTTTATTGCAGCATTATTTATAATAGCTAAGATATGGAAGAAACCCCAGTGTTCATCAATAGATGAATGGATAAAGATGTGATATACATCTATAATGGAATACTACTCAGCATAAAAAAGAATAGTATTTTGCTATTTGCAACAATATGAATGGACCTAGAGAGCATAAGGCTAAGTGAAATAAGTCAGGGAAAGACAACTACCATATGATTTCACTCATATGTGGAATTTAAGAAAGAAAACAAACAAGCAAACAAAAACCACACTCTTAAATACAGAGAAAAGCTGGTGGTTCCCGGAGGGGAGTTTGGTGGAGTAATGGGTGAAATAGATAAAAGAATTCAAGAATACACTTATCATGATGAGTACTAGTAATGTATAGAATTGTTGAATCATTATATTGTACACTTGAAATGAATATAACACTGTATATTAATTATACTTCAACTTAAAAAAATAAGAAAATGTCTCAAATCAGCAATCTAAGCTTTCATCCTAAGAAATTAGGAGAAGATGAAAGGAATAAAGCAAAGTCAAATAGAAGGAAAAAAATAATAAAGATAGCAGAAGGCAATATAATTGAAAATTGAAAACCAATAGAGAAAAATCAACGAAAGCAAAAACGGGTTCATTGAAAAGGTCAATAAAATTGATAAATCGCTAACAAGAGTGACAAAGAAAAAAGAAAGAAGACACAAAATACCATTATCATGAGTGAAAGAATGTTGCTATAGACTCCATTGTATTGTATTGTACTTATTTATGAAATTATAGAGGATAGTAAGAGAAAACTACAGATAACTCAATGCATATTGGACCAGTTCCTCCAAAAACACAGACTAGTGAACCAATTCCTCCAAATCTACAGACTACCAAAATTTACCCCAAATGAAGTAGATAACCTGAATAGTCTTATAATAATTAATAAACTTGAATTTTTTGTTTAAAAATCTCCTGAACAAGAATCTTCCATGTCCAAATGGTTTCACTGGTAATTCTAGAAAACCTTTAAATAAGAAATAATAGCATTTCTGGAGAATACCTTACAGAAAATGAAAGAGGAGATAACACATTCTAACTCATTTTATGAGACTTGAATTACTCTGATACCAAAACGAGATAAGGGCCTTTACAAGAAAAGTACAGACCAATATCCTTCATGCATATAAATGTGGAAATCCTCAGTATTAGCAAATCAAATCCAGCTATATATAAAGAAAATAATACACCATGACCAAGTTGTGTTTGTTTGGGGAATACAGACTTGTTGAATATTCAAAACCACATCAATATAATTCACTGTATCAATGATATAAGCAAGAGAACCATGTGATCTTATCTGTTGATGCAGAAAAAGCATTTGACAAAATACAATTATCTACTCATGATAAAAACTTATTTCAAACTAGGAATAAAGGGCACTTTCTCAACCTGATAAAGGCGTCTACAAAAAACCTGCAGGATACATTGTACTTAATTGGGGAAATACTGAGTGATTATCCCCTAATATCAGGAACAAGGCAAGAATCTTCACTCTTAAAGCTTCTACACCACCATGTCTTAGTGAAATAAGGCAAGCGAAAGAAGTAAAAGGCATACAGAGTAGAAGGAAGAAATATAACTGTCTTTATGCGCACAAATATGATTTCTCTTTTTTTTTTTATTTAAAAGATTTTATTTATTTATTCGACAGAGATAGAGACAGCCAGCGAGAGAGGGAACACAAGCAGGGGGAGTGGGAGAGGAAGAAGCAGGCTCATAGCAGAGGAGCCCGATGTGGGGCTCGATCCCATAACGCCGGGATCACGCCCTGAGCCGAAGGCAGACGCTTAACCGCTGTGCCACCCAGGCGCCCCACAAATATGATTTCTTATGTTGTAAAACCCTAGGTAGTTTCAAAAACTGAGTTTAACAAAGTCATAAAATATAAGATCAGTACACAAAAATCAATTGTATTTCTAATACTAGTAACCTACAGTTTGAAAACAAAATTTGACAGAACAATAACATTATTGATTTGAAGCCTTGAGAGTTTCTCAGGTGAAATCTGAAACTGGCCCCTGTGAACAAGGGCAAGGAGAGACTGAAGAAAGAAGCAGACCCCTCCAGGCTGGTAAGAGGCAGTTTTAATAAGCAAGGGAATCTACATACAAGGTTTGTCTTGAGCAGCTGCCAGATAAATCTTCACACCCACTCTCCAGAATCTTAAACGTTTATACAGAGGCATTAACTGGGCTCAGTCACTTACACCATACAGGTGGTCTCAATGACTTTGACTCTCTCAAGGCTACATCTTTGAAAGAGCTCCAGCTGTTTAATGGGAGGGCGGTGGGTGGAAAATCTATTCTAAGGACAGGGGAGGGGGTGAGAAGCCTCCAACTGCCTGGGTCCAATTCTTGAGTCAACTAACACAACCTCTCAATGACCTCCTTCAATGAACATTTACAAAAACTTCCAGAAAATTAAATATTTAGATACAATTCTAACATAGCATGTACGGAAGCTGTATGCTGAAAGTTACAAAATGCCAATGAAAGTAATATTAAAAAGCCCTAACTAAATGGAGGGACATCAGATCTACTTGGTTTGGAAGAGACATCATAATAAAGTATCCATTCTCCCCAAATTAATTTATAGATACATCACAATATCAATAAAAAAAATTCAGAAGGATTTTGTATAGATGATTCTAAATGTATATGGAAGGGCAAAAGAAATAGAATAAAACAGTTTCAAAAAAGAAGAATAAAGTTAATAAAGTTAATAAACTACACTATTAGTAGTAGTAATCAAGTAATCAATACAGTGTGGCAATATCAAAAGCATAGATACATAAATCAATGGAAAAATTTAGAGAATCCAAAAATATACCCATAAAAATAGAGCTATTTACTTCTGTGAAACATGAAAAGACAAGTCAATCAAGAAATAACAGAGTTTTTAACAAATTATGTTGGCATCCTTGGGCAGCCATAGGTTAAAAAAAAGTAAACTTTGACTTAAAACTCATACCTTATAAAAAATGTAACTCAAAATGGATCGTAGGCTTAAAAATGAAATGCAAAAGTATAATATTTTTAGAAAACTGAGAGAAAATCTTCATGACCTAGATTAGAGAAAAATTTCTTAGACATGACATTGAGAGTACAATTCATAAAAGAAGAGATTGATAAATTGGACTTCATAAAAAATTTTTAAAATTCTCCTGTGAAAGACCCTGCTAACATAATTAAAATACAAACTACAAATTGATAAAAAAAATTTACAAGTTACATACCCAATAAAGGACTTGTATTCATAATACAATAGAGAACTCTCCACACGCGTAAGTCAAGCAACCTAATTTAAAAATGGGCAGAGGGTTTGATTAGACACTTCAGAAAAGGACCAAAGATGGTAAATACGCACATGAGAAGATGTTCAACACCATTAGTCATTTGTAAAATGCTAATTAAAACCACTATGTCCATTCAGGTAGCTAAAATAAAAATGCTGGTGCAAAACCAAGTGCTAGTAAGATATGGAGGAAATGAAAATCTCATACATTACTGGAAGGAATAAAAAAAATCATTCATCCGTTATAGAGATGGTCTGGCAGTTTCCTATAAAAATAAACATATATTTACATGCAATCCAAAAACTCCCCTCCTGGGTATTTACCCTAAAGACATGAAACTTATGTTCACACAAAAACCTGTACATGAATGTTTATAGAAACTCTGTTCATAATTGCCCCAAACTGGGGGAGGGAGGAACTCTAAATGTCCTTCGATGAATGAATAAACAAGCTATGGTACATCCATATAACAGAATAGAGCTCAGGAATAAAAAAGAACTATTAATGCATGGAATATGGAAGGATTTCAAGACCATTGTGCTGAATAAAAGAAGCCAGTCTCAAAAGGTCACATGCTGTATGATTCCAATTGCATGACATTCTCAAAAAGACAGAAAAATAGTGATGGAGAACAGATGAGTAGTTGTCAGAGACTGGGGTGGGAGAGGATGTGACTATAAAGATGAAATAAGAGGAAGTTTTGGAGTGATGGAACTAATCCTGATTGTGATGATGGTTACACAAATGTATACATGTGATAAAATTTACAGAACTGTACAAAAAGTTTAATTTTATGATATGATCATTTAAAAACTAGAACTTAAAAGGCAATAGAGTGGATTTCATTTAAAAATAGTATTAAATTGGGGCTCCTGGGTGGCTCAGTTGGTTAAGAATCCAACTCTTAATCTCAGCTTGGGTCTTGATCTCAGGATTTTGATCTCAGAGTCTTGATCTCAGGATCATGAGTTCAGGCCCCATGTTGTTGGCCCTTGCCCAGTGTGAGCCTATTTAAGAAAAAAAATTATTAAATTTCTAAAAATACCTATTTTTAGATCTTTTAGACCATTAGCACATGAACCTGTGTTTATTTTCAGGGTTAAATTAACGTAATCTGTTACTCCTGCTTCAAAAAGGGAGATTTTATGATAGTTAACAACTTCTGGTAAAAGTTCACCATTCACATAAGTTCTTTTATAAGAACTCAACAATACTCACCTTCAAACAAATAACTCATAATTTCAGAGGCTTTATCTACTACCTTCAAGACTACCATTTACTAAGGTAATAATTTAGTAATTAGCAATTAGTAATATAATAAATTAGTAATATAATTTAGTAATAAATACTTGGTATAGCACTGAGCATTATTGAACACTCAGTAAATATTAACTGTATTTTTCATTTCATTTTGCTTGGGTATGGAAGCCAGAGTTGTGTCTTTAGTATGGTATGTCTTCAAGCCTAGCCCATATGTACTTCTAGGACCCTGTTCATTTGAATGGACTAATATCACTAAGACTCTGACATACACATGTTTTTTTAAAAACATATTATGGAACCTACCCAATTTGGCAGAATAATCCTGAGTACAGAGGCAAATTTGATTTAGGACTAAGTTAACAATTGAGTTATCATTTTATGACAATATGTTTATCTTATAAATCATGAACTATAGTATAATTGCAATAGTACATCAATTTTTAAAACAGTAAATGAGTGAATTATATTTTGGTGTAATTTTTCTGAGTCAATGAACATGAAACCAGAATTTTTATAATAGTTCTTCAGAGATATATTTTAGACCCATAGGCACAGTAGGTGTGTATAATTTGGGAGATCTTATTTGGAGGAAGGGGCTTTTTGTAGTAGGAAGAGGAGGATGAGAGGAGGAGGTCTGTTTGTTTGATTGTTTTTATGTAATCTCTGTGTCCAACATGGGGCTTGAACTCACAACACCAAGATTAAGAATTGTATGCTCTACTGACTGAGCCAGTGAGGTGTTCCTTATTGGTGTAATTTTTCTAATAAAATTATTTAGTAGTATGACTTAAACATCCTTCACATTTGAATTTTGTGGCATGATGACAAAATGTAATTTTTGCAAAAAAATTATTTTCTCTTGCTTTATCTGGGCCATATCTGTGAAATTCTCATTTTTAATGGCATCTGGATAAGACATTTTACCTCAATTATCTTATCTGTAAAATGAGGCCAGTAGTGGAACCCATTTCATAGAATTGCTTTAAGGATTAAATGTGAACTAATCCAAATTAAGCATTTAGCAGACTATTTGGCACATTAAATGAAACTTAATTATTAGCATTGTTATATTACTTCTGTCTTCAAACTAATATACTCTGACATTATTATTATTCTAATTTGTAGTAAATAAGTGTTGTACTGTTATGATTTATCTAAAAGTTAATAATTATCTTTTTTATTTGCTTAGTTTTTGTATTCTTCTCACTAACCCAGCCCTAAACTTTCCAGTAAAACTGTAAAATACTTTCACTATGGTGAAACAATCGGGTATCTTTTATTTCCACATTTTTTATACCATGCTTTGTGAAGCTCTTCCAATTAAGATTAGTTATTCTATAGACCTGCACAGCTATAGTGCATGAGACTATCCATACTATTATCCTAGAATGGAGATACATATTTCTTCTCTTGTGTTTGACTTCCAGTTTCCTGGACCTTGCCTCTTCCATATTTGGTTTAATCCTTTGTTTTGGTAGAGCACCTTCTCTAATCACTTTCTGAGGGTATATGAAGAGGTCACTTTTTTGAGGTCTCATATATCTGAAAATATGTTTCTTCTACACTCATGCTTAGTATATAATTTTAGTGGGTATGGAATTCTAGATTGGAAATCATTTTTCCCAAGATTTTGAAGTTGTTAAACTGTTGCCTTCTACTTCTTATTGTTAGTTAGATGCTATTCTAATTCTCACTTTTTTTTCAGAGGTTTTTAAAATAATTTATTTATCAGTATTACCTTGAAATTTATTAGTGTGTATCTTATTTTCCTATTTACTATGTTCAACATTCAGTAGACTTTTTCAATCTGGAAGCTCACGAATTTCAGGTCTGAAAAATTTTCTTGAATTACTTCTTTGATGATTTCTTTCTATTTTTTCTGTTCTCTCTTTCAAATACTTCCATTTGTTAGATATTGAAAGTCCAACATAAATTCTGTAATTTTATTGCCTTTTTACAAAACATTTTATTTGGGGTGCCTGGGTAGCACAGTCGTTAAGCGTCTGCCTTCAGCTCAGGGCGTGATCCCGGCGTTCCGGGATCGAGTCCCACATCGGGCTCCTCTGCTGGGAGCCTGCTTCTTCCTCTCCCACTCCCCTGCTGTGTTCCCTCTCTCGCTGGCTGTCTCTCTGTCACATAAATAAATAAAATCTTTAAAAAAAATGTTTTAAAAAAAAAACTATTTATTTATTTGATGGGGGGGGAGAGGGAGACCAGGAGCAGGGGGAGGGGCAGCAGGAGAAACAGATTTTCGCTGAGCAGAGAGGCCAATGCAGGACTCTGTCCCAGGACCCTGAGATCATGACCTGAGCCAAAGGCAGCCACTTAACCTACTGAGCTGCTCAGGCATCCCTGTAATTTTACTGCCTTTTTAAAAATTCATCTTTTTGTCTTTTATCTACTTTCTGAGAACATTCCTCTATTATACCATTTAATTTTTCTATTTTTAAAATAAAGTCTGCTCTCATATTTTTCATTTCCAAAATCTCTTTCTTATTCATAGAATATTCCTGACTTATAGTATCCTGTTCTTGTCTCATGAAGAACTGAGAAAATAATATCTTCTTTTCTCAGTTCTCCTATGCTAATAGACACACACCCATACACACATACTTTCATTCTCTCTCTCTCTCTCTCACACACACATTTTTCTTAGAAAGTTCTCTATCCTTTGGGTTCTAATTTTTATTTTTAGTTTGTTTTGGTATGCTAGAAGTCTACCTTAAAATCTGGGTAATCTTTGACTGTATGTTTATATTTAAAATGAGGCACTAGAAAGGTGACCTGTATGCACAAGTGAGCTCATAAGGCTCACTATAGGTTGATCAGTCTGTGATTTGACTACCGCATTGGATTCTTAACTTATTAACAATTGTAGTTTTTTTTTTTTTTTCATTTTGAATGCGGTCTCTTCCTCTAAAAAGAAATTCTACTGTTGTTTACCTGAGATTTTTGAGCAAAGACACTATTGTTTCGAGAGCTGACCAGGGAGAGGATGCTAAGAAATTATCGGCATCTAAGATACAGATTTACACTTCATTAACCTGCATGCCTGAATCCAAACTTTCTCTAAGTCAATCTCTTTGGAAAGCAAACCCCCTATATTCTGTTGGAGTTGGGAAAAGATTCTAAGGGCTCAACTATTCCTTTACACACTATCAACTAATCCTCCTCATTTTAAATCATCGTTCAACTTTCAGAGATACTAACTCTCCAACTCCTAGACCTTTTGGGGTTTCTGAAGCAGGTATTCAATCATCTGGCTTCCCCACAGAAGTTTGGTTTTAGCGTCTATGCTCTGCTAATTCAGTTACACACATACATCCACTTCTTATTTCCACCTTCTCTTGGCATTTTTCACCTCTTATCGTCTCCTTTTCTATTCTCTTTGTTTGTGCGGGGGCTTAAGTATTTTCTTCTCTTACTGTCATTTTAGTGTTCTTTCTGGGAGATGCAGAGACGAAGTCATGTGCTCAATAGATATGCCATGTTGAACAAGACATCTTCACCACAAATATCTCCTCAATCCATCTCCTCCTTTCCCTCTATCCTCTAATTCCATTATGTTTTATCTTTCCTTTTCTGTTTCCAGCTAAAGTCTTTCTTTTCTATCTTACATGCTGCTTGGAAAAGTGATCTTTATAAAAACAAATCTGAAAATGTCACTTCCTTGTGTAAAACCCTAAAGTGCACTAGCAGTAGGAAATGTATAATGCACATACTAGGTCTCTCATGAATCTAGTTTCCTAGACTTTTTCCTGATCACTTCCTTGACATTGCCCCATTCATATTGATTGCCTTGATAGTCTCCAAGTGAACTTACTCAGTTCTCTACTTAGACTATACCATCCTCTTTCTCCCTGACTTGTAAATGTCTATTCTTCTACCAAAATTCAACTCAGAAGTCACCTTAAGAAGCCCATCTCCAGCCATGAGTACTTCTATGTATCCACATAGTATCTTTTACATGGCTCACTCATAGCAGTTAGGTGAATGAGCAGAGTTACAATACCTTATAATTCCTTCCTCACTGGAATCTGAGTCTATATTCCTTGTTCCTATTACAGTGCCTGGCATAAAGTAGACAGATAGTAAATGTTTGCTGAGTGAATGAATGAATGAATGAATGAATGAATGAATGAGTTGGCTATTGGGCAGGACTGGCGTACGTTGTTGGAGATACAAGAAAAAGATACACAAATGTAAATTTATTAACATAACACTTCATCTAACTTCATCAAAGGTATTCTTCACCAATGGTTTCTGGAAGAATTCTATCACTCTACTACCTTAATCAGAGTTAGACACTCCTCATGGTATTCTTTATTATTGGGAAAACATTTAATTGTTTATAACAAACAAGTGATAAAGATAGATGGGCCTTGAGTGGGGAAGTAGCTTAGAATGAATAGAGTTAAGAACGTATTGGAAGACAAGAAGTTGCCCAAAACAAACGATCTCCAGAGTCCATGATTCTTTGATCTGTCAAACAGACTTCGGTGACTGTTCCTGTTGCATCATAGCTCCCAAATTGCTTTGTGTTCCTGGAGGACAAATGTTCCTTCATCAGGAAGACTGTACTGGTTAACTTGGTTTCCATTTTGTGGAGATTTCTAAAAGGCTGTTAGTTGTTCTGGGTGAGAACAGACAATTCCATTTGTCTTTGGGAGTCTTCGTTGATACATCCCTAGCCACTCTTCAATAGTAAATAATACAATTTTTAGTATTTTTGCCTGATTTCAAATAAGAGGAAGTCCCTATCAATTTTACTGCTTGTTTTACTTGATTCTCCTTCCCTTTTCTCGCTTTTGGGTTTAAACAACCTCCCTTTTTCTCAGTGTCAAGGAGGTTGGGGAGGTTGCTTTAAAATAAAGAGGGTAGAGGAACAGGCCACAGTGGTTTTGTATTTCCCCCTATGTATCACTTATTAAACTCCTGTTGCCCTGACCATTGTTGCTTCCCACTGAAGTCTGGTTTATTTACTTGAAAATCTGATTTGTTTCATTTTATTACTGTGTTTGCGAAGTAACTGATATCAGATTCGGAGGGAAAGAACTGCCATTTACCAGCAGGCTGTGATGGCTTTGCCTCGGTCTGCACGCCTGATTTTGAGGCCTCGTCTGCCCCGGGGCTCCCACAGAAATAAGATTACTGGCAATAACTGCTTCAACTGCTTTGAATAACAGACACAACTCAGAGAGCATAAAATTAGCATAAACACAGCACTAGTGTGTTCCCTCAGCGGATATGAGACAGGCAGGCTATGGAAAATTGACTGAAATGGGGTCAGACGACGTAGAAATCTGAAACGTAGGAAATACCGCCTAAGAGATATGAGGTATTACTACCTCTCTCGTTTGCTTTTATCTCTCTCTATATATATTCATGCAGTTTTAATGATAAAATGTGAGAACTGGTGAAAATTAAAGATGCAAAATCACTACCCCCCCCAAAATGCCTGCATTATCTTTCTAGACAAATTATTATTAATCATTTCTCAGCTTTTTAATCCTGAGGGTAGAAAAATAAACACATTTTCACAGTCGTTTTAAATTGATTTTTCTTTTGGGGGGATATTAGTTTGAGGATAGAGAGTTTGCTTCAGAAAGGAGGTGAACAGCTGACGGCGTACAGGATCGGAGCTTGAAACAATTCTTCCTATCTCTATTTATCAAATATTAAAATGGAATATGCTGCCGACAAATGCAATAAAGTCTAACATTACAGGGGAAAGAGTGACGCTGTGCATCTCAGCAGGCAGATGGAAGCTATGATTTTGCTGTTTTAATAATATGTTGTCACATATGGAATACAGTTTTCAATACAGCTGCATATAGATGGGTCTTGTTGCTTATTTATATTTGGCGTGACGTTGGCAAAGGCCCAAGTTATCAGCCCCCGAAATGGAATGTTTTTGGAACTTAGCATTTTCTGGTCTTATCCTGACCAGAGAGAGTTTCAAAGGTTGATAATCTAGGACTTCACATTTGGATTATGGAGAAAGAATATAAACGTTTAGTACGTCCCTTCCCACAGGACTAGCTTTAGGTCACTCTTTCAGAGTCTATACCTATTCTCTTTCAGAGCATTTTTCACATTTGGAATTATTTAGTTAATGTCAGTCTTCCCCGTAATCTGTAAATTCCATAAAATGAGGGAGCATCATTTGTCTTATTCCCTATCAGATTCAGAGGGCCTAATACTGTACCTACTATTGATTAAGCACTCGATAAATATTTACCGATTACAAGAACGAGATATGACTGAGTGACCGGGGATATAATATTGTGAAGGATATTACAAATTTTAAACAGTGATTCTGACAGAATCTCTGTCAAAGTTTTGACTAAAGAAAGATGATGTATCTTTAAAATATATTAAAACGAGGTGTCAAGTAGCCACCACTGTAACATTTAACACCAAAGATTTCATTCTATGCTGCAGAAGATTTTGGTGAGTTACTCCTTTTTATGTTTGCAGGTATTTTGATGTATCCTGTCAAGCAATCATTCTGTAGTCAAATGGAGAAAATTGATATTTCATTTTTTTGTCTAGTGATAACATATGCTTAAACCCAAGATTGAACTTCGTCATTTTTCAAACAAATTTTAATGGCAAGAAGCCATCTTCTCTTTTTCCTCTGACCTCTTATAACAATTATGATCTAAATCACATATTTGGGGCAGAGGAACTGGAACTTTGCATTATTAATTATTTTCATGTCTTCAGTCTGCCTCCCCTGGGTAAATTAGAAGTACCAAAGAGCAGACACCATGTCCCATGTGGCTAGCATCTTCGAATCTCTGCATATCGGTGGTACATATCTGAAGGGTAGATAGTATAGACAGTATCCTGACTGAATTCAGCTCCCACTTCTGTATAAATTAAAACACACACACATGCACACGAAGATTCTGAAAAATGGATGCCAAATCAAGGACCCTGCTATATGCATGTTTAATATCAACTCAATTCCCAAAAAAGTTCTTTTCACCCAGAAATGCTCTCTGCTCAGGAGAACATAAGTCACCAGGCATGGTTATATATGTGCATGGGGACTAGACACGATTAGGAGAGTCAGATGCTGTGGTTGAACTCACCGTGCCTAAATAAAGTGATAGCAGTTCACATCATCGGGCTCTCTTCTTCGCTCATGGGTTCATTTGGGGTACTACCAAGCAGCATAATTGCTAGATCATAGTCTTATTTCTCCATATGGAATTTTGAACAGAAGTTTTGCAAGGATCAGAGCAGTGCGTATATGTGTGCACATAATTCACATTATAATCTATGGGCAGCGTGTGAACTATGGCACACATTTGCCACATATAAATCAATCTAATTGATTACCTTTTACCACTCCTCAGACTATTCCTTGATTTAAGTTACACTTTTCATTGTCTTTTCTGCACATTCACTAAACTGAATTCAATCCGTTTCGACAGAATCTGTAAACGTTAGGGTTATCATATAACATGGAATAATGACTGTGAACTGTAATTTTCCTTCCAAAAGAAGTGCAAGAGCAGTATGTGCATCCTAGCTCAAAATAAGTGAAACACTTTTTAACTTTTAGAATTATGGAGATGTGTGTGGAAAGTAGTTCAGATAATACGCGCTCCTTTCCCCATGTTTCTGTCTCTGGATAACTTTCTTGTGTTTCCTCCCCAGTCTTGGCTATTATTCATGAACTCTCTCTTCAGTGAAGACTCAACAGCTAACCATTGCTTTTTAAAAATGGATCCTGCACATTTCCTAGTTTCTGTATGGGCAATCTGCTGTGCCTGGCACAACATCATCAAGAGTCTTAATCCATAGGCCCCCAATCATTATTATGTTCCTGGGTCAGAGTCTGGGCACAATGAATATTGAGTTGACTCAACAAATATACAGTGAGTACCTCTTTCTCTCCAAGTAAACTTCTAGGTACTCAAAATACAGAGTTGAAGGAGATAGACAAGGTCCTTGCTCCCCTGAGAGTCCACAAAAAGTAGATGGCCAGGTGGACCATTCATTTTAGGAGGATTTCCCCTCACCACTGTGTGTTAAGGCCACCCCTGAGGCTGTAGTGTAGGGCAGTCCATTTTTCATGAACCAAGCTTGGCCTTGTCTCTCTTCTGTCAGCTGGTTGTCACGGCTAAGAGCTGAGGGAGAGGTGTGATGCAACAGTGATAGGTAATAGGAGAGTCTGGGCTGCCTGCTTGTGCAGCTCACTTGTACCCTCTGGTCTTGCTCATGTGTTATCGTAGATGAGCCGCTGTCATTATTCGGGATTGCTGCTGAGCCTGGACAACCACATGACTTAGTTCTAACAGACCCTGGTGCAGGAGGGCGATTCTACCTGCATGGTCACTGGGAAGTCCATGGCTTGTGTGCTCCTTCCTAAGCAGGCTCCAGTAATACACTAGGAGCTGAATTTTGAAAGGTGCATCATTTTCCAATGCATATGGCATTGCCTTGTTTCAGAAACCTAGGGGCCTATGTTATGATTCCATTAAGGCTTCCTGTGAACTTAACATGCTATCCTTCCTACCATCTACATTTCCAAGCTCATAGGGCCTACTGGATCATGTGGCCAAGGAGCATGGTCACATGTAGAACCATTCCTGTTCGGTGCACACCTCAAACCATGCCATGGACTTGGAAGTATTCCCAGGTATAGAATATGGGGCCTCCAAAACCTTACGAAGCTTACCAAGCATTCTGCTTTATTTTTCATGGTGGGCGTTGTGAATACAATAACTGTGCTTCACTTTAGATGAGATGTCCCTGCATGTTTCAAACTGCCACCTCCCTGAATATTTCACTGATGCAGGGGACCCCTGAGTACCCAGGCTTTATGTCTCACCCTCTGGAATACATGTGTACTACCGCACACACCAATTCTGGCTCTTACAGTCCAATTAGCAGGACCCCATCAATGAAGTGGACCAGTGTGATGTTCTGTGGGATATCCAGGCAATCCAATCCTCATTGTGATAATGCCTCTGTTAATGCTGGACCCAATCATCCCCATCGCTACCTCTGAGCCCAGTTCTAGAGTAACGGCTCCCATCTCCTGCTTAAGGCCCTCAGTGATTCTGGTGCCCATCCCATTAGCACATTTTCCATTATTTTAGCAAATGAAGCATCTACTGGAACCTCCTATAGGATCATAATCTTCTTGTACATTTTGCAGCCTTACACAGTACATCCACACAGGCATACATACTTCTCCGAGCTTTTTGATTCTTTCTCCCACCATCAGACATGGAAATTATGGCATTTCCACTTCACCTTGTATGAAGCTTCTGTAAGCCATTCCAGCAGCACGTTGGCACCATTTCCTATATTAAATCCTGTGTTGTGGGAGATTGATCTCCCTTATCCATCATCATATTCTGCCAGCTTTAATCCAGCATTCTCAAGATCCAGTTCCACGTGAGCTCTCCAGGGTCCTGCTGGTATATGATGGCTAGGTCCTGGAACTTCTTTGTGGTATAGATGCCTACTCCCCTTGGCAGCACAATGTTCCCCAGCTGGGTTAGTATGTGACTTAAACCTAACTTAAGGGCTAGGAAGAAAGGTGAGAGTACATCCTGAATGGGCCATTACTTGATTTAAGAAGTACAAGTCTCTGCACTATCTTTAAGCAAAGATGTGCCCTAGTCTCTAACAGGGAGGATTAGGCCACTCCTGCCAGCAGTGAGAATTAACAGCACCAGTTCCCAACCTGTGTTGTTGTCCCCCATCCCCAGGAGATGTTAGGTAATGATTTTCACAAATACTGGGGAAAAGCTACTGGCGGCTGGCATCTAGTTGGCAGAGACCAGGGATGCTGCTAGATACATTATGATGCAGAGGACAGCCTCCTTAAGCCCACCCAACAACAAATAACTATTCGGTCCCACATGCCAATAGAGCAGATGCTGAGAAATCCTGGTTTAGGGAAACTTGGGGGGTTGTGGTTTTCAACACATAATGCTTGATATCTCATCACTTATCTCAGGGTCCCATTCTTCCTAACCAGGTCCCTGATCTTAGCATAGAAGACCAGCTCCAGCTCAGGTTCTCTGGAGTTCTGCCATTTTTATGATTAAATCTTGGGCTGGTCTTTAGGTTGTGCTGCTTTTCAACTATGCAAGATAGATCTAACTTTATATGTTGCCAAGGGGATCTTCTGACTTTCATCCCTAGCCTTTAATTTCTGATTAATCACTCCAAGCCTTTCATTATTTGTTTTCCAAAGATTCAAATATCCCTAGCAAACCTACTCAATTTCATTGTTCCTGTAGTTATTATTATTTCTGTATTTCTCAAACACCTAATACATTACAACCACTAGCATATTTCCTTCCACTAGTGTACCATTGCGATTCACCTCAGCTGGAAGTTTTAACTTCATTGCTGCGTTGTGCCAGGGTTTACATGCTCCACCTTCCACCAGTGATAGGAAACTTATGCCCACCAGTGGGCAGGTGAACCAGCTCCAGAACCCCATGACAGCATCTGCTTTTTCTGACTCCTGGTACCAACTGTCAGCAGTCAGTTTCTGCAGGAAGGCAAAGCAGACCCCTGGATGGGGATTTGTCTACTGAAAGTTTCTTAAAGAGTGCTTGCAGACTGACCACCTGTGGGAGAAAGAAAAGCAGCACAATGGGTGAAAAGTTGAGCGATAGTGCAGACACAGTGACGACAGTGGGCTCAGGCAATTCCTGGGGAGCTCTGTAGCAAAGATGGACTTGCAGGTTTGACCAGGTAGAGATAAGGGGACTGGTCCTTTGTTGTCCTGCATTAATCCATCATTGGATCTAGGCTGCCCCCTAGAAAAGGTAAAACTTTGGGTCAAGCAGCTCTCTTCAGTGGACGGCAATTTCTGGAAAGAACAGAAAGCAGAGAGCTGAATGTGAACTTGTACTTCCTGCAGATGGGTAACAGGTCCTTCAATCCAGAGGGAAATCTAGGTAGTGGGGCACAGCATCCATCACAGTGGGTAACCCCCTCTGGCTGAATTAAATGGGGTAACTGGTTATCTACTCTCTCTGCAACTGCATGTGGTAAGGCAGTCAAGAAGAAAGTGAGGTATTTCCAGGAATTTTTTTTAAGAAGCTAGGAGTAAATAGAGGCCCTCTCTCTGCTCTCTGATAGCAAGATCCTTTTAGCAGTCTGTGGGGAGGGTGCCTAGTGGTATTTTCACTGGGGGTAGAAAGATGAGAACTGCTTCAGCTCTGTGGCAGAGCTGAGAAGAAATAATAGTTTATGCCTATAATAAAGAAAACTATCTTGATAATCCACTTGGAATAATGTGAGACTCCACGCTTATGAAAATTCATATGGGTCTAAACAAGAGATGGTCACTAAAATGTTTTATATGAATTTTTAAAAAGAAAGAAAAAGTGGGTTGTTTTGTTCCTGAGAAAAAGAGCAATAGAAAAGAGAACTGTAATCAATTAGGATACTTCCTCCCCTTAGTAACAAGAATCTGATTCAAATAAACTTAAATAGCAATATCGTGTACTCTAAGAAATACAGAGGTGGTACAGGTGCTGGGGACTAAACCAGATTTTTTCTGTCTCTTTGCTCTGCCACTCACAGCGTCTTCTTTTTGATGGCAGGCTAGCTGCCAGTGATCCTCAGAACTTGTTTCTGACTAGCAGGAGAAAGAACTCTTCTCCTTTAAGCATCCTTCCCTTCCACTTGATTGGAGCTTCCTATGCCAAATGACTTACAATGGACCCAAAGTCTGATTTAGGGGAATGACTATGCTGGATATGGTCTTTCTTTCTTAAAACATGTTTGCTGAGGGAGGCATGGATTCTTAATCAAAATAGGGTTCTGTTTGTAGGAAAAACAGGGAAGTGAATTTTGGGTTGGCAACCAATAGGGCCATTTCCAAAAACACAGGTAAGAGGAAGAAGAGAGAAATTCACAAATTAAAAAAAACTGGGTCTTTAGAGATTGGAAAAATTAGGAACCTCTCTCACTTTCTGAGTGTTGAGATTTTGAAAGGGGGAGAATTGTATTTGTGTTGGTAATTATAAGATTATGTAACAAACCAATTTGTCAACCAGATAACCCATCTCTCTTCATCACACAGTCATTCACACATTCAATCATTCACACAGTCACACATTTATGAATAAGATGGGTACATTGATTCAAGTTTATGCAGAAAAGAAAGGTAGTTATTATTTTTACAACCTCGGATAAGAGGAGAGTGGTTCAATACAGTGACATGGGAAGATCCTGAACTCACCTTCTCCCACAGATATACCAAATCTATGGTTACATGTTGGTCAATTCCCTCTGAAAAAGACCTGAAAACTAGCTGAAGAGCTCTTTCATAACAAAGGACAAAAGGGGCACATTAAGACAGGTAGGAGAGGCAGTGATGCAGTCTCATCAAAAAAAAAACCCACCCCAGGTGCAGTGACCCATAATCTAGAGGAATCAAAGAAATACAGAGTTTTTCCCTGAGGAGTGAGGGATTCATACTCCACATGAGGCACCCCAACACTTAGGACCTACACTAGAGAGAGAGAGGCCCCCAAAATATCTCACTCTGAAAAGCAACAGAGCTTACATCCAGAAGTCTCAAAAGGCTGTAGGGAATAGAAAGTCCACTCTTAAAAGGCTTTTACACAGATTCTTAAAAGCAGTAACAGGAAAATAATTTGCTACATACAAGGGAACCCCCATACGAGTATCAGCTGATTTTTTAGAAAATTTGCATTCCAGAAGAGTGGCATGGTATATTTAAAGTGCTAGAAGACAAAAAACCAAACAAACCTCCCAACCAAGAATACTCTACCTGCCAAAGCTATCATTCAGAATTAAAGGAAAGATAGAGTTTTCCAGACAAGCAAAAACTAAAGTAGTTCATCATGACTAAACCAACCTTATAAGAAGTGTTAAGTGTTCTTCTTTAAGAAAAGGCACAATAGTAACAGTAAAACATATGAAAGTAAAAATCTTACTGGAAAAGCAAATATTTAGTAAAAGTGGTGAATTAACCATTTATAGTACCACTATGAAGATTAAAAGACAGTAGTAGTTAAATTAACTCTAACTATAATTAGTTAAGGGATGCACAAAATAAGAAGGTGTAAAATATGACATACAAAAATTAAAATGTGAGGAGGGGCACCTGGGTGGCACAGCGGTTGAGCATCTGCCTTCGGCTCAGGGCGTGATCCCGGCATTATGGGATCGAGCCCCACATCAGGCTCCTCTGCTATGAGCCTGCTTCTTCCTCTCCCACTCCCCCTGCTTGTGTTCCCTCTCTCGCTGGCTGTCTCTATCTCTATCGAATAAATAAATAAAATCTTTAAAAAAAAATGTGGGGAGAAGTAAAAAGGTAGAATTTTTAGAATGTGTTCAAACTTAAGTTGCTATCAACTCAAAATAGACTGCTATACTTATAGGCTGTTACATATAAACCTCATGGTAACCACAAAACAAAAACCTATAGTAGATATACAAAAGATAATGAAAGGAAACTACAATGATATAAAAGCACAAATCAATTACAAGAAGAAAACTGGAAAAATCACACATATATTCAGATTAAACAACATGCTACTAAACAACCAATAAGTCAACAAAGAAATAAAAGGGGAAATAAATGAGAATTTACAAATGACACCACAGAAATACAAAGTATCATAAGATACTAGTATGAACAATGATATGCCAATCTAGATTGAACAATCTAGAAGAAATGGATACATTCCTACAAACATACAATTTTCCAAGACTGAATCATGAAAAAATAAAAATCTGAATAGACTGATTACTCGTAAGAAGATTGAATCAGTAATCAAAAAATTCCCAGAAAACAGAAGTCCAGGACTAGATGGCTTCACTGGTGAATTCTACCAAACATTTAAAGAAACGCCTTTCTCAAACTCTTCCAAAAAATGGAAGAAGAAGAAACACTTCCAAACTCATTCGAAAAAGCCAGCATGACCCTTATACCAAAACCAGACGATGCCACAAAAAAAAAAAAAAAAAAATTAGAGATTTATCCCTGATAAACATAGGTGCAATAATTTTCAACAAAATATTAGAAAATGAAATTCAACAATACAGTAAAAGAATAATACACCATAATCAAGTGGGATTTATCCCAGTGATACAAGGATGGTTTGACATCTGCAAATCAAAGAGCATGACACACCACATTAACAAAATGAAAGATAAAAATCATACCATTGCAATGGATGCAGTAAAAGCATTTGACAAAATTCAGTGCCTACTTATGATAAAAACTCTCAACAAAGTTGCAATTCAGAATTTTTTTTAAAGGACTCAAACAACTCAATCACAAAATGAAAATAAAGCAAACAAAAAGTTCAAGTACAAAATGGACAAAAGATCTAAATAGACATTTTTCCAAAGAAGACATACAGATGGCTGATAGGCACATGAAAAGATGTTCAACATCACTAATCATCAGGGAAATGCAAATCAGAACCACCATGAGATATCACCTCACACCAGACAGAATGGCTATTATCAAAAGACAAGAAACAACAAGTGTTGGAGAGGATGTGGAGAAAAGGAAACTCGTACATTGTTGATGGGAATGTAAACTGGTTCAACCACTAGGGAAAACAGTATGAAGACTCCTTAAAAAAATAAAAATGGAATTACCATATGATCCAGCTATTCCACTCCTGGGTGTTTATCCAAAGAAAATGAAAACATTCATTTGAAAAGATATATACACCCCTAAGTTCATTTGAAAAGATATATACACCCCTAAGTTCATTGCAGCATTATTTACCATAGCCAATATATGGAAGCAACCTTTGTCCATTGATGGATTAATGGATAAAGAAGATGTACACACACACAGACTCACACAGACTCACACAGACTCACAGACACCCCCCCCACACACACACACTGTAATACTACTCAGACATAAAAGAGAAAAAAATCTTGCCATTTTTGGATGGATCTGTAGAAGGTATTCTGCTAAGTGAAATAAGTCAGATAGAGAAAGATATATGATTTCACTTACATGTGGAATCTAAAAACAAAACAAATGAATAAACAAAGCAAAACTCGTAGATACAGAGAACAGATGAGCAGTTGACAGAGGGGAAGGGGGTTGGCAGCGGTTGAAGTGGTTGAAGATATGGTGATGGATGGTAACTAGACTTACTGTGCTGACCACTTTGTAGTGCATACAAAAATCAAATTATTACCTGAAACTAATATAATGTCAGATGCCCATTTTATCTCAATGAAAAAATGATTTACTTAAAAAAGAATTTAAAATAAAAGATATTTAAAAAAAAAAAACTCAGATAAGAGGCTTTTCTTACCTTTCTGACTCCTGCAGAAAATTCTGCTGTGTGTGTACACTAGTAAAATAGAAATATAGATAAAGCATATTGAAGATATGTCAGATGAAGAGAAATCACTGCATGAAAGTATTGTCAGTATGTTTGATGTCTTTCTCGGTTTTCTTCTCCTTTGGGTGGGATGAAAATTGTTCTGGTGTGGAGACTAGATAAAAGAGCAATATTTCCTCTGTTTTTAATGACAATACTGAAGTCTTAATTAAGCACAGTGTATAAGGAGATCATTAACAGATTTCAAAGTTTCTTTTCCTCTAGGCTTCAAAACACATATATGCTATTGTAATTTCCCAAGAAGCCATGCTTTTGCTCCATAACAAAACTAGCCAAATCTCTCTGCTATTTTTCCTACCCATAGATTGAACATTGTCTCATAGGCATCATTGAATTAACCTTAAAATACCTTCATCACATGTCTACTTATATCTAGCACAGTTCCTAATATTAAATAGGTGCTAATTTTTTTTTAACAAATGAAAGACTATTCTCAATTTTCAGATAAATTCCCCTGATTACCTCCTTCCATAGAAAATCAGGGAGATGCATTTTCCAATTTGCAATTTAACAAATTACAAGACACCTTGAATCCGTTAATGATGTTACCATAGATACAGATAGCAGAACATCTCCAGATTTGTATGTAAATAATTACTGCCATAATAAACCAAATAATCAATAAATGACAAAGTTATTGATCTATTAAATGTATGCATTGGTCACCACTTTTATTTCCTTAGTTTTGCCTTCATATTGTCAAAAGTTATTTCAAGTGATTTGAATTTAATTGATCTAAAATTTTTGAGACAGAATTTTTTTTTAAAGGATTCTCAGGATGCCTGGGTGGCTTAGTTGGTTAAGCATCTGTCTTCGGCTAAGGTCATGATCCCACGGTCCTGGGATCGAGTCTCGCATCAGTCTCCTTTCACAGCAGGGAAACTGCTTCTCCCTCTGCCTGTCTTTCTCCCTCTCTCTCTCTCTTTCTTTCTCTCTCTCTCTTCCCCCCCCCACCCCATGTCAAATAAATAAATAAAAACTTTAAAAAAATAAGGACTCTCTACCCCAGCATTTAAAAATGATGTGATCTGGTATTTTTCCTATATTTATAATTATCGATACAGATGTATTTCTATGCACATTTACTTAGACTTTCAAAATTAATAAGTACTCTCTACAAGTAAATTTTTGTGGGGTTCTTGGGTGGTGCACCTGGTTAAGCGATGGACGCTTGGTTTCAGTTCAGGTTGTGATCTCAGGGTCATGAGATCGAACCCCGAGTCAGACTCCATGCTCAGGCTCAGGCTGCTTAAGACTCTCTCTCCCTCTCCCTATGCCTCTCCCCATTGTGCTCTCTCTTTCTCTCTCTCTCTCAAATAAATAAATAGATCGTAAAAAAAAAAAAGTAACTCACTATTATAAGAATGTATAGAGATGCAAGCATACAAATTTAAAATCATGGACTCATTTGAACTATTCCCAATCAGAGGATGGGGGTAAAGGAGGTTTTGCCACCCAAGGGACATTTGGCAATGTCTGGAGACATTTTTGGTTATAACAAGTCAGAGGAGAGGTGGGGGAACAGGGTGCTACTAGTATCTTGTGGGTTGAGGCCAGAGAGGTAACTGAACATCCTACAGTACCCCATGATAAGGAAATATCTATTGCAAAGTGTCAATAGTGCAAAAGTTGAGAAATACTAGATTTAAGGAAAAAAAGACACTGGATGCCTGGATTAGAATTCAGATCTGTTGACTCAGATGTGACCATAGGACAAATTACACTATTGTATCCATCTCTCTGTGGAATGCATAACAAGCCCACTTTTCCAACATGGAGAAAATTATACCTACCTTAAAGAGTTCTTACAGGATTAGATGAGATATATATGGATATCCTAAAATTTTCTGTTAACCCTCTACTCTAACGGGAGCTCCCTCTCCTGTTAAGGACACACCCTCTATATTTTCTAATATTTCCCAGTAATAGAGGTAACACACCTGGCCCCTTTCTTTAAGGTTGCATTATTTCTCAAGGATTTCTTCAGCACTCCTTATAAATCAGTTTACCAGAAATTTCTATACTTACCTTAATCCCAGCAATGAATATATTTTAGACTCCATTTGAAACTCTACTATGTGCAATTTTTTAAGACTAATATATATATATAAATTATTAACTTTTCTGTTCATTTTAAGAATTAATAATAATATAAACCCTATATACCTAGCTTTGGGCTTAAGAAATAAAACATTACCAGCCAGCTATGTGTTCTCCCCTTCCCTCTCCCTAACCACTCATGAATCTTTGCATCCCCTTACTCCCCAGGTAATGACAATCTTGATTTGGTATTAGTCACTTGTACATTTTTAATTTGTATTTTTATTTTTTTCTTTGGTTCTGCCTGTTTTGATTTTACACAAACAAATTATTTTCTCACATCATATTTTTGTGATTTTTCCATGTTGAAACTTGTAGTTGACTTTATTCATTTATTCATTTCATTAATATTTCATTTTATGAATAAGCATTCATTGTTATTGATATTATGTTTTGTGAATAAATAGAGCACAATTTACTCATTTTACACTGACAATTACTTAGATAGTTTACAGATTTTGCTATCACAAATAATGTCTCCATGAACATTCATTCCGTACTTTTCCAAGTATATACCTAGGAGTAGAGTTACTGGGTGTCAGAGGGTGTATTTATTCAACTTGGCTCATTAATGACACTAGCAGAAGATGAGAATTTTATTGCATTAATCCTTGCTAAGGCATTTCTGTGCTTTTCTATTTGTGTTCTAATTTAAAAGACATGAAATGCTAGTGCATTTGGGCTTTAATTTGTTCTTCATTTATAATTAATGAGATTGATCTCTATTTATGTTTATTGTTCAATTGCATGTCCTTATAAGTCAAATGCCTGCTCCTGGCTATTATACATTTTTTTCTTACTGATTTATAGGAGTTCTTTCTATGTTCTATATACTAATCCTTTTGTTTTACATATTCCAAGTATTTTGTTGCCTTTATGGTATCTTTTGTTAAACAGTAAGTCTCAAATTGAATGAAACTAACTGTCTTTAATCCATCTGGAATTGATTTTTGTGATCCATAAGCTAGGAGTTTAATTTGATTTTTTTCCAAAAAAATAATTGGGTTATTCTTCCACACCTTGTGTTAAATAGCCTACCCTTTGCCCAATGATATGCAATGTGAACTTTGCATATATCAAGATGCCATATATGCATGGGCCTGTTTTGTGGCTCAACTTCTATTCCCTTCATCCCTTTATTATCTATCCCTAAATCCATACTATAATATCTTTAGAAAAAAGTACTTTCTCGTTGTTGGTGTATATCATGTACCCCTAATGCTATCCATTAGTTCTTTTTCTTCTTTAGGTGTGTTTGACTTTTTTTTTTTTTTAATGCTTTTCTCTTCCATTTAAATTTTAGCAGGAAGCATCCAGTCAATTCTTTTTTTTTAAATTTCAAATGTATTTTTTATTTTTTTACTATGTTATGTTAGTCACCATACAGTACTTCATTAGTTTATGATGTAGTGTTCCATGATTCATTATTTGCATATAACACCCAGTGCTCATTGCAGTACGTGCCTAGTCAATTCTTATTTTAAAGAAACTCTAGCATTTTCACTGAAATGTCGCTAAAATTGTACATCAATTTGAGAAAATTTGACTTTATGATGTTAAGGTTTGTATTCATGAACATAGTGTGTGTCTCCATTTACTTAGATTTTTAAAAGCTTTTCAATAAAGTATAAAACATTCTCCGTAAAAAGTTTTGCTTATATTTTCGTAGATTCTTAGATATGTTATTTTTAGAATACCAGTACAAATGATATAAATTTTAATTAATTTTTCCAGCTGTTATTGCTCTAAAGAAATGTAATTACCATGTGGCTCCTGGGTAGCTCAGTTGGTTAGGTGTCCAACTTGGTTTCCTCTCAGGTCATGATCTCAGGGTCGTGGGATTGAGCCCCACACCAGGCTCCTCACTCAGTGGAGAGACTGTGTGAAAGATTCTCTCCTTCTGCCTCTCCTTTTGCTCTCTCTCTCTCAAAATAAAAGAAAATCTTAAAAAAAAAAAAAGAAATATAATTACTATGTAACATTTTCTAATTAGTATATGGGAAAAAACAATGGATGGTTTATAATCTCTTCATTATACAGCAGGTAATCAGCTTTTGCCTTGTTATAATTTTATATATTATTATCTACCTTAAAAATAATGTTGACGTTATAAGATTCTCTCTCGTTCTTGGGTGATATTCACCAGACTGATCATCGTACTAATACTAGGTACCAAAATTTTGTTTTTATCCAGAGTCTGTCTCACCAATGCAACCTTTTACAGAGTATTTTCTTTTAATTTGGCGGGGACAACATCCCAATTTAGAACCAAATTCTTATATGGATGTCTTATATGTAGTGACATATAGGAGCTATTACTGATGTATTTTAACAAATATAGTGAATTAACTTATTGGGGTTATGTTTGTACTTTTATGGTAACCTACATAACAATTTGTTTAAGTCAGTGTCTCACTTACACAGCCTCTCCTTAAGAGTGAGTGTACTTTAATTTCACAAGAGGATGTGATTTTTCTGGTTTGACATTTTTATCGTAGGGAATGACTCCAGACCCGGAGGAAGAAGGTCATTTCTTTAAAATGTTAAACTCTTTCTTGATCTAAAGCTTTATTCTTTGCATTTTTTAAAGGACTTTTTTAAAAAGTCCAATTAGTGCATTTTCTAGAAAATGTCAGATGCCCTGTCTTAATTTACCACTTCTACTTTTACTTCCTGCCCTTGCAGCCATAGACCAGCAAAGGGAAATAGATAGCCTTTGTGTTGTCTCAACAAATACAATTTGAGAAATAATATTCGGGGGAAAACTTGATGGCTTTAAGTCAAAGGAAGCACCCAAACTAACTTCTATTACTTATGGGCAGGCAAGAAAAAAAAATCAAATAACCAATAACCCATTCTCTTCCCAGAGCTGTGGGCATTTGACTTACATTTGGGTCCAGAAGCCTTTCTTTAGCTAATTCTGTTTTTATTGGCCAGTTCTTTCATTATTTTTATATAAACTAATCAATGTAAGCCCTAGTCTAGACAGCAAAATCAGCAAGAGTCCTTTCTATGTGCCTCTGTCTGACATCCATGGGGCTGCTACCCCATGGATTATTTTTATTTCTTGTGTCAAGCCTCCTTCACGCAGCCTTTTTAGTACAGTTATAAACTAGGGAGCTAAAGATAGTTACACAGTGACATACAACCCATATTCTCTAACCCATCAGAAGAAAGAAAGAAGTGCATCTGATGTCCTTTCCTCTACCACCTAAGTCTTTGTTAATATTCTTCTCGATCTCTGAAGACTTACTCCAGCAAAGGTAGAGGAACTCCTGTATGTGTCTCTCTTTGCCACCATTCTGTGTTTTATATCCCATTTCATCAGGCAGAGCAGGAGAGAAGGGAAGTGTTCCTTCCTTTGCTTCTCCCAGGCCAGATGAAATAAACCTGGCAGGAGCAGATGTTAAATTGAAGCCTATGAAAAGTTAACACTATCTTCTGTAATTGAAACCTTAGGGAGGAAGGCTTGAGACAACTGCCAATGGACGTAGAATACCAGTGCAAGCGTTTATTCCCAGGGTCATTTCCTGCACCCTCTCATACATGAAAGCAAAGTATCCCATAGCCGGGCAGTGAGGTGGGCAGGAAGTGATGGGTCCAAGCAAATAGAAGGCTTCAAAAGATACTCCAGCCTCAGTTCCAGCTGCCCTGAACCCCACGGTGAGCCTTTCTCAAAGGTTCTTCTCGAAGACCTTTCAGGCAGGGGAGCCCCCACCAACTTGCTTCTCCTTTATCAAGTAGATTCCCTTCCAATTTTCCAATTCGAAGAATTGTAGAGTGTGTCCTTCATTCCGATGTTGGCCTACACGATGGACACCTACAGCTTCCATCCAGGCCAGAGCTAATAAAGAAAAACAAAAACAACACACACCCCACCAAAAAACACGGTCTTTGACCCTTTTATGTTGATTCTTTTGGTGCTATTGCCCAATCTTTAACACTGGGCTTCTCCAGACTCTATTATTAAGTCCCTCCTGATTATATATGTTGGGTTTGTTTTCTATAACCCTTTCACTTGGATACACACAGAGTGCATATATCCCACTTACTATTTTTAAAAGTTAGAAAGTCATTTAAAGTTATTATGATTTAAGGATTGTGAACTCAGGCATTAGAATTATTGCTTCCCCCTTCCTACTTGTGTAATCTTGAGCAAACCACTTAACTTCTTTATGATTGAGTCTTCACATTTAGCTCCTACTTTTATTTTGATGATTTAAGGTGCTAACACATGAAAAGTACCTTCAGCAGTGCCTGGCTCATAGTGAGATCTAGAAACAATTACCTATTGTTTTTATAATCATTTTACTTGACTTGCAGAATATAAACATAATATAATAATGATTCTAGTATTTGAAGATTCAGGATATAATGACTCACTATTACTAAAAGTCCCATCTGACTGTGTCACACAGAGAAAATGAGAGCAAGCTCAAGAGGATTTTGTTTGTTTCTTTTGTGGAAGGAAAACTCAAGTTTACTTTAAATATGTAGGGAACAAAATAGCAGACAGAAGTGCAGGACAAAGTATAGGGCCAGGATCATTCTCAACGTGCCCCATATTTGTGGGTAACATGTTTCAATAAAAAGCATAATGATGTTCAGCACTAGAAAGAAATGACAACTATGTAAGGTGGTAGAGGTGTTAATTATTGCTACAGGCATTCCTATTATACTATCTAAAGGTATCAAATTAACATGGGCACCTTACCTTTACATGATACGGTATCCGAAATACATATCAATAAAAAAATATTAAGTGCGATGATGAATACTCTTCAAAGCATGTACGTCTGAAAACCAACAGCACGGAAGGTCCGCTGGGAGTCATTGCTCCCACCATCCCTGGTTCTGCAGGTGAGAAGTACACTCAGAAGGTTTGCGGACATATCTCAGGTCTTCAAAGGATGTGAGAGAAGAGAGCAGCGGAAGATGGCAGTGGGTCCGCAGTGGGGAGTGCGGAAGAGCTGGCTGGTGCGATGCCCTGTATTCATGTATGGCATGAACATCGTAAGACATAGAGGACCACTTCTTTTTTTTTTTTTAAAGATTTTATTTATTTATTTAACACAGATAGCGACAACCAGCGAGAGAAGGAACACAAGCAGGGGGAGTGGGAGAGGAAGAAGCAGCCTCCTAGCGGAGGAGCCTGATGTGGGGCTCGATCCCATAACGCCGGGATCACGCCCTGAGCTGAAGGCAGACGCTTAACCGCTGTGCCACCCAGGCGCCCCTAGAGGACCGCTTCTGAAGCTGTTTTCTTCACCAGCGCTTTTGGTATTTCCCTCAGTATGTTTCACCTGTTACTAGGAAAGCTCCTGACTCCCCGACATCCTTCTCACCCACCCTCATTTTTTCCTAAGTCCGTGTCCTTTGGTATCTTCAGTTACTGATCATTCTTCTTTACCTCATTTGCCTCTTTCAGCTTTGATCTTTGGCCTCTAGTTTTGTACCAGGTCCCTTTGAGTGCTTCTGTGTTCTCGTGCTTCAGCTTAATAGCAGGAAAACGTTGCACAGAAATACTCTCAAAGATGTAAGTTAAACCTCACTCCATATATATATATTTGTCTTTTGGGATCCTACATCCTACTGGGACATAATGCTGCAAGATCTAATCCGAATCATGGCCCTATTAATGGAGGACTTAGAGCATCCTCCTGGTTTAAATTTTGCATTCTGTTCTGTTCTTGCAGTGTCACAGCCTCTTTCTCTTTTCCTCCTTCATTTCCTTGGCTGTTGCTTTCTCCCTGAGGAGTCAGCGAGGGAGGCATCCCCAGCCAGGGGCCAGATCTCCCAAGCAGCCAACTGTACCTTTACCTGAGTTTGCCTGGCATGGAACTGTGAGTTACAGGTACCCCAACTCCCCTGCTGCCACCAGCGGGGCACCAGCAGGATAGGCGATGCTCCCAGAAGCTTCCCCTTTGCAGAGAAAGGCCGTAGTAGGAATCCTCCTATTTATACAGAAGGCAGAGTGGGGTGAATACGCTGGGACAGATTTTCCAGCAGTTGACTTTTCATCCAGTTTTCCTTTCTCATTCACCAGTGGAACAGGAGTTTGGCTTTGGGGATTGGAATAGATTCTTCCACTGTGCTCCCCTTTTTCCACTTGTGAAAGAGAGAAAATGCATGTGAGCAAGAACTTAGGACAACCAGTAGCTTCTTTGAATTGCAAATAGAAAACAGAGAACCAGTTGGCCATTGTGGCAGTTAACGAAAAGGAGAATTTATTTTTGTAATTCTCACAAAACTCCTGGTTTCTCTGGGGCTGGTACGGTACTTCAGAAAGATGATTTTGAGGGATTTTTCACTTTTGTATTTTGTTTTTAAGATAGTGAACGCTCTGTTAAGCTCATTGTTATTTCAACAACTCAGAAATGTGTGTACTCTTAAAACTAGACAGTATTTTATTAGTGTAATTGCATTATTTGTAACTAAATATTTACCTTACTTTTTTTTTTTTTTTAATCGGAAAAGTCTAGAGATCTCAGCTAGGCATTCAAGAACTCCCTAAATTATCTTTCCAGCTTCTCTCTAAATACTTCTCAATGTTAGCCAAACCAGTTGGCTTTCTTTTCTCATCAGCATTTTTCAAATGTTACATCCTTATCTTTTGTGTTGTCTTCCCACCACAGCCAAAATACTTCTCATTGTTCAACACCAAGTTTAAATCTTGAATTCTCATTACGTTTCCTGACCATCTCAACTAGATATAATCTCCCCCTTCTGCTGCTTGCTTAGATAACTTCTAGTCCTAATCCTTTCTGGAAATTTCATATGATGCAAATATTCACAAACTTTGGAGCGCCTGTAAAATGTAGCTCCCAAGGTCCAATTCCCATGAATTTCTGACTCAACAAATCTGGGGTGGGCCCCTGGCTTATGCATTCTAATAAGCATACTAAATGTGTCTGATATGGATCACGTGTTGAGAAGTTTCAATGTGATGTTTTATATATTTGTTAGTTTTGTAAGTGTGTATGATTTATTTCTCCTGTTCAATTATATGCTATTAAAGGGCAGGGATTATATCTTACACTGCTATTTATCTTATACAATGTCTTAAATTTAAACAATATTAATCAATATTAATAGCACTAATTTAGGGGCACCTGGGTGACTCAGTTAAGTGTCCGACTCTTGACCTCAACTCGAGTCTCGATCGCAGGGTCATGAGTTCAAGCCCTGCACTGGCTCCATGCTAGGCATGGAGTCTAATAAAAAAAAAATTAATAGCACTAATTTATGTAGTTCTCCATAGATATGTCAAAACCAATTTTTTTATGCTAAGTGCAATATTAGGAAGAAGGTTGTTCTGTAAAGTTATTCAAAAGAGAAAAATAAAGAAAGCAGCAATATTGGGATTTTTTTACGATAGTGAGAGGGCGAGAAGAAGTTTCAAACTAATGGTCATAATTAAGTATTGATTTACTTGGGGTCAGATACTCTCCTAATATTTTGGTACAATTCCTTTTAGGGGACACCTAGATTCTTTATTTTCTAAATGTCATCCCTTGTGGTAAAAGTGAGTACTGAAAACCGAAACCTAAAAATTATAAGGCTGCCGTAGGACATCTTGTTGAAGGGAAACCAATTTTCCTGGTGAGAAACTTGGTTTCATTTTTTATTTTATAAATGTTGGCTTAATACTGATTATGTGTCATGGAAAAGCCCCACAACATTCGCTACATCAAATGCTGTGAAAATTATCCAGCTCATATTATACCTCTAAGCACTTCACCAAAATGTAATAATTTCCTGAAACATAAAAGAAACTTTTCCCCATCTTTATTTTTTGTCAAGTGAGAGTACTGTGTTTGTACTTTAGTTCTCACTTTCCAAACTAGAGGCAGTGAGTCCACCTGATTTCCTTTCCCTTGTAGTGAAGTTGAGACTCTGGTGGCGTGAAGCTAGAGCTTCGAAATCTCTGCCCCTGGGATCACTGGTTCCAGCCTCCTGGGTGTCAATGGAGGAAAACCATCTCTGATTGTCAGACAAAATGAGAATCCAAATCACTGACTTACAGAACCAGAAAATCCAATTTCTGGAAGGTTCAATGCCTGTCTTTCCCTGATCTGGAAAGAATTATGTAGATATTCTATAAAAACAGCTATAACTTCTCTTCTGGGAAAGATGGCTCCACAGCCTCCCTGCAGCCCGCGGAGAAGGCTTTATGTCTACTCCTGGATCTAGACTCTTTCTCCCAGTGATCTCCTCACCTGTAGTGCTTTCCTACTTAAACTCATTACAATGCACCCTAGAGACATGGGCTAGCGGAAGGACTTTAAAATGATTTATCATTCCCTCTGAGAATAAACTGCCAACAAGAGGCACTTGGCTAACATGTCTGCCCAGGTCTCTGATGTTCCATCTCTGGGGGTTAGAGGTTCTGATTTAAGATTCCTTGAGGACTTTTCTCTTTCTTTCTTCTTTCTTTCTTTCTTTCTTTCTTTCTTTCTTTCTTTCTTTCCTCTTTCTTTCTTTCTTTCTTTCTTTCTTTTTTTTTTTAAGTTAAACTCTCTTGAGTGAAGAAGCTCTTTGTTGAGAGGTCTGACTGACTGCTACACTTCCTGGTTTGCTGTCTCGTATCATGACTTCGTTCACACACCCCACCTTAAAAGAGTGGAAGTCTACTTACATACTTTGGGTCAGATTAGACTTTGTATTGCCTTCCTCGGAGAGGGCCTCACTTTGGTTTGCCATGCTTCTTAGGCTTCACAAGAAAGTTCTAAGCCTTTCAGCCATCTGCCTAGCAGATTGCCTGAGGCCTTAAATTCCTGATACCATGGGCAGGTTGAAAGTATGGTGATAAAAGTCTTTGTTTTATATAGAAGGGGCTAGATACCAGGGTTTCTTTTCCCAAGACTGATGTTCTATAGAAGTGATTTTCTCTCTTTCTCTATTCTTTTTTTTTTTTTATTTTGTAGCCACTTTATCGAGATCTCTTTCTCTATTCTTACTCCTTCCTTTCTTTACCTTATTTTCTTTTTTCTTTCCTTTCTCCCTCTCTCCCTCCCTCCTTCCCTCACCCCCATTCTCTCTCTCTCTACCCCAACCCCTCTCTCCTCTTTTTTTTCTCTCTCTCTCTCCCCTTCCTTCCTTCCCTCTAAAATTTAGAACAAGATTATTGTTAGTATCTCACTTAAGAAACCACAGTTATTCCCCTAATTTTTCAATTTCCCAAATACATGTAATTTCTACTTACCTTCTTATATACCAGGTCTTTCTTCCCCTACCACCACATGTCTAGTATCTATTTTCCCTGAAGAGTATCATTTGGTGGTCTTTATTTCTTTCCTCTCTGTAGTATTGCCTAATATTCACTCTCCAGAGTGATTATTCTAAGTCAATCATGGTTATCCCCATTTTTTTTTTTTTGGTTTTGTTTTTTGCTAATGATTGGTTTAGAAATGGGCATGTGACCTCGTACTGGCCTCTGAGATTGGAGAAGTCCAATGGGGGCTTCTGGGAAAGCACAATTTTGCAGAATTTCTTTGTCACTTAACTGTCTAGCAAACAATGCCACATCAAAAATGTCTTCATCATTTTTATTTACCAAAAAAAAGGTATTTGTAAAGGAAGAGTAGCTAATTTGCTTAATTACTTGAATGTTGAGCAATAAACTGCGCCATTTAATTATTTCTAACTTCTCACTATTATACCTATTTTTAGAGGATAGTCCTTTAAAATGTCATATATGTCAATTATATTCCCAAAAGTGGAATTACTAGGTCAAAACTAGACAACGTTCATGTGTCTTAGTTTCCAAAAAGTTTATACCAACTCCAGGTGCCATTGGTACTTTAGAAATTTTTAGTCTGTCCACACCTTTGAAAGAACCAGGCATCATCCCGTTCTACTAATTTGCTTGAATGTGCTTTTCTTTTATTCCTGACAAGTTGGAGTATTTTCCCTCTCACATCTGTTAGTTGTATTTCTCTTTGGACACTTTCCGTCTATTTCCTTTCTGACAATTATCTATGGAGCCTTATTTTTCTCAAATAAATATGTGGGAGCTTTTCATATAACATAGTTATTGGCCCTTGCCTTATTTGCTGAAAATATTGTGTACTTTCCCATTTGGAATACCTTATTTCGACTGCAGAGGTTTGTAGCTTTAATATCATCAAATTTGTTTATTCTTCCTACATGATTTCTTTTACTATTTTTCAGTGTAGAGGGTCCTCTCTCAAATCCCCCAAATCCAGTGAATATTAAATTCCTCATCTGGTTTCCCTAACATTTTATTTTCGTATTTAATTATTTTATCCGACTGGAATTACTTTTGACCAGTATTCAGAGTTTCAAGTCTTGACTTTTTTTTTTTCCTGAAATGCTAAGCAGCCGTTCAACTACCATTTACTGAATAATCCTTTGCTTCCCCGCTGCTTTGATAAAATAAATCTTGTATATAATAAAGTCTGTTTTGAAGGACTCTCTTCTGCTCCATTTAGCTTTGCTTTGTAGTTCTCAAGACACTTTAACATACATTATCTCATTTCATCCTTCCTACCCCACACTGATTGCCTGGTTCACCCCCTGCTGCTCTTCCTGCAGATGCAAACATCAAACAATCTGACTTGTCCCGTCTCCCTCTTCTAGATGGAAAACAAAAACCCTGAAAGGTGAAGCCACTTATTACCCAGCCCTCCCAGCCATTTAGTATGGGGAGAAATGGAAAATTTCAGTCTTCACTTAGCCCCGTGCCCTGGCACACCTCATCCTCCCACCGGGGAAAATGTGGGTCGCCATTTATTTTGGCTTGAAGATCATGTGCGAGCCTCCTTTGGGGTTCCCCCCAACCACGAACTACGAAGCATTGCCTGTGCACACGCATGCACCTTGCAGGGTACTTGGGAAGCGTCTGCTCCTCCGGCGGAGGGGAAGCAGGCGCTGGGTGCAGAAACAGCCCTCTGCCTCTGTGCTTTCCAGCCTGTGTGTGCTTGGCACTGACTGAGAACTCTGCTTTCTGTCAGTGCATTTGTGCGGTGACACATATTCTCCGGTGATTAGATTAACGCTGGCAAAGCCAATATGAAAAACCCACACAGATTACCACTGTCACCCGCAGTAATTACATTTATTCATTTCCATTTAGCCAAGTTTTTACAAGCTGAGCAAGGGGCCAAATAAGCAATAAACACAGAGGCAAGAAATTAAAATGCTGATCTGTTTGCTGTGAAAACAATCAAACTATCATCTTTCTTTAGGCACCTCATTCATCATCGGATAGGGCCACACTGGTGAAATGGAGGTGGGGAGCCTAATGTTATTACATGTAAATTCACTAACATGAAATTACTGCCCCTGATGTGATTTTACTAATAAATTAGTTCATTTCTACCTTTTCGCTAGAGACTTTAGGGACCGTGGAGAATGTACATGTGTCTTGTAATCTTGCCTGCTTTATTTCGGGCTGGCTAGCTGCTAAATTTCTATTTCTTTTCACTCCCTCCCATCTGATTCTTTCGTTTCCTTGCTATGCCTTATTGGATAAACATGCCATATAATTTGTTGTCTTCACATGTAGTTTGGAATAAGCAGCTTAAGGACAAATTCTCTTTCGCAGGCAATGAGAACGGCATCGGGAAGCATTATGAATATAATGGGTCTCGCAGCTAGTTGGCAGCTATTATTAATTCATTGTTGGGTGTGGTGGTTTTTCTCATTTCTGTATAAATTTTCAATTTGAAAACAGAATGGAGCCAAACTTTGCCACGTCAAGTAGCTATTGAAGCAAGGAAATCAATCTGCAAGCAGCTCCCTCGACTCGCTCCCCCTCTGCCGTGTCTTCAGAGTAGCCACGGAAGCACTGTGCAAGGGCAGCCAATGGCTCACAGAAGACAGATGCGGAGTCGCCTGGGATCCGCTCCCTCTCTGGGACTTGCACGGTGCTTCCCTTGTTTATTGTTAATGGCCCATGTCTGGACATAGAGTATTTCATTTATTTTTTAAGATTTCATCGGCTCTGCTGTGTATCCCCAACCCCAGTATCACAATTCATTTTTGCAAGATTACGAATGGTTTCTATGAAAATGATTTTGATGCTACCGAGGAAGGAGGGGAGATGCTAAGAGGACTGGAGAGGGAGGGAGAGACGAGGCTTTGGTGGGAACGCCCCTCCTCCCATTTCTCCTTCCCTGGCCCGATGGAAATTCTGTAGGATGTGGTTCAATGTGAAGCCTTAGGGAAACATAAGATATGCACAATAGTATATTCGTGTTTTGTATGGTAAAAATGTGTTAAAAAGAGTTTCTTTGATGCGGTGGTTCAGTGAAAATCCAAAGCTTAGAAATGGTAGACATCACACATTATACCCACCTCACACATGATCACTGAATAGAGTTCCCTCATCCCCTCCATGGAGTTCTGAATAGAGTTTCCTCGTCCTTCCAATTCATATAATTGGCATAATGAGGAAGAAACCAATATGAAAGGGAAATAACTAACTTCCATACTTTTTTATTTGAATTTAACTTTACACCACATAAAGTTATATAATGAGGGGGATTGTGCATGTAATTTTTTTTCTTTCTTTTCTGGAAAAAATAAATGAGAATAAGTAATCGGTTTATCTAGAATGATTAGGTAATTGCTAATTGACTGTTTTCATTAATGAGTGAAACGGACCACCCATTTGAAAACAACTCTATTCAATGCTTATCTATTGATCAATTACTGTGTACAGAACCCTAAGCTAAATGCTGGGCCAAAAAACAAATACATAAGTCCTGCTTTTCGGGATTTAAGATAATTAAGATTCTTTTAGCTCCTGGCGTCACCTTAGGGACCCACCTCTCATTGTACACCAGAGAACCTTAAACTTTTCCTTCAGAGAAAAGTTTGCCATTTTATTTTATTTGATTATTTCCTTAATATCCATCTTCCCAGTTAGAGTATATTGTCCGGGGAACAGGCACTGCTTCAAAGGTTTTGTCATCATTGTATCCTCATCGAGCGCATGCGAGGTGTTAGATAAATAGATACTGAATAAACAAATGAAAAAAATGAACTCTACAGCCCCGTTGAGACAGAGATAGTGTAGAAGGTTACTTTAAATCTGTAGTTTTGCAAGACATCATTTAGCAAATATGGTGATAAGTTATTTACTGAGCGTCTATTAGGTGCTCGGTGCTCTTCCAAGTGCTGAGGATATAGTAGTGAGCAAGACAGATACAAACTCCTACCCTGGCAGAGCTTACATTTTTACTGAGTGAATAAAATAAGCGAGATGTTTCAAATTGGGAGTGATATTTTGTTATGTGTTTACATAAACCCCTATCTTTGATATCGATCTTATCTTTTGGAACCAACCATTTTTTTTCCGTTTCAGCTTTCTTAGAGCAGCGCTAGATATAAGAAATCACATATATATGCTTATACGGAATAAATGCTTATACATCAATATACATGAGAACACAATATATGTGCTTATATGTGTATATGTATGTGTGTTCATATATATATTCTCATAGTTAACAAAAGGCCCTCAACTGTCACTATAGCATTGAATTCCTCCTTCCATAACCCCATCTCATAATCTGTCTAATCCGGATTCTTCCACACTAAATGGTGTTGAGAGTCCCTCCTTTCGATCCTAGCTCACGGCATTTGCTCTCATGGATTTGCCGTCTGAGATGTGCCCTCTGCAGTGTGACCGTGAGTCTCCCTAAAGTCCATCCTGGTGAAAGGAGCGCCCCCACTGGCTGCTGGACGTACTGCGTCCATTACCTTCTTAGCTACGCTCTTGCTCACTGCCTCCCTTCCCTGTTCCCTTTCTCTCTGAATTGATGCACACATCCACGCACACTTTGTGCACTCTCTTCTTTAAAATGGTGTCTCTGATCCACGCACAAAGTCACCTTTCGTTGCTCTAGGTTTGTGGCTCTTGTGGCAAATAATCCTAGTCTGTTTGGGATAATCTCACATAGCCATTCGTATCATTAGCTCAATTTTGTTTTTACCCTTGTCTTGCACTTTGTGTTTTCACTCTGCACTCAGAATTGGATCTCCTCAGGAAAAATATTTCCGTTATCCCCAGTGCCTGCTCCAGTACTGGGCCCCACGATAACGACTCAATACATTTTTGTTAAATGTACGAAGAGACAAAGAAATGAAATCCTGAAGTTCGGGTCCTCTTTCTGAAGATTTCCATGGGAACTATTGAATAAATTGACATCATTCCATGCGCACCAAGAATCTCTCAGTCCTGCTTGCCCTTCTCTTTTCCGTTGCTGAGCCGAAAACCAAAGGAAGAACCATGTGATTGTTAAATGCTCTGACGTAGCCCATACGGATGGGAGAGGTGAGTGGACACAGATAGAATCGCCTGCATTTTAAACCTTCTCCAAACGACAGGATTTTTTTGTTTTGTTTTCTGCCTGCATTAAATTTCTGATTATTGAATGCTAATCTATCCCAACTATGATAGCAATGTAAAAGGCAAGCATTGCTTTAGGAAGTATTATTTTTATATTGTGGTAAAATGGATGTATGATAAAATTTAACATTTTAACCATTTTTAAGTGTACAGTCCTGTGGCATTATGTACATTCCTGTTGTGCAACCATCACCACCGTCTACAAAACTTTCTCAGCATCCTCCTCTGAAAGTCTGTACCCATTAAACATAACTCCCCATCTCCTCTTCCCTCCAGAGAGTATTACTTTGAATCATTGAAACATTGGTAATATTTACGATGAGTGTTTATGTTTTACTGAGATCTCAATAGCATATCAATGAAGAATATTGATTTAGTTGGAAATTGGGTACTTCCAGAAAAAGACATTACTGAATGTTATAAGAATAAGAATGACCATATAGAAATAAAAATAACTCACATAAGGGAAAGGGAAGCTGTTTCCTATACTTAGGACATAACTTCTCCATTTACTTCAAGGAGTTATAAGAAGGATTCCAAGGGGAGAACTTAGCAGCCTCGGGTTTTATAGATTCTTAGGAATTAAAGACTTACAAAGTATGACGTACCCCCAAGTAGAGGTACTTTATCCTGCTTTCATTCTTCGGGTAACAAATCCCTTATTCTGAGAGATGTTTTCATCCTTTATCTTATCTGATTATTGAGAATAACTTATCAGAATGTATAGTTTTATTTTCTACCATCTGACAATTCCATTTTCAACTGAGTCTTATCTACCTATAGTGTTTTAGTTTTTCTAACAACTAAGACCTTAAAAAAAAAAGAATTAGAAAAGTAAAGCATTAGTACAGAAAGATAGATTCTGCTGGTAACTCAGTCTCTGTCTTGAGCTCACTCTGCCCACTGCTGTATTAGTAGAAAACAATTTCTTTTTTTTCCCCCTCAGAGAAGAACTGATGGGCAATCCATTGTATGGAGACAGGGAAAGGGGAATGTGTAATTGGAAGACCCAGCATTTATTCCTCTATTACTCAGATGAGCTGTTGAAGAAAATAAGTGATTGCCAGGAACAAATGAGACCCAGAGAATAAAACAAAAAGGTCCTGCCAGTGATCTATATCTGTAAAACAGCTGACCAGTCTCAACCATTAAGAAGTCGGCAAGGAAGACGTGAGCATCACGGAAGTAAGCATGGAGACGCGATGGGATGTCCCAAATCAACTCTGGCTGTTCGTGCTTGCTCATAAAGGACTACAGTGAAGTTTTCTCAAAAGGAGAAAACTGCTGCTTGCCAACAAGACACTTCGAATAAAACAGATGATGTTATCTGGAAACTCCAAGGGTTAGTCAATTAAGCACCTGCGTTGATAAATTGGCGGTGTTACTTTTGCTAAGTCATGATTTGCGAGGCAGTGTGATAGGCTCAGACTCAAGACGTGAGAAGACGGGGAGCTGCAGACACGTGTGTGCTCATGTGTTGGCCCTTGGAGTCCCTCCGTGACAGAGGAACAGAGTGCAATTCCTCTCTCCTTCTGCAATGTGCTGTAAGAGTGAGTACCCTACTCCCACTATCTCCCTCCTGATCCATGGCTTTCGGGGTTAATCATGAAGATTAGTAAATGGCTGTAAAAACCCTCCACACATACAGTAGGCAAAGGTGTGGTTTGGTGTTGGTTTAATAATATAGTGTTATCTTGCCCAACAACTGTAATTTCCATGTTCTTATTGATTGTAATTTATAACATCATTAGCTTTCTAAACTGCCATTAACTAATGATGGACTCTGTGGGCTAAACAGCTCTTTGAAATCAGTTACTGACAAGTTGGCCCCAGAAGCATTTATCAAAAGGGTAATGGATCCCTATTGGAGTGACGATAAATTAGGTTATGCTCTTATCGAATTAAACAATGGATGAAGGAAAATTAGCTATCAATAAACATCTATAAAGCCTTCCCGATTATTCCCAGTCAATTACATCAATTAGAGATCAAACAGGGGACCCCTGCAGTACTTTAAATAGGACTAACCAGAGCCCAAAGAGGCCAAATTGTGTTACAAAATGCAACACCGGGGGCAGCTGCAAAAGAGGTCATCATTACCGCCATTGACAAAAGGGCTGCTTTATTAGAACATGGGGTATCGCCTGGAGGCTTGCTTCTGGCTAAAGGACAAAGACTCCCTAATAAAGGCAAAAAGAGGGAGAGACGGGGGAGAGGAAGAACAGGAGGAAGGAAAGGGAAAGTTGTGTGAGGCAGAGCACACAGTGGGATGGGAGAGGGGGCGCAGAATGGCTTGTGTATGCGCAGCCTATCCCTTCCGATACAATGAAATGAAAGCTTTGGCTTGTAAGGATGTTTCCCTAGCTCTCCGCAAAACGGTGGCTTTTATGGAGGCCAGTAACATTTTTAGGCAGTCTCAATCATGCATACACATATATGTATGTACGGGTGAGTACAGACAGACAAGCAGGTAGGCATATAGGACACGTAGACGCAGAGGTACGTGGATAGATCCATCATTAGGTCGATAGGCACGCTCCGCTTCCTTTCGTGGATTAAGGGTCTTAATAAGCTCGAGCTGATTTTCATTAGATTTCTTCATTAAATCAGAAAGCTTAAGAGAAATGGAACAAAATATGTTTTCAAGTAATTTGAGATTCCTGCTGAGGTTCAGCGGGAGCGGGAAAACATGATTTTTTCTACTGGTCATACCCCGATTTCCTTATGTTTTGTACAGTAGAGTCTCGATAAAAACCTGTTGTTCAGATCTGACACAAGGCCTGAATTTCCCGTATGGGGAAGAGGAAATCGCTAAAGACAGAAGAGTGTCGCGGTCATTTGAGGCTGCCAGTCCAAAGCTCTGCTGACACATGTGCCTTTTTGGTCTTGCTGACACTTTGTATAAAGGATGTAGATCTTTTGACTCCATGCCTTTGAATTGTATGGACATTTATCACGTGTTTCAGACACATGCCACTGTATTGTTCTCCGTGAGACATCGCTCACCAGGAGCCACCACTGACATTTTGCCTTGGCACAGTTTCAGCCCTTCCAGGAACCCAAGGTGATATCTGTCTAAGGACCTTCAATGACGTATTCCCTGTATGATCCTTACAAGGCTCTGGTGGGGTTGGCTTGCAGAGTGAAGACGCTAAAAAGCCCTCCAGAGAAGCTAAGTAGAGGGGGGAAGGAATGGCCTGGGGAAGGGAGCATGACTTGCTGCCACGGCCTTGGAGCAGCCCAGTGAGTCGTGAGCTCAAATTCCATTTCTGCCACTCGCCAGCTCCGTTTTCAGCCGATTTGCTTCACTTCTCTCTCCTTATCGGTAAAGTGGCGATGAGAAATTGGACCGTGCGGAGTTGTCCTGATGGTTGGAGGTGATGTTTGCACGAGGCCCGCCCGCAGCCCAAACCTCCTCTTGGATTGTCTCAACTTGGCCTTTCAGCCTCTGCATCTGTGAAGTAGAACAAGGGTCCCTGATATCTCGCTGGGTTTTGGGGAGGCTCAAAAGTGATCATGAGTTGGGACAATCCTATGTCAACTATAAAGCACTACCCAACTGTTAGCTGCTATGAAAATCATAATTACCATTACTGCTGTCTCTCAGATAGTCTTAGCTGAACACAAGAAATGCTTCACTCACCTAAATACACACTTCCATAACGCCAAAGATTATTCTTTTACTATTTCAGGGAAGACAGAACTTAGGGAAAAGGTCCACGCCTGCAGAAAATGAACTTGCAAATGTAGGCAACTACTCATGGTTAGACTCTCCAAAACAAGAAGTTCTGGTAGCTCAAGAAAATGTGGAATTTATTTTGAAATATCTGAAAAGATGACACAGTGTGTACTTGCCCTTTGTGGTATAAAGAGAGTTGGGTTAGTACTGAGATAGAAAGACAAAAAACAAAACAAGTCGGGAAAGCTAAGTCTCATTGTTGGTGCTGCAAGAGGGTCTCGGCAAATGCTTGGCAGCTGTGGTCTTTCCCAGGGAAAGTCATAGTACTCACGTGTGTGTGTGTGTGCACGTGCGTGCACGCACGCCACTGCTGCCTCAGTTTCTCCACCTACGAAAAGGGGCAGAAGACGTGGTAACAATTAAATGAGGTGATACACACAAAGTGACCCCCAGCATGCTGGGGACAGGGTGAAGGCTTCATAAATGCAGGTGATGTCTCCATTGTTACTGTTAGTCAGTTAACATGCGTCAAGTTTCTACTATGTGTTAAGCGCTTGACTTAGATTCTTTTCTTTTGCAAACCCTCCAAGGCTTTGTTTCCTCATCTATAAAATGAAAATGGTAGTCCTTATTTAAAAGTTAGTAAATGCGGGCTCGCTTGGTTAAGGGATTAAGCCTCTGCCTTCGGCTCAGGTCAAGATCCCAGGACCCTAGGATCAAGCCCTTCCTTTGGCTCCCTGCTGAGCAGGGAGTCTGCTTCTCCCTTTCCCTCTTCTCCTCCCCCTCCCAACTTCTGCTCTCTCTCTCTCAAATAAATAAATAAAATCTTAAAAAATAATAAAAGTAAGTGCTAACCTCCTAAACATGACACACAGTTTGTAGGTGGGGGACCCAAGATTTACCAACTGCCACACTCTTTCTACTACCCCCTGCTGTCTTCCAGCAAAGTCTGTTGTGGGCCATAACTTGTATATATGTTTTTTTCTTTCATGTGTTCATTACGCCTACTAAAACTTGGACCAATCCCTTAAAGGTACTTTATAGATATTAACTACAGGGAAATGCCAATTACACTTAAGAGGGAGAAAGAATGTTACTCTTCATCCTTCTTGTTTTAAAAATGAGGAAGTACACTTCCTTGCAAATAATGGAGCCACTCTTTTCCAACATTTATTCTGTCTTTGTGTTCATGGAAGCCCTTCCTGCTAATAAGTGTCAAATGCATCCACGCAGTCTCACAAGCAGGATAAATAAATTGAAAAAGATACGGACCTTCCCTGAAAATGTGGGTAGCGTAATAGTTGTAAAGCTGCCTGAAAAAGAATGGTTAGTCTCCACTCTGGGGCCACAGTGATCTTGTAGTGACAGGAGTGTGCCCGTGTACACACATGGGCATAAATCTAAGATTTATTTTGTTTCTATAAACAATGATTTGTTCAGATTATTTCTACATACATAGAACTGTTTTATGCACTAGAAGGTGTCAGTGTGGGAAGGGATGATGTGTCTGGGGGATAGTGGGAGGAGGCAAGAGTCATAAATAAAGTTCTGATCTGAATTTGAGGAACTCATGAGGGAGAAAGAATGAACATACATTGCATACAAGCGGAATTTTTTTTAACATTTTATCAACTTAGGTAATAGGGCAATAAAGAGTAGTGAAAGGGATTATAATACATATTACCTCTTCAAAAATGTGTATAGACCCTCTGAGTTACTTTGGATTGACTTGAGTCTATTTGCCAATAACATCTTTTTTTGTTTTGTTTTGTTTTTGGCAATACAGCTGCACCGTCGGAGTGGTTACATGTGGAGACCAATTGCAATATTTTCAGCAGCTTTCCCCAGACCACATTTTCTTGCTATTNNNATAGGGAAAGAGAAATAAATAAATATTAGGCCTTCCAACCTGGGATCCCCTCCTGACTTGTTCCATCTGGGCCTAAGCGTGTGAGGCTCTGCCTAGTGGATGTATGATCTGACAGGACGGCCTTTAAAATATACAGAAGGAAAAAAATCTAGTTAACACAAATGCTTCCTAACGCATAAATATGTATTTAAAACATTTGTAGTTCCACATCACAAAATGCATATTAATGTTAGCAGTAGACAAAATGATACACAATAAAATGCAGATTTTAATTCAATACAATGTCTAAAATTAGCGAGTTAAATTAGCTACAGTAGTTAAGGTTTATAAATTAGCTTCACTGAAGCTACACAAGATTTCTGAAAGAAGCATTAGCAGTAGAACGGGCATTTATCACTCTGAAATAGACACACGCTGCCACGTGGCTTTTGAAATCATCTGGGCGGCCTTGAATGAACTTGTGGTAGTTTCATTAAAGGCTTGCTGGCATCATTTGGTCTGTGATTTCAATTTGTTCAACTGGCCACTTTAAAGAAAGTTAATTTCTCTGCGTGTTTAAATTTACTGCCTGGTGCTCCCACATTTACACATCAGATTTCTATGAACAACTTCCGCCCTTGATCCCTAGGACTTTCCCCTAGATTCACTTAAACACACATCTATTAAACACCTACTAAGTGGTGGGTATGGTTCTTGGTCCTGAGGATACAGCAATGAACAAAGCAGTAATTCCTGACCTTATATGCTTTTGTTTTGTTTGAAGGATACCAATGATAAAGAAGTAAAATATAAATAATTTTATGCTTATCAAAATGTCTATAAGAAGAATAGAGCAGTGTTAAAGGACGGGCAGCATACATGGTCTGGGAAGGGAAAAGTGTTGAAAAAGTTGGTAAAGGCCAAAGAAGACCTCCCTGAGAAGATGATACTGAAGCCAAGACCTAAAGGAAATGAGAGAGGGAGCCATGTAAATATCCAGGGAAACAGAAGACAGAAAAAATGGCAAGTGCAAAGGCCCTGGAGCAGGAGTGTTTCTGAAGTGCTTAAGGAAAAGCAAAGAAGCCTGAGTGGCGTGAGTAACTGGGAGAGTATAGGAGCTGAGGTCAGAGGGGTCAGGGGCAACAGACTAGCTAGGAACATACCAGCTGCGGTAAGGATTTTGGCTTTTACTGTACAGGAGATAGAAGATCATGGAGGGGAGGGTTGGACAAAGGAAAGATGCTTCTATTATGAGTGTCTTTTAATCTTTAGAACCAGAGATCAGTACATACTCACAGTCAGATGAGTGAACCAAGTGGTTGCTGCTGTGATCATAAAAAGAAAACGAAGGTCCTAAGTGTGGTGAGAGGCAGTGATAATGAGGCAGAGACCTTCAGCTCTCTGCAGTTAACACCAATGCTCGAGTATAACCAACACGTCTCCCCCCTAATTCATCCAGAATTTAAGATGAAGCCAAGCAGCAAAAAGTCCTTATCAGCCCCCATTCGCTGATTCCACTAACTCCAAATGTTTTATTGAATTAAAATTTTGCTTGAAAGAATACAGAACTCAAAATGACCCTCCAAGAAGTCCCAGTTCCTAAAAATAAAAGTCTTTCTTAGCCAATCCCCTGATTTTTAGAACCCACGCGTGTTTTCTTTCATATCACTAGCTGCTCTGCAAATAGGCACGTGTTCCTAGTTCACGGCAGTGTTTTAACGACCCGGCTTGCTGATCACCCAGGAGGCATCGAACCATGAAAAAGGAGTGACACCCCTATTCACTAATATTCACTTGGTAGAAATTGTTGGTATCTTAGGCAAGTGGCTGCATGTCTCTTTGTAGGACAAGATTATACACAGACAGGCTGATCATAAATTCTTTTCTTAAAGCATGGAATATACGAACGGCAGGGCCCATGAACTCAATCAGGTCCTAAAACTAAAAGAAATGTGGTGCCATAGAGATGACTATGGGGGATTCCTTGGCTCTCTTACCACTACTTGTGTGATGACAGTAAAGCACTCTCTGATTTTTGAAGGCGGTGGTTTCTCAAATTGTTTTTTTATCCCATAATTTGGAACTTTAAAGACATTTTCCCTGAGAAACAAGATTATTGCTGGTGTTTGGATTCCCAGGTGAGCTCCTGAAGCCTCCTTCGCCCAGAGGATGGATGGATTGTAGCAAAGATGTGATGTCTGGGAACACTAGGTCAGGCAAAGAGCAAGAGGGAGGAGAAGGAAGAAGAAGAAGAAGGGCTTCTTCCCTCACCGAGGCAACATTTAGAGATTGATGTGTCAGGCATCTACCCCTGTCTTCCAACAGACACCTCTTTCTTTTACCCAGCAGCCCTCTTCCCTGTCTAATATCAGGTAACTCTCCAGCCTGCCTCTCCCCGAAGCGAGCCACAATTCCAAATGACTCATCTCACCTCTCCCTCAAACAAAACTGCACCGTCTTCAAGAGAGCTGGTCGGAGCAGCCCTTTGGGAGGGACCAATCATTCATTCCAATGAGTGAATGATTGATAAACCAATCATGTACGACGTCTTAAAAAAAGAAGAAGAATTGATGGTAATAAATTTAGGATTGGTAGAATTTCTGTCAGTATGGCCATATGAAGAGAAGAAACAATCCCACAAGTAGACAATAGATGAAGAAAGTCCACCAGGAAACTGCGCCTGGAGGTGGTGCTTTCCTGATGGGCCTTGCTTTCCTCAGAATACCCTCTCTCTTTAATTTTGAACCTTGGTCTAGGGTTCAATTTCCCACAGAGATGCAACAGAGGTGGCAGTGTTTATGGTGACAGACGTGAGTTCCATGTGCCTGGGAATGTGGGGGAAGAGGACTAGTGGACAGGAGGTGGAGGGAAAGGTGGTCAGTTTTTTTTTCTAAGATTTCATCTTTCCACTTGAGAGATCAAATGTGAGAGAGATCGCAGAGGGAGAGAGAGAAGCGGACTCCCCACTGAGCAGAGAGCCCTTATGTGGGGCTCGATCTCAGGACCCTGTGGTCATGACCTGAGCCGAAGGCAGACACTTAACTGACTGAGCCACCCAGGTGCCCCAAAGGTGGTAATTTTTAATTTCAGTGTCAACTTCAAGGATAAGCACCCCCGCGTCCCGGAGAGCCATTTATACTCACTTACACTCACTTTACTTTGCTGTTATGTTTTTTTCAAGCCCAATGAGTATGAGTTTTGAACAAAATAAGCTGTTTTAAAGGCAACTTATTGTTATCCTCATAAAAACAAAGCATAACAATAACTTATATGAAGAATATAAAGCATCTCGTGTGTCTTCTATCATGTCTCAGTGTCTGCAAGCTAGTGATTTTATGACACTTTTCTTTTTAAGTAGAATATTACCTTTCAGCTTGGAAATGAATAGTAAGCCCTAGAAGTTTTTGCTCCATGGAAATAAATAAGAATCATGCCTAAAATAAGAACCTAGAATAGTTATCACTTAAAAAAAAAAGACCAGCTGAGCCACTACCATAAAACAAGACTAGAAGAATTCCAAAAAATAGTCAATTTATAGCTGTGCTCGGTGGCATAGTTTAAATTCCACAGCCTCCAAGCATATTTTGCATAGAAACTTGGCTGTAGTTTCTCCCCCCTCCTCCTCAATGCACCCCATCTTGCACCCCCACCACCGCCACAAATAAAATGCCTCCTTCGTAAATCAGAGGGCCGTCCCACTCTCACAGCCCCTTCCTAACTACGGAGGGCACCCAGGAGAGGAGCTCCCATAGCGGGGAGCCCCGCGAATAGGGTCAGAAGGGAAGACTTGGACATTTTATTGCCGATTCCCTCCTTCCAATTTCCTATTGTCTTTTGCATAAGTTGCTGACAACCAAATTAGTTAACATTCAGACCCTGGAAACTTGTGAAGTAATCATTCCTTTCTAAAGAGCACAGTGGGGGTAATTCTTCCTTTTATTTGTTTTCTTTTACATTCACTGTGTCTCCCTTTTTTCCTTCCTTAATTCACGCTCCTATGGTTTTCCCCTCTGTGCCTCAGCTATATATTGCTTTGAAAAATCAATAAATCCTTTGCACATAATGATGCTTACCTACTCTACCTCACGGGGTGCTGTGATGCGTAATTAATTAATGTGTGTAAAGAGCTGGGGGCTCGCACGACACGAGACACCCTAGAAGTGGGAAGAATCATTATTAATAAGTGTTATTACCCAATGCCTCTAGATGTCAGCAAAACATCTTTTTAAAAATATAATTGGGCAGCGAGTTTTGAAACGCCCAAGTTCACTCTTCCTCCCGTGTAGGGCAGACGCAGAAGGAAGGGCACCCGCGGCAATGCTGGTGGAGCCTTTTCTTTTGGCCGAGGGAGGCTCATTTAATCTGAGAGTATGAACTTTGACTAGAAGTAAGCATTGGGACAAAGCAGCACTTGAATGCCTCGAGGTCTGAATGGGTGGCAGGCTGCGTCATTTTCTGGACAATCCGTATGAAAGATCAGTCTTTTCTCTAAAAATAGCATTTCATTTCCTCGTCTCTGAAGCAACTGGGGTTGGCAGTGAATGGACGGGAGAACAATCTATAGGTAAATAGATATATGAATAAATATCTGTCTCTCCTGTTTGTGCCTATTTGAATGGGTGCACGTTTTCTCTGTCCACATTTGGGTATGTGTATATACATTTATATATATCGAGAGAGACACAGAGACAGGCACACACACTCACGCGCGCACAGAGTAAATAACAGAGAAATAGGTGTAAGCGATTCTACCTGTGCGGAATCCAACGATGGCTGCTATACTGGCTTCATCCCCTGACAGGAAGGTGAACGGGAAAATGAGGGCAAAGTTCCACAAAGTGCCGGCAATGACAGCCCAGACGGATTTTCCAGAGAACACAGAGCAACCCACGTGACCGGTTGTTGGGGCTTATCCCAGGGACCAGTTATTCACGTCTCTGCTCGCTTCTTGTCCATCCCTGGGTCCATCCAGGGGGCTGGACCTGTGAGCTGTGGCTCCGGAGAGGAAACCATAGCCAGGGAAGGCTCCTGAGAGACTTCTCGGCGATGTGCGTGCTGCGTGGTGGCCAAGTGTGAAGGAAGACAACGAACTCCGTTGGGAGAGAGCGTTCCATTAAACGTATTTTGAGGCAACTCAACACACCTTGGGTTTGTGGTTGGGTGCATAGACAATTTCGTCTAGCAAGTACTTCTTAGAGCGGTAAAAGCTTTATTTCAAAAGTGCCCACAATTAAAAAAAAAAAAAAATAGTCCCTGCGTGTTATGTTTGTCAATATAGGAAGTTTCAAATTATTTTTTTTTTCCATTACTCAATATCACACAGACTTTATTTCTCAAGGGAGCTTCCAAAGAAGAGGTTGAACTGTTCACTCTGGTTTTGTTTTAGGTGACTAGGGAAGTTTTTCAGAGTCTGGCTGGAGCAGACACCAGCCCGAGCCCCGGGCTGTGCACCTGCCGCACTCATCCGTGCCTCTTGGGCAAGAGTGGAACTGCCCTTGATGAATCTGGGAGAGCTTTCTCCCGCGAGACCCTGAGGCTCCGCCCACTGCGATAGGGTGGAACAGGGTCTGGGCTTGACCTTGACAACGCCTGTGGTCATTCGCTTTCCGTAATTGTGCCTCAGTCTTGTGGCTGGCAAATTTGAGCCTGAGAGAGGTGACCAAGGAGAGAGAGGGGAGGGAGAGCAAGAGAGTGAGAGGAAATACATTGTTTAATCAGCATTTTCTTCAGTAAATTTAAAATCACATCTACAAGAGTGAAACACATAGAGCATTGCTATTATTTTGGAGGGACAAACATAATACTCCACCAGAGCATTTCGGAAAGACTCAGATGTGCGAATTTCCTCTAGGTGTGTGGCTGCTGGCTGCTGGCTGGTGACTGGGTAGGAAGGTTTCAGTGCTCCTCCGCCATCAATCCGCCTCTCTATTTAACTTCCCAGCCTGTCCCCTCCTGCACGGTTGCCCTGCTCCCCCTGACAGGTCTCCTTACCTACACAGAGATTAAACCAATCTTTCAGTTTCCAGGTTCCCCTCACGGGATTGTCATAAGGCTTAATTAAATAGTGTTCATAAAGCATTCGGCTGTTCAGGTGTCCCTGGATAAAATGCAAAGCACAATATTATTGTGATTATTATTAATTAGGATGATCCTGTCTGAGGCAAGGGATGTTTCTTGCCAGCTTCCGAGAGTTGTACCATGGCCTTTAGCTTTGCACAGAGGATTTGCAATTCAGATGGCTGAATTTGTAATCCTTGATCTTAGAGGAATCTTAGCGAACAAGAGGGGGATGCCAGAATGGATGACCAGGAGTTGCCAGGGTAAGTTTTAAGGGGAATAAAGGAAAATTTGGCGAACAACCGGCTAAGGCTCTTAATTCTAGTATTACTCCTTCCAGAAGCATCAGGACTTTTTGCTAAAGGGCTGGCATAAGAATCCTGGGGAATGTAGCAGTGATCATTAAGAACCAGCACGGGGTCACCCAAAATAAGCAGTTTCTACAGTGTCCAGTGCTTTCTTTGATAGGATCCTGAGATCAAAAATGAGGGAAATGTAATTGACATAAAAGCGAGACCTCAGGGAAAACCTTTGAAAAAGCCTCACATGAGAGCTTCGTGGACAAGTTTGAGGACCACAGTTTATAAAACATAAACAGCACACAAACAGAAGCCATAGGGACCTGGGTAACGGGTAGGAATGGAACCGGGGGGCAGGGCCTCATCAGGGACTCTGCTCTGGCTAACATTCTTAATTGATGACTTAAAATGTCATTTTATTTGGAATGACGATGAACATATCGAATATATTTTACATGTTGATAACTGGGGCTTGATAGACTAAATCTCAGAATATGAAATTCAGCACGGACAGAAATAAAGCTCTACACCTCAAAGTGCCAAAGGTGAGGCAGAGAGAGACACGGCTCAGCACAGAATGTGGGAGTCTGGACGCTCAGCAACTTGGCATTGGGCTGTGGCAACCAAGAAAGCAAGATGCTATCCAGACTTCATCAACCGAGAATGTTGTTGAGTGCCAGGCAGAATACAAGGGGGGTGCAGCCAACTGGGGCAAAGAATAGATGGTCTTTGAGGGGAGAGGCTATACCTTACTCAGTGTGGTATCACCACAGCCTGGCACACACACCACCCGACAGAGTCAAGACTCAGTCGATGTCGAAGGAACAAATTTAGAATTTGGAAACATGCCGTATGAAGCAGGGCTGATGAAAGTAATTGTATTTAACTTGGAAAAGAGAAGACTGGGTATAATAGCCCTATCTCCAAGTATTGGAAGGAAGATTGCCATGTGACAGAAGGACAACATAGGTCCCAAATGGCCTAACAGATCACACAGGGAGTGGGGCGCCCAGGGCTGCTCAGTCTACACTTTGGTGGCAACATTCACATAGGAAATGGCTCGGGCGCCCTGAAGATGTGCAGTGCACAGCCTGCACAGCTGTACAAGCAACCTAAGAGTATGCAGGCTTGAAACTTTTTCCTCTATTGAGCCAAAAATCAAAGCAAGCTTTACAAAGATACCGTGAGCCACCTTCAGATCCAGAGGTATATTGTTGGCTAGTTTTCCAAATCATGGGGTTTGTAAAGATGTTCCAGGAAATTTCTGTTTTAAAAGGTGGTAATGATGTCAGTTTCAATTTCAATTAAAAAATAATGATTTAAATGGTTTCCCTTAAAGATGGAAGATCTTGAACACATGCACAAAAGGACATAATTTGCATGCTGACTGATTGATTCTGTGAGGCTGCATGTGTTCCAGCCACATTTTATATGTGAACTATTACACATTTTAAAATCATTTTTACTTAGACATCAGGATATAATTTATACAAGTAATAAACATAAAGAACACACCAGTGTTTTAATTTTAGCACAACTTCGTGAGGAGAATATAAATTATTATTTAACATCTGTATAGTGTGCACCATATACTGGCCACTGTTCTAATTGTTTTGAAAATACAACTGGGTGGCCCAGTTGGTTGAGCGGCTGACTCTTGATTTCGGCTCAGGTCATGATCTCATGGTCATGGGATCAGCTCTGCATCAGGCTCCACGCTCAGTGGGGGAGTCTGCTTGGAATTCTCTCCTTCTCCCTCTGCCCCTCTCTTCTCTCTCTCCCTCTTTCTGAAATAAATAAATAAATCTTTAAAAAATAATAAAAAAATAAAATACCAATTAATTCAGTTTTCTTAATAATCTCCCAGGGTGGGTGGGCACTATTATTATCCCAATTTTACAGATAAGGAAACTGATGCACAGAAAAGTTAAGTCACTTGCTCAAGGTCACACAGCTAGACCTTGGGAAAGGTGGATTTAAATCCAGGTGCCTGTCTCCAGGGTCCTCCTCCCAACACCACACTGTGCCAGCTCTTCCTGAAAAGGCTCCCCAGAACCTACGGGGTACATTTATCTGATCAGAGTTCCCACATTACCTTGTCTCCAGTCCTGCAAAACACATAATTGCAAACACAGCACTTATTATGGCCAATTTGGCTGTTCATTTGTTGGGAATAAAGAGTATCCATATCCAAGATGTGTTATTTACAAACACACAATGCAAATAGTAGCCCACATCCTTCTGCATTATCTTTCCCTTTAGAAACACAAGAAAAAAATATCTTAAAAATAACAATTACTTTAGAATAAAGTGTACAAATTCTAAACAAGAAGTTATAATAGCATTTTTAAAAGATTTTGATGTTATAAAACAGTTATTTTTAAATTCATATTTAATACAGATGCCCCCAAACCAAATTCATAATATTTTTTAAAAATTATTTTGTACACAAATAATGCTTTTTCTTACATAACTAAGTAGTAAATTAAATAATGCATACGTGTTTAATGGGGAAAAATTAACTCTTATGTGTCACAAATATTATTAAATATTATATTGGAATGTATCAGACAATTTTGAATTATAGAATTTCCTTAAATGAAATAGATCTTATTTTTAAAATTTCCTTCTCCTGTGCCATGCAACATTGATAAAATGATTTAGAAACTACTCAGGGGGTTCTCAAGATTATGTTTTTGTGAAAGGGATTCCCAGTTTTAAAATGAAATCCCATTCTAGACTAATCAAGAATAGAAATGAGATTGAAGTCACAGAATGTTGAAGGCCTTCCTCATGCTGCTATTCTATGATATGACACCAACAAATTTTCAGTTTGCTCAGGGGGTAAGTTCATGATATTTATAGGAGCCTATCAGTTTCATTCAAATGAGAAAATAGCCAGGACTTTGGGCATTTTCTTTCTTCCTTTCTTCCTTTCCCCTTTTTAATCAGAGAGAGAGAGAGAGCACACAAGCAGGGGGAGCAGCAGGCAGAGGGAGAAGCAGGTTCCCTGCTGAGCAAGGAGCCCGATGCAGGACTCGATCCCAGGACCTTAGGATCATGACCTGAGCTGAAGGCAGACGCTTAACCGGCTGAGCCTCCCAGGCATCCCGACTTTGGGTATTTTCTAAAAGATAGAGCCAAGTTAGCTCCTAAGTTTGTGGTTTTGGAAAGAGGGAGACATTTTATAATGGCTTCTTCTATCTATAACACTTGTCCAAATCCTACTCATTTTTCAATTCCCAAGGATAATTTCACCACGGTCAGGCCATTTCTGATGACTCCAGCCTACTTGATCTTATTTAGCACTTAACCTGGCCTCTTCATCACCTGGTGACTTGCATTGTTATTACAGGACAGACTATTGCCTTTCTCTTAAAATCTCCTTGAAGACATTTGCCATTTTCGGGGCCCACGGGTGGCTCAGTTGGTTAAGTGTCCAACTCTTGATTTCTCCTCAGGTCATGATCTCTGGCTCGTGAGATCCAGCACCACTCCTCAGTGGGGAGTCTGCTTAAGATTCTCTCTTCCTCTCCCTCTGCATCCCTGCCCCCGGCACCTGCTCACATTCCCGTGCTCTCTCTCTCTCTTAAAAAAAAAAAAGAAAGAAAGAAAGAAAGAAAGAAAAAAGACATTTGCCATGCTCTCTGTTATGGTTTTAAATTTAGGTACCTGCTCTGGGTTCTCCCTCTTTTTTAACATTTTCTGAATGTTTCCTTTGGAGTATGGGCATATATACTTCAGTGCTATGTACATCGTAGGTGATCGAAGTGGTTTTGGACTTAAATTGAAGGCTAGGTGATATTCCTTAATCTTTTTTTTTTTTTAAAGATTTTATTTATTTATTTGACAGAGAGAGAGAGCCAGTGAGAGAGGAAACACAAGCAGGGGGAGTGGTATTTATTTGACAGAGAGAGAGAGCCAGTGAGAGAGGAAACACAAGCAGGGGGAGTGGGAAAGGAAGAAGCAGGCTCCTAGAGGAGAAGCCTGATGCGGGGCTCGATCCCAGGGACCTGGGATCACGCCCTGAGCCGAAGGCAGACGCCTAACGACTGAGCCACCCAGGCGCCCCAATCCTTCGTTTCTTTACCTTACGTTGCTTTTAGTACCCATAACAACAAATAAAAACCACCACCAAAAACAACAGGGAGTACTTGGAGATCTGCACCCTGGCTTTCTGCTGGCTGGACTTAAGTGGAAATAAGAGGGCAGCCCATGTGCCTGAAGACTGGAGGGCAGGAACCCTCTCCTAACTGTGAAGATTCCTTCGGGTCTCTTTGCAATTTGTAGTGCTAATTTATCACCTCAAGTATTATCAGAACCATGTCATCTGTTTAATTTCATAAAGTTTCACTTCCTTTTCCTCCATAAATCTCCTCTTCCAAGTTTTACACCAAGGATGACTCTGTGGCTGCATTAACTAAAAGAGTAACGGAATGTTAGAAAGGAACTAATGACCCCAAGGTTCCTGGGAGAACTTGAAAACATAGCCTCGAGGATTGAATTTCTGATCCTTAGACTCTCACTGTGTTTCGAAACCCTGGCCCTACAAATGTCTTCTTCACTTTAACGTATTTCTGTTGCATTTTGGTCAGAAAATTATTTCTGTTTATTGAAAAATAGCAGCAAAAATCAGAATATCCTTAAAGAAGAGGATAGAGTTTGGGGATGGGAAGACAAGAACAAAGAAAAATGCAATCAAGCAGCGGCAGAAGTAGGACAGAAAGAATCTAGAAGGTGCAACTGGTCCAATGATCTCTCTCTCTTAGCCTTTTTTTCTTTTTCTTTTTTTCTTTTTTTTTTTTTTGCCAATTTCTGTGTATGCGTCGTATGCGTGTGTGGGCGTATGTGCACGCATGTGTCTCTCAACAAAAGCCTAAACAGTTAAAAATGGAGACACTCTATGCCACTTAATAGCATCTCTGTTGATCTTTCTCCAGTAGGTGTAAGTACTGAGAGCAACAGCACCTCTTGTCACCAGCTGCGGATGGGGAGTGGCTGCCTCAGGGGGATCTGAGCCTAAAAAATCCGCCACTGAGAAAAGGCAATAACAGAAGTCTGTTGCTGTCTAACCTGCCATATAAATGAAACAATCAAACAAGACAACAAAGGAAACTCCAGTAACCACCAGAGGCAAAAGCAGTTGGTGTAATATATCCTGGCTTCAGTGACTATTTTTAGTGTCTTCCCATCCCCCCCTTAAAAAAAAACCCTCTAATTTAGATTAACTGGGGAAAAACATTAAATAATTCAAGAGAGTCAGAGATAGGGAGTAGCAGAGAGACAGGGAGGGCACGCATGTGAATGAAATAAAAAAACCACACTGATACCTTGAAATGGACGTGCGAATGTGCTTGTAATCAATGGATATTGGAGATTGTTTAAGAATCAAAGGAGAGGCCACTCATCAGTTTCATCCTCTGTTCCTTTCCTTGTGTTCGTGAGTCTCTACTCTACATACCCTGAGTGCACTCAGAGAAAGGATTTTCATGAATGGGAGGAAGAAAAAGAATCATTTATCCCCATCATTTTTATTAGCTGACTATTTTAAATTCCCTCTGAGCACATTACTGCACATGTTGGACCAGCAGATCCAAAACTGTCTCCCAGAACTTTTGTGGGAAAATGCTTGCAAATGTCACTAAATTACTCCTTGCCAAAGCACATTTTTGTTTGTTTGTTTTTTTAAAGATTTTATTTATTTATTTGACACAGAGACAGCCAGTGAGAGAGACAGCCAGCGAGAGAGGGAACACAAGCAGGGGGAGTGGGAGAGGAAGAAGCAGACTCCCAGCAGAGGAGCCTGATGTGGGGCTCGATCCCAGAACGCCAGGATCACGCCCTGAGCCGAAGGCAGACGTTTAATGACTGAGCCACCCAGGCGCCTTTGTTTGTTTGTTTTTTAAAGATTTTATTTATTTATTTGAGAGAGAGAGAGCACAAGCAGGGGGAGTGGCAAAGGGAGAGAGAGAAGCAGGCTCTCCGCTGAATGGGGAACCCAGTGACAGGGGACTCGAGCCCAGGACCCTGAGATCCGACCTGAGCTGAAATCAGACGCTTCACCGACGGAGCCACCCAGGTGCCCCAGAGCACATGTTTTAATACCACTCAATCCAGCACTCTGGTGTCAGTGGACAAGGACGATGACTGAATTTTCAGTGAAACTGTGCAGTCTTTTGGACTTCAGGAAGATTTGAATACTTCAAACACAAATCTGTGGAATTTCGTATGTATAATTATTTTAAAAGAACACTGGAAATGATCTTGCTGGTATAATTAACATCCGAGAATGACTGAGGCAGAATGAAGCTTTCTCAGAATACCGTCTCATTATATCTCATTTACTGCAAAAGGCAGCCTCCCAAGAATTAAGTCCTGACTCAAGAGCCCACCTACTTTCTCTCATGCCGAGGTGACATTTGTTCCAAGAAGAACTTCCTCACACTGTACCATTCTGTTCCATCCGGTCAAATTTTAAACACCGTAAGGTGTTGGATCCCCTTTCGCTAACCTCCCCCACATGTTCATTAATGGCTTAATTAAGGGTAGTCCTCTGAGAGGCATTCACAGTAAGAATATCTGATGGCAGGATTTCAGACAGCAAGTCAGACAAATGGTAGTAGAAAGGAGTACCTAGGTGGGGTGTTGGGCTCGACAGAGGACACCGTCAGGACGGGGGAAGGGACGAGAACCTCAGAAGTGAAAAGAAGGGTTCTATGTACAAGAAGGATCATCTTTCAAGAGTGCAGTCTTTAACATGATGGCCACGAGCACAGGGTGATTGCAGAAGAACTGGAGGGGGGCTGCCTCAGCCACCCCAGAGCAGAAGCCCTATATCTGGACCAGGTCAGGATACAAGCATAGGGAGCAAAGAGCGTAAAGAGTGTGAGAAAGCAAAGGGAGAGCTAGCTGTCTAGAAAATAGCAATCCAGGGACACATTAAACACCCCCTCCAAGGAGACTAGATAGAAGGTCCCAAGAAAGAGGACCATGACTATGTGAGCCGATGTGAGCAACGACTGGAATGGGGACTCCCGGGGCTGCAGAAAAAGGGTCGTGGCAGGGTATAACAGAATCTTGGGGTCTTTTACGTGGCAGGGACAGAACTGTTAAGGGCAGGGCTCTGGTTTAGTGACCAAAAGCCAAACAAAAAGGGATGGCATGAAGTGCTCTTTCTGGAGATCTATGGTAAGTGCATTTCAATACATTTCTGTAATTTCATTGTGTTGCATAAAACCATGGTCTCTTTAACTTGGGCTTCTTTATGTAAGGGCGTGGTATGATCACTTATTCATGTAATATGCAGAATTAGCCTCCATGCACAATAATGTCAATTCTGTCCCTGCAGGTGGCCAAGCACCTGACATAGGACTCTAGTCTCTGTTGGCTCTGAACTATGACAAATAATCATTTGCAGTGATAACCCCCATGATTATTTTTCTGGAATAATATAAAGTCTACCTTTTTATCTACCCAGGGCTGCTTCTTGCTTAGTCTATGTAATACTCTATGCATTCGTAGCTCTGGATTTCTGTCTGTTTCTCTCCTTCTCTTTCCCCTGCTCCCAAATGCCTCTGAGTTTTTGTTTTCTGTTCGTTTATTCTATGTCTCTATGTTTCCCTTATAGATGATACATATATAAAGTTCTCAGATGCAAAGTTACTCACACTTAGCAGTAATCATTGCTGATATTTACAGATGTTGTGGACATTCATGGACAAATAGTAATCATTTATAAGGTGTGTTTAGGTACATCGTGGACATTAACTCTTTCACTCCTCAAATGGTCCTATTACTTATTACCTATCATGGTAGTAAGTAGGTACCATGACAAATGAGGAAACGGAGTCAAATGTGTTCAAACCAGGAAGTGGTAGCTCTAGGACTGGAACCCCAGCAATCTGCTCTGAGCCCACACCCTTAACCTTTGCACAGTACTGCCCCCTTTATGAATAGCATATGTTCAAAAATAACCCCTTGGGGAACATGACCTTAGGTTTATCTTTAATGCTTTACACCTCATAAAGTTCTTTTGCATAAACGATTACATCTCTGCATCCAGGAAAGCATCCAGGATGTTATTAGAGAAATGGACTTACTTTTCAGGCTTCTGCAGAAGCAAGGTCTGGATTCAGTTGTATGATCTAAATTGGGTGCTTTTTCTACTTTTTGACTTCTTTAACTGCAGAATGGGCCTGCTGCTGGCAAGATCCAGCGGGCCATGAAGGCAGCGTGTATGAGCTGGGTGTGTAGAAGGAGGTAGAGAGATAGATTGGTCAAAGAGGACATAAGGCAGATAGAAGAGATTTGGTGGAGATCTGGGTCCAAGAAAGTCCAAGAGCTCTGAGTGTAGAAATTCATTTTAAAAAATCCCCTTCTCTTAAAAAGCATCCTTTGGGTCAGGAGTATACACCAGATCAGTGCTTTTTAAATGCTAATATGCACAGGAATCACCAGGGGACCTTACTGAAATGTAGATTCTGACTTACAAGAGCTGTGGCCTGAGACTCTGCATGTCCAAGTCCCCAGGGATGCCCTGCTTGCTGGTCATGGACCATACTGTGAGTGGCAGATTCTCCTGCCCTAGTTCTCCGAAACGTGAATGTTTTTTGAATTCCCCACCAGTCTAGCATCTCCTTTAGGTCACAGTCAACCTGCCCACCTCCCCCTGGTAGAAGCCTGCTGGGCTAAGGGGGCCTACTTCTGAAACTCCAATTATGGAAAGAAACTACACTTTTACCCAGGAAGCATCTGCATCACGTGGCCATTAGTCTCAGACACTGAGGAAGAACTTCCATCTTTCTATGGGCTAATGAGGCAAGGGCATTTACTGACAAGACCCGTGCCCTGCCCCCCCCCCAAAAGGAGATGTTTCTAGAAGCTTTTTGTATGCCTGAGGACACAACCTGCCCCGAATGACCTACATTGAGGGAGCCAGGTAAGCTAGGCAGGAACCCCCAACCCTCGTGCAAGCCCTTCCTCTCCACTGGGTGCCCCCAGTTTTCACTCACAGATCACACAGGACTGAGTGGCGCTCCTCGGGTGCCCTCCCCACTTTGACGCCAGCCCTTTGAAATGATATTAGCGCTGGCTAATGGTCTGTAAATGTGTCAGAATGATGCCACCTAGTGCCACGGATGCCATTTTCCCTCGTGAAGTCACACTGGCTGCACCACAGCAAGCCAGAATATAATTAGGGCTAATTTGGGTTTTCACTGAATGACTACTGCACAGCATTCATGGTCTCTACTCTCGGCTTCTTTGGGGACTTTTATTGAAACACACTGTAGGGGTGGGGCAGGGATTAGGGTGGGGGCACGGCATACGTGGCTCCTTTTTTGACTGATCCTCGGAGGTACTTGATCAGTAAATGTTAATGGAATGTATGCAATTTGGTATTTTTCTCTTGCTTTCATTTTGAATTTAGTGGCTTCATAGATGTCTAGAAAGAATCCCAGGGGGACAGATATTCTATGTCCTTCATTCTGTCCCTTTGGGCAAAGTAGCACCTCCAAATTTCCAGGTAGACCAGTACCTATTAGCTTTATAAACTAGTTCAAAAAGCCTTCAAGGCAGTGAATATGCTTACCAACAACAGGATCTGATTCACGGAATAGTGCCATTAATTTGAAGTCCATTTCTAGGCCCATGTTAGATCTTTTTTTAAAATTAATATTATATTGTCCTACTTGGTTTCTTTAAGACTGGGTTTTTTTCTTTTTAAATAATTTCATGGATGGTCTGACTTATACAAAGTTCTTATATAGCCCTGTAAGGTATGATACCCTCCATAAGAAAGCTGATCTGAAAGTACAGCCTTCTATGACCTGGTTTGCCCATTTCTTCTTTTGTGGGTATCAGGAGAAATAGAGAATATCCAAGTGCACGACTCCGATTTCTCCTATCTAGTGCTTGGGCTATGCGGTGATGGGCCCCACCTGGGCCTTCCCCAGGTTAGCATGTGATGGTTTGCTTGTGGAAATTTCTCAGGAGTATGCGTCTACATGTTCAAAGCCATGCAAAGAAGAACTCTCCAGATGCTTTGCTGCATTTGGTGGGATGTCAACCTCTGGGCACCACGGATCCTCTGAAATAGCAGAAGTATATCTAGGATACAACCCCCCATAGCCGGTGGTGGAGACTTTGAAATACATCATAGCGAGTTCCAAATATTTTGCCTGTGATTCTCAGTGACTTCATGAGAAAAAAAAAAAATACCTGGGAACAAATTTTTTTGACTTTTTGCACTCCAGATTTTATAGCTTACTATGATGAAAGGGATATTGTGTGTCACGATGGGGATCTTTGAGCAACGGTAGGGTTAGAGCGAGTCAGACACGGTTTGCCCTTTCTGAGGGAAGCCAGTATCACAGCACTCTGAGATTTAATTCGAATTCTAGGCTGAGACTGGCCTATGTGAGGTACCAATCACTTTCTCATGATGCGGGGTCACTGTCCCTATGAAAACACAGAATTACCTCACGAGGAGGGACCCTACCGGTGCTGTAGCGGCCACATCCTTTTCAAAGGACTATTGCATTGTTAATGGGGAAGGCAAGTCCCAGGAACTGTAGCTTCTCCTGGTCACTAAGAGTTTACTGGATCATAAGTTCAAAGCTTCATTGACCAGGAGAGTCACAGCAGAAAATGCAGATGATAAAGAAACCTGTGAACTTTAGGCCCGAATGGAAGTTGAACTAGGGGAATGTTGTGATGACTAAAATTCCTGAAGAGGAATTACCATCCCAAGATCTCCAAATGAATGAGCCTTCCACAGCACTGTGGGAAGGAAAACCCAGTGTGAGGAGAGACACCTCAAGTCATACCCGTGCTTTCCCTGTTCTAATATGGCATCGTGGATTCTCAGGATTTGATTTTTTTTTTTAAGATTTTATTTATTTATTTGACAGAGAGACAGAGAGAGCGCACAAGCAGGGAAAGTGGCAGGCAGAGGCAGAGGGAGAAGCAGGTTCCACGTGGAGCAGGGAGCCCCATGTGGGGCTGGATCTCAGGAGCCTGGGATCATGACCTGAGCCAAGGGCAGACGCTTCACTGACTGAGCCACCCAGGCATCTCAGGATTTGAATTTTTCTAAGGAGCCAATGTAGTCTAGTTCCTGTGACTCCAAAGCATGGACCCCCGCTATGGCATTCCCTATAGGTGGTCATCCAGCTTCCAGGTGAATTGCCTAAAGGATAAGAGATTCTTTCTCGGGGTGGTTCGTTTCCTTCCGATCTCCTACGACAGATGGAGGCAACTGAATCAGTGGAAAAGTTCGAGCCCTAACTCAGCCCTGCAATCTTGGACAAGTCTCTCCCTCCCTCTACATCCAGGCATGCTTTTAGCCAAAGTGAAAGTATAATAAAGAACTTCCATTAGTTAGTCCCTTGCAAAGTGTAAGGAATAGAGACACACTCAGGCTAATGCAGTTAACACTGAAGCGTGGAAGAGCAGGCAACCATCTTGCGAGCTGCAGGGGGAGGCCGCCCAGAAAATCATTTGACATTCCAGGCTCTGCAGTGCTTTGGCAATCCGAGAATTTTGCTGTCTCCCCAGCAGCTCATTTCTGCTGCCCCCACTCTAATGGGCCACAAGTATAGCGACATCACTTCTTCTTTTTTTTTTTTAAGAAAGAGAACTTAAATTATTTTATTGAGATTTTTAAAATTTTTATTTTATTTTTTCAATAATATTTTTTATTATATTATGTTAGTCACCATACAGTACATCCCTAGTTTTTGATGTAAAGTTCCATGATTCATTACTTGCGTATAACTTCTAGCTCTGCTTCCACCTCCCCTGCGCTGACAGCCTTACTCCCAAGTGCCTCCAATCACAATGAGCCAATCCGATTGAGGGGTCCAGCCCCTCACGATACAGTGCCGACCATCCTGGACCAGGGGAGCTCTTGCTCAGGGCTCCTCACAGCCGATCACCCTTAGTTCAGACATTCACAGAATCACTGGCAAATATTTACTGGGCCCATGCTACATGTCACACTCTAGTGGAGGCACTAGGGATTCAGAGGTGAGCAAATCAAAGTCCCTCTTCTCTCAAAAGGAAAGAGAGAAAATAAGTGAGTGGGCAAACCAGTAAGACAGACCGCAACACAATTTGTGAGGAATATAAAAAGGGGGAGAGAAGGGGGGTTGGGGGATGATTGCTGAGCCTCAGATGGTCAGAAAAGAGCTTTCTGGAGGGGGGCATTCGAGCTGAACCCTGAAGGAGAGGAGGTAGCATTCCAGGGTCCTGAAGAAGAGCACTTTAAGCAAAAGGAACAGTGAGTGCAGAGGCCCTGAGACTAGAAAGGGTCTGGTGTGCCTGAGGACAGAAGGGGTCTGAAACATTAGAAATTGAAGAGAGAGAGAAGGGGACGGACAAGGCAGCGAGGTGACAAGGGGCTTGCAGGCTGTGACAAGAAGTTTGGATTTTAGGCTCATTGCAAAGGGGAATCATTTAGTCATTTCAGGAGGAAAAATTTTGTTTGATTTTGCTTTGAAAGCTGAATAAAATATGAAAAAAATCCTAAGCATTGAGAATGAATACCTAAAGGAAGCTACTGCAGTGGTTCAAACAAGAAGCGATAGTTCTCCAACCAGAGATTTAGAAGTTGCAATGCCAAGAAGCATTTAAAATGAGGATTTAGGGGTGCCTGGGTGGCTCAGGTGGTTAAACATCTGCCTTTGGCTTAGGTCATGATCTCAGGGTCCTGGGATCGAGTTCCGTGTCAGGATCCCTGCTCAGTGAGGAGCCTGCTTCTCCCTCTCCCCGCCTCACCCCACCTTTGCTCATACTCTCTCTCTTGCTATCTCTCTCTCTCTCTCAAATAAATAAATCAAATCTTTTAAAAAATAAATAAATTACATAAAATGAGGATTTATTTTGGAGTTGAGCCAGGAGAATTGTTTTTGGTTCAGATGTGGGCTACGAGGGTAAGGGGGAAATAGGATGTCTCCTGGGTTTTTTATTTAAGCAACGGAGTGGTTAGTGGTACTATTTATTGAAATGAGAAGACTTGGAGAAGCACAGTTGGGAGAGTCAAAGACAGTGGATTCTGTATTCACCACATTAAGCTTGAGGTGTGAGTAAAGATGTGAATTCCACAGCAGGACTTGAGAACATGGTGTAGGAATACTGACAGTACTGACTCCATCTTTGGTCCTCCATCTTGTTCACGTTTGCTCAGTGACCTCTCTTGGGCTACATGTTCCAGGCACCTTGGAAGTGAACATATATACCTTAGAAATGCCGGCCAGGGCCAGGATGGGCGGAGGCTTGCGTTGGCCTCCCCTGAATCTGTCAGAGATAGCATGGTCTTTTCCCGTCCCAATGCACAGGTGGTGCCACGAGATCTAATTAAAGATTAGCTGTCACTTAGGTACACGCAAGCCCTTTGAGTTGGTGCAAATCCTTTGATCACACTACAATGCCCTTTCTTCCCTGTGTCCCCTGCTCTTTAAAATCTGGGGCTCAGGTCTGGATTTTGCATGGCATGACTATGGATTGCCGTCTGCCCGATTCCCCCAGTCAGTAAGTTACCCTGAATAAAAAACTCTGTGTAAACTGGGTGGAATGGCCTGTTTTGTTTTCTGGTCTCAAAGTGCCATCTCAGTTTGGGGGATACTTTACTGTCTCTCTCTCCTCCACCTTCCAACATGTGGAATTCAGGGGAGAGGTCAGGCTGGAAGGACTGAGAATTCATCAACCTAAACATAGCTTTAAAAGATAAGGTTTTGGGGGCACCTCGGTGGCTCAGTCAGTTAAGTGTCTGCCTTCAGCTCAAGTCATGATGCCAGGGTCCTGAGATCGAGTCCTGCATCGGGCTCCTGCTCAGTTGGCTTCTCCCTCTCCTTTTGCCCCTCCCCCCTGCTCAAATAAATAAATAAAATATTTTAAAAAATTAAAAATAGGGCTCTGAATGAGATCACCAAGGGACAAGTCATAGATGGAGAAGAGGGCTTGGAGGGTCCTTGGGGGTACCCCACCCTGACAGGGGCGTAGGGGATGAGGGGTCGCCCACAGAAGGGGGAGACCTGGAAAGAGTGGGTGATGCAGAGACCAAGAGAAGAGAGAGTCTCAAGGTGAACATGACAGGCTATTCCAGATACTGCAGAGAGGCCTAGCAGTTTCTAGAGGCCGTTCACGAACCGCACAACGAGTGCACGTGGGAGCTAGCTGTTACAAGGCCATTCACGCTGTCCTGGCTTTCCCCTACACCCGTCCTCTTGCTCTCCTGCTCAGGCTCCCCTGGCATCTTCACCAGGATCCGATTTTTACACATAAATCTCAGCTCAGGAAAGCCTTCCTGAACTCCGCTCCCCCCCGCAACTGCCCGGTGTGCTCAGTGGCCCTCCGAGGCATTTTCCTGTATGTAGCTCTCAAATAGCACTTGGCGTGCAGTCTCATAATTATATATTTGTCTATTACCCTACTGAAAAAACATTTTTAATGTGCTTTTTATCTCCCCATTTCCAGTGTCTGGCTTGGCCCAAAGTTGCTCGATGAGTTGGGGGAGTTCGAGTGCCCTCCCTTGTATGAACTGAATTTGCCCTGTCTGGACTCCCCCCGGTGGCTCCTGGTCCTCCGGCTGGGTTCGTGTTCTTGGCCCACCCTCACTGGTCTGCGTGCATCGTCCCATGGCCGCAGCCTCCAGCCCAGGGCGGCCTAGCCTAGGCTGGCATAGGCTTTGACATCAGGAAAGTTTTACCCATGCAAACCCATCTTTTTTGTGTAGTTTTCTTCTGCTGGTTTCTGAGTGATGTAGGCTGGATCTTCCACCCAAAGCGCCGTATCATCCGAGCAGTCAGGGAGGCCTCGGCCAATTAGAACCCTGGAACGTGTTTATCAGTCAGTCAACAACCGTGAGCGGAACCCACTGGGATGCAGGGCACTGTGCGCGGCGTGCAGTGGCAGTTACACTGGAGTTAGGCTGAATTAGTTTCATTTTCACAAACATATAAAGTCCCTACGAATCCTCACAAACTGTTAATTCTACTCTTGTTTTACGAGTGGACTCATGGGGCAAACAGATGTAAACTACAGCAGACACTAAAGAAAAAAAAATAATAAAGTGATTGTGAATTTAGCACAAATACTTCTGCAGAGGGTGCCTGCGGTGTTCTTGTAAACTCACTCTCAGAAGGCAGCCTTCCAACACTGCCACCTGTCAAGTATTAACCAGGCTGGTTTAAAAACGGAGAGCCCACTTACAATTTTACCTAATGTAATATTGGGGATTCCCAGCTGCCCAGTGCTATGACAAGAACCTAGAATCCCGGAAGGACAATAGCAAACACTGGAATACAATGTTGCCACCTGTGGTTGTCCAGGGTACGACCTCCACGTATATATACAACTCTTCACGCAAATGGTTATATTATATATACCATTGCCTCCACGTATATATACAACTCTTCACGCAAATGGTTATATTATATATACCATTGCAGCTGACCGGCCCCCAGCGAGCTGGCTTCTCTAGATGCAGTGGGAAAGCTTGGGGAGTAAAACCCTTGTGTTCAGATGTCAAGGCTTGTATTTTTCCACTTATTTACAACTAATTATTGGCCATAAAGAAGGAGATCTTAGAGGAGGTGTTGTGTCCAGGAGCCTGGTAATTTCAAATCTGTCTCCAGAGTGGCTGACTTGTGGTTTCTTGTTTAGATGACCTTTTCCCTTAGAGCTTTGACAAAATCAGTATCTGGACTTTCCCGTGTTTTTTCCCCATTTTTATCCTCACCTGACCTGGCATGTCTTGGCATGAAGGATTTGGGGGGGGTGTGGCCTCATCCCTGCACCTGCAGTTTCTCCTCTTTCCTGCCTCTGAAGTGCCATCAGCTTCTTACGGTGCCGTGAGTGAAATATCCCAAGAAGATGCTCAGAGTTCCTGATGCGTCAGGAAATACTAGCATAAGACTTTAAAAAGTTCTTGGCCAAAGGATGAAAAGGAGACCCCAGCATCACTCTGAAAATCAACACGAGGAATATTATTGGAAATAAAGCCTAGGATGCTGATGACTGATGAGCAAGCAGGCTTTAGAGAAAGTGTCTTGAGGAAGGTCTGACTTTGCTAGACACGCATTGGACACATACTAAGAACAGGTGCTGGGCCCTGGGTATGCAAATCCCAGTGCAGGCCCTGTCCCAGAGGAGTTAATGTGTGTGTCATATAGACAAACATCACATGCCTAGTAAACATTGACTTTCGGGTTCTGATGTCTGCTCTAATATTGGTATGACCCTCAGCTTCTTCCTAAACACATGCAGTTGTTTGCCAAAGACAAAGTAAAGAAGCTCGCTGTGCAATCTTGGGCATGACTGGCTACATTTCTTAGAAGTCTCTCAACTGCTGGGGACTGTGGCTTCGGGAATTAAATCCCAGGCTTGCCGCTCTCTCCCTTAGTAACCAGTTGTTCTTGGCTGGGATGGAGCCTCAGGAGGCAGCCTGAGTTTGGGGTGGGGAAGGAGAGGAAGAAGCAGGCTCCCAGAGGAGGAGCCTGATGTGGGGCTCGATCCCAGAACGCCGGGATCACGCCCTGAGCCGAAGGCAGACGCTTAACGACTGAGCCACCCAGGCGCCCCTCTGAAGAGGACTTCTGATAAGAAGGGTGTGATATCAAGAAGGGGGAATGAACCATGAGAGACTATGGACTCTGGGAAACAAACTGAGGGCTTCAGAGGGGAGGAGGGTGGGGGAATGGGATAGGCCAGTGATGGATATTAAGGAGGGCACGTATTACATGGTGCACTGGGTGTTATACACAAACAATGAATCCTGGAACTTTACATCAAAAACTAAGGATGTACTGTATGGTGACTAAAATAATATAATAAAAAATATTATTTAAAAAAAGTGAGATAAGATCACAAAGGTAATACTAAAGTACATATTGAAGGTAATAAACAATAAAATTGACAAAATAATAGAAATAAAATCCCTGTGTGGAAAGCAAGCTAGATAAATTTCTGAATAATCCAGAGGAAAAATAACACGAGAAAAAGAAGTAGTGAGTAAAAATTCATAATTATGAAAGACAGAAAATGACAATGCAACCAGAAATTAATAGCAGTTACTATGGGCGAACGCACAATGTCTAAAGCAGAAGCAATAATGAAGGATTGAATGAAATACAATGTTCCTATGCTAAATAAAAGACCAACATAAAGATCAGAAGGCTCAGTAATTTTTGAGCATAAAAACATCCTAGAGACCCATATTGTAGTATGTCCAGAAAAAAATAAATGGAGTTAGGATGGTAAAGAAAAAAAAAGAAAGCATCCAAACAAACACTTTTTAATTTCATAAAAATCTATTTAGCCCTTACTTCTTTCAAATGGTAAACGGCAGAAAAATAACAGATCCATTTCTAGAGTTTTGAAGCAAGAAAAATTATCCCCCAATGGCATTACTTGCCAAGTTGTCCTTTCTAAGTGCAGGCCACAGGAAAGAAAGATATTTAAAAATAAGCAAGAACTCAGAAGACATAATGCTAACATGTAGCTTGAAAAAAAAATAGAAAACAGTATCTTAACAGTTACAGATTAACTACACATAATTTTAAAATAGGTCACCACCTAAAAAAGCTGACAGTAAATATTAAATATAGTTTAATGGTAAAAAAAAAAAAAGAAGAAGAAGGGTGCGATATCTATAAGCCTTCCAGAAACAGTGGAACTGGTGGTATCCCTGTATCAAATCCAGGTGGTGAGAGAGAGAAGACCACTATGGCTGTTTTACCCCCGGGCTGGCATGTCCTGGAGAATATGTGCTATTCAGTGAGGTTCAGTGAGCGAACCCCCCAAATCATGTCATAGGTCTAATCCAATTATTTTCCTAAATTTAATCATGCCTTTCTCCTCCCATGGCTTCCCACAGCTCTCCAACACCATTTTCTCTCTCTTTCAGGCAACCTTACCTTTTGAATTCTGACTGGGGAAAGAATTCAGAAGTCACACAATGCTAAGTCTTGATAAATGCCCTCTTCAAGGACGGAGTTAAAACATGGACAGCTCCACAACCCATTCTCTTAAAGGCTCTCTCTAATGATCCTGGATTTTGTGCATTAGGATTCCAGATTATCACTTCCTTAGTGGCTCTTCTTGACAATTATTACAAGCACCCTATCCTCAGAATAACCAGAATGAAGAGGAGATCTAGTTATTGACAGGAAGATGAGCTTCTGGAACCAGACTGCTTATCCTTCCTTAGCTATGTGACCTTGTACCTGCTTTCATTTTCTTGTTTGTAAGTAATATTCTTATTACTTGGAAACGTAATATGGAAACATAATGGAAACATAATATCAATTTTATAATACTGAAGTGAGGGTCAGCTATATGTAAGGATTTATCATAATGCCTAAGCCATGGTCATTTTTCTATGACTGTAAGTTCTTTTCTATACTATTAAAAATGAGTTAAAAGATATACTGGGGGGAAAGGGGGGAGGGGCAAAGCAGGTGAAGGGGAGTGGGAGGTACAGGCTTCCAGTTACGGAATGAACAAGTCATGGGGATGAAGGTACAGCATAAGGACCAGAGGCAATGGTATTATGATAGAGCTGTATGGTGACAGGTGGGAGCTACATTTGTGGTGAACACAGCATAATGCATAGAGTTACTGAATGGCTATGCTATACCCCGAAACTAATGTAACATTGACTGTCAGCTATACTCCAATACAAAAATACAACAAAAGTCAAATAAAATATATACTGGGTGTTGGGGCGCCCGGGTTGCTGCATCAATTAAGTGTAGGACTCTTGATTTCGGCTCAGGTCATGATCTCAGGGTGCTGAGATGGAACCCCGTGTTGAGCTCCATGCTCAGCAGGGAGTCTGTTGGAGATTCTCTGCCTCCAACCCTCCCCTGCTCCCGCTTTTAGCACTTTCTTTCTCTAAAATAAATAAATAATTCTTTAAAGAAAAATACACACACCTGTGCACACACACGCACACACACACACACACACACACACACACACACACTGGGTGTTTCATAAATTCTGCAAAAAGAACAGATGATTAAGTTTTTCCTCCCTGATAATTCCCACAAATCAGAGGTCCCAGTGTCTCAAGGTACCTGTCACAGTTTCATGCATACGATGTACTCTCAGTACATACTTTGTGAATGAGTGGATGAATAAAGTATCAAATGTGTTGCAATATTAAAAAATGCAAGTTAGAGATAGAACAAAACCAGCAGATCCCAACATGGACTTGCTTTACTCTTAGACTGTTTTTAACTTTTAAGAAGTTATGACAATACAGGGGCGCCTGGGTGGCACATTGGTTAAGTGTCTGCCTTCGGCTCAGGGCGTGATCCGGGCATTATGGGATCGAGCCCCACATCAGGCTCCTCCACTGTGAGCCTGCTTCTTCCTCTCCCACTCCCCCTGCTTGTGTTCCCTCTCTCGCTGGCTGTCTCTATCTCTGTCAAATAAATAAATAAAATCTTTAAAAAAAAAAGAAGTTATGACAATACAAAACAAAACAAAATCCCACAGCCTTACTAGGCGTGAGCTCCCTTGCTGAAACTGTTATCACACCACAGTAAACCACAGGAGGGTAGGAGGGCAGGAGGCTTGGGGTGTTACCTGGGCTGGGCAGGTGTTGGCTTTTGGTCTGCTAGGTGAACAGTTGGGACATGGGAGTGATAATGCCACAGATTGCCCTAATCGACTGAAAGAACCATTCAGCTTCCACAAGCACCTGGCTTATTGCCAGGGAAGAGCTTATGAGGCCCGCTAACCCGATTCACCATGTCATTATCCTCTCTGTGAGGGACTGCTTCTATCTGCAGCCATTTTACAGAGCAGGATACCGACCTAATGATCTCTGGAGTCACGCCATAAGTTAGCAGTGGCCTGGCCAACGAGCTCGGCAGCAGGATATCAGCTCCGTAAAAATGTCCAAACGGTACAGTGATTTATATTCAAGCATTTGTATGTGGGTCATCATGGTGAATATTCAGTGCATAACCAGCAGTTTGGAAATAGTAGAGGCCACATAGTCTCGTAATTAAGAATATGATCCGTAGAGTTAGACTTCCGAGGTCCGTATCCACGCGCGCCCTGCACGAGCTGCGTGACCTCGCACTATGCTAACACTCCCTTTGCTTCAGTTCCTTCAGTTGTAAAAATCAGAGTAATGAAAGTACTAACCTCATGTGATTGCCCTTTCAACTAAATAGGATAAAGCATCAAGGGGCAGGTGGCTTGTAGAGATCATCTATCACCACATAAACCGAAGTGTATTCTCCACTAGTTCTTTAAACAGTAACCTACATGATGGAAAACCAGTTCGGGACTTGAATAAATTTGATGAACAGTGCATTAAATAAACCATAGATAAAATAAATTAGTAGTTCTACAACCACGGATTTCAGGTGCAGTTTCTAAATTACTAAACTCCTTGTCTGATAATTACACTGATCAGAACAGATTCCCAAGTAGGTGTTCAGCAAATAGTTACCATGCTTAGAGCCACAGAGCTTTTTTAAAAAAAAATTTTTAAAGATTTATTTATTTGAAAGAGAGAGAGCATGTGTAAGAGTGCAAGTGGGGGAGGGGCACGGGGGGGAGAGAGAGACAGAGAAGCAGACTCCCTACTGAGTGCAGAGCCCCATGCAGTAGCCCCAGAGCTTTCCGAGGAGGCACCCCTTTACTGGACTTGAGGGAAGCGGCTTTAGGGAAGACCTTCATCCTCATACACTGGGACCCCCAAATTGCCTTGTACCAAATGGAAACTGCTTTTAGTGAACAGCTGGGTTAGAAAGCAGGAGAAAGAGATGGGCCCATCAAACTTCTGGTGTCCTCCACTGTCCCTGGAAGAAGCAGACTCTAGCTCAAGTGAATGTCCTGACCTACAAGGATTCCCGGGAATGCCCCTGGGACTTCCCTTGTTAATAAATGGCATTTTATTACTTAAGTCAGAAAAATATAGAGCCCACTATCTCACAGGTGGTGGATTATCAAGAGCATGTGATATTTTTCATTTTCTGCATTTACCACATAGCATGAGTCTATTAAAGATATTTGTTTGAAAAGTTATTCCTAGAGAAGTATAAAAATCAATTAAAGATTTGCTCAAAAATTACACAAGAAAGATTGATTTTGAACGTTATTATACTTAAATAATCCAGCAAATTCAGTAGGTGGAAAACTTAGTATACGGGCTGCCTGCCGAAGCAAGCACAGTAGGTGGAAAACAATCTGCAAGTAGCTTTTCACTCAAAGGGAATCTAGTGATTCATAATGTCGACACTAACATGCATATAATCCTCCCATCTTCGTGGTTTAATCTATGCTAATACGTGATAGTCCTGGACTTAACGCAAGTCAAACCTGTCACTGCTTTGTTGAGTATCTGTACACTTACTTTCATGGAATGCCTAATTCTATGTGACAATTCCATTTTGGATCACATTTCAAAACCTTTAAGGATCAACTCCTTTAAGGATCAAAAACTTTAAAAATCAAAATAAAAAATTGATAGGAAGGCATTTCCTCCCTTCCCTCAAAATGAGAGATTTTTCATCTACAAAGTCAGTCTACTTCTCTTACCCTCCAAATAATCCTCTCAGTCCAAGAGCATAATTGAGCCTATACTCCTGTGGGTTTTGAAGTTGATATTTCACATGAGCAGATGTCTTCACCTGCACTGGCTGACAACAGATTTAAAGTGGGTCTTAGGGTATCTGGACACAGAGCTGGGTTTGGGATGAACTGAGAGGATGGCCTGTGGGATGATGTCCGAGGTGAGGCTGGGAGTGCAAGTGCAAGCAGGGATAGATGGTTGAAGGGACCGCTGAAATACAAAGCCTGAGTTAGGGCTGCTTAGTTTTAAGTGACAGAAAATCACCTCACCATCCTTAAACAAAAAACGAAAGGGATTTATGAGTTCACAAGACTGGAAAGTTCAAGGGCCATTCAAACTAGACGTTTCTCTCTCTCTCCATCACTTGGCTTGTCTTCTCACTGTATGTTGACTTTATTCCCAGGCAAGCTCTCTGTACTGGCAGGAATGCTGGCTCTGGCAACACTGGGAACTCATGACATGAGAAGAAGAGTTAATTACTCTCTCCCATACAAACTTTTGAAAATTCCGGGCAAGGACACCTATTTGCTGAGCTTGGACTCCATTTCCAACTTCAGACCAGTCACTACACTCTGGGAAATAAAATACTATAACTGATGCAGGAGTAGAGGACAGAGAAAGGGGGTGATGATGGTACTCGCCAAATTCACCAGGGTCCCATGGAGAGGAGAAGGTTCTCCAAAGGAAAGTGTGCTAGGTGAGGAGATCAGATCCTGCCTAAAAGCCTACGTGTGATTTTTCAGGCTCTACTACAGACGATGACAAAGGCTCTACGTGGCAGTCCTCATGGGGAACGCTGCCCTAACCACACCAGACTTAGTGCACAGCCAATGGACGGCATCTGAAGGGAGTTATAGTCAAGGACTCCCTCCCCTGGCTAGCCGTACTCTCAGGCATATCTGTATTCCTTCATCTTTCATTCCCAGGTCCACAGAAGCCTTGAGTTTGAGGCTCCTTTGGTTGCAAGACTATCTCCATGTCTGTGCTGATCCACCAGATCTTTTATAGGAACCATTCAAGGGTGGGAGAGGGGATGAAATACAGAAGAGTTTGCACTTTCTCTGGTTTAGCCTCTTGTTTGTGCTATTGCAGTGAGTGATTGAAGTCTTCACCGTTACTTTCATTTTGGCTTTTTGTAGTAATCAGCTACTCTGACACCTGATAGTTCAGCTCTCTCTAGCTCAGCTGAGTTCCTGACAAATTGGCACAATGATCAGAATAATTGATTAGGCACAGTACCACTCTGGAAAAACAAAAAGCCTGAAAAGGCCACAGGCACCTTTGGGAAGTGCTAGTAAGGTCATGGGGCATCTAGAGGGGTGTGGCAGATCGTTTCCAAGAGTCTGAGGTCCTGTGGCATCCTCACCAATGGGTCTTGGGGACTGCTAGTGGATCCTGAAAGATACTTCGCCACCATGCCATTGGATCTCAGAAAATGCTACCAGAAGCTTCAGGGCATTATTGGTGGGTGCTAGTGGGTTGTAGACATAAGCTTTTTAGTTCTGAGGGATATCACTGGTGCTTCCTTTTGGCCCCTGACTCCCCACCTGAACTCATCTGGTATGTCAGATAAGAGATGCAACAGAGGAGTCCAGAGAAAGCTAGGGAAATAGTTTCTGCCTAGCCACTGTGTGGGATCCCTCTGATAATGGGACCAGAGATGATCAGGGGGGCTCCTGTGAGCTGAGTAACTGAGCTCTAAGTCACCAATAAACACCTTGCAGGTCTAAGTCTAAGCGGGTCTCAGTCACCAATCAATGCTTTGTGGTACAGCACCACATGCTAGAACTTTAGAGAAAATGGGAAAGGAAAGGAACAAATCAACCATTTGGGGTCATGGTAGCAGCCTCAAAGAGACCAGAGGTAATTTTGCTGAAGTTCGTAAAAAAAGGAGAGAGACGAAGAAGTTTGGGTTGAAGTCTCCAGAGCAGATTCTCTTGACCTCAAACTCAACAGTAATATTTTCAAACTATATGTTAAGAGACAGCCGACTGAGCCAGTGGAATGAAGAGTGAGGAAGAAGAGATTCTGTAAGAGATTCGGCTGAGAGAAGTGCTCGCCTTCTTCTTAAAAAGGGAATTCTTTTCCACGGGCTCATTTCTGGGATCTCCAAGTTTAGATTTATAATAGTCAGTGGAAGCTACTCAGGAGTGGGAGAATGTCCACAAATGAAATGGTGTTATGTCTTAAGCAAGCTCTACTCTACATTTTGTAGCATGTGGAGACATTGATCAGAGGAAATAAATACTTGAATTCCAAAGAATTAAGAACTGTTGGTCCTACAGACGCAACATAAGTATTCCCAAGACTTCCACTGTTTTAAGGAATTAAACTAGTTACGTTCTTGAAATATACATAGCATTTATAAAAACATAAATAACTTGGAAAATATTGCTTTCCTTACTTGATGTATTTAATCGACTGATAAACATGCAATTCCCATCAAACGGACTGCAACATTGTAATTCGTCAACAAATCATTCAGTTGTAATGATTTACTTTTTCCCTTGCTGAATTGTTCTAGACACTTGAAGGTGCTAAAGGAGCTACAAAAAGTAATTCCTCACCTCAAGGAGCTTTGTGTTTACTTGGGGGTAACAACTTAGAATGTATGGAATTAAGGTACTAAAGGTTCTAGGAATCCCAAGAGAAGAGATCGAAGTGGAGGAATAATCATGGAAGCCTTCCTATGCCGTGATCTCACTTCCTCCTGCTGCCTCTGACACTTTGCTCCACCCACATTCTCTCCTCCACCTCAACCAGCTCCCCTATTATGAGTCTGTCTCTCAGCGTACAAATACCGAGGTCGACGCTTCTGTTCTGTATCTCCCCCTCACCGTTCTCTATAGAGCACTAGCCGTCTTCAAACACTCCCCACTTCTTTGCCTCTTCTTGATATCTTTACAAGCATAAAAACGGTTACTTTCACATCTAACAATTACGTTTCGCAATCCGCCGCCTCAGTGTCTCGCTCACGTGTCTTCTGCTGGGACAGGGGCTGTGGTAGCTGAACACGTACCCCCTGGAACCAGTCTGCCCAGGTTATCAAACCCCACGTCTGCAGGCTTCTAGCGGCGGCAAAGTGATGTATCTGTCTTGTGCATCAGTGTTCTCAACTGTAAAATAGAGGATAATAATAGCACCTATGCTGGATTTTTACAAAAATTAATTAAACTAGGGGCACCCGGGTGACTCAGTCGGTTAAGCGTCTGTCTCTTGGTTTCGGCTCAGGTCATGATCTCAGGCTCTGCAATGGAGGCCTGCATGGGGCTCCGCGCTCAGTGTGGAGTCCGCTTCACATTCTTTCCGTCTGCTCCTCCTCCCACTCACATTCTCTCTCAAATACATAAATAAATAAATGAATCTTTAAAACAATTAATTAAACTAATAATGTAATCACTCAGAGAATAAATACTCAGTCATTGTTAGCTGTTATCAGCAGCCTTGCCTTCCTCCTGACCACTTTGCTTCCTGCTTAGGAATATCATTTAATGGTGGTTTTAGGGCGTTTGCGGTAAAACCTTCCCAGTTTTGTATGTTTTAAAACATTTTTTTTTTCTGTCTTCAAGCTTAAATTATAATATATTTGAATATAGAATAGTCGGTTGATAATTATTTTCCCTCAGTGGTTTGGAGACATTATTCCAGTGGCTTTGACATTTATTGTCGCTTACAGAAGTCTTTAGTTAACCAATTTTTTTATTCGTTTTTAAGCAATAAACTTTTTCTGGTAGCTTTTGAGTTTTCCTTGTCTTTGACAGAACACACTTCCACTGTAATATACCTAGATGTAGCTTTATTTATTTTCTTAAAGATGTAGCTTTATTTTTATTTATCCTACTCAATGACTGGAATGCACTTTTGATTTATATATGCATTTTTTATTCTGGAAAACTCCGCAGTATTTATCACTGTCATTCTAGGCATTTTCTTCTATGGGAAGTCTTACTAAGTCCTTGTTGGAGCCATTTAATTGTTACTCAGCAAACACTAACTGCCATTTCATATTTTTATCTTCTTATCTCTTGGTGCCGGGTTCTGTGTTAGTTCCGTGTTAACTTTGGTACAGTTACCCTTTCTTTATTCCAATCCAAAGTTTATTTTATTTTATTGTTTTTTTAATAATAATTTATTATGTTACGGTAGTCACCATACAGTACATCCTTAGTTTTTGATGTAGTGTTCCATGTTCATTGTTTGTGTATAACACCCAGTTTATTTTATTTCTTAAATTTTATTTTTTATTTCATTGCCTATATTTTTCATTTGTAAAATTTCCAATTGTTCCCTTTTTATATCTGACTTTATTTAATTTCTATATAGTTCTAGTTCATTTCTTTCTTTTCTTTTCTTTTTTTAAGTAGGTTCTACACCCAATGTGGGGCTTGAACTCATGACACCAAGATCAAGAGTTGCATGACCCACCAACTGAGCCAGATGAGTGCCCCTTGTTTCTTTCTTTTTTAATAGAAGTTATACTTTCATTTATGTCTTTGAAAATCCCAAACATGAATTTATCTGGGTTTAATTTTTCTGTTTATCAGTACTTGATTTTTCAAGTTTGGGAACTTTAGTTTGCAGGCTTATTTTGAGTGGTGTGTCTTCCCTTGTTTCCACTTTTCTCCCTCTAAACTACTTTCTTCTGCTAGCTTTTCTCCCCCAGAAGTTCCCTCTTTACCCCCTTTTGTAAAAGGAGATCTTATAAATATGTTTTGGAACTCCTAGGCTCTTAGTGCTTTCCCTCACTAATTTATTATCTGAATTGTTACCCAAGTTGGTGTAACTTCCCAATTGTTTTCTTGCCTTCAATCTCATCCTTTCCCACCGGATTCTCTTCCTCTGAGTCTCACCCTTTCTGGTGTGCCCCACACTTCTATCAAAGTGAATTTTCTTTAAAAAAAAAAAAAAAGGAAATGTGATTACACTACTCTCCTCCTTAATGTCCATCAGCTGTTCCTCGTTGCTTTCGTATTTTCGGAATGAGTTTTGTATGACTCACGAAGTATCCCATGGTGGGTTTCTTGCCATCCCCACCAGCTTCATCATTTGCTGTCCTCCTTAACACCGTAACAGCCATACCGAACATCTTGCAATATCTTGAATGTGTTGTATTTTCTCAGAATCTCTGTTATTTTCCCACTCTAATCCTTCTGATTACAGTACTGTGCCACATCTCCCTTGCTCTACTCTTACTCTCTCTCCAGCTGATACCTACTCATGCAGCAAAATACTACTCAGACATGACCTCTCCCAGGAAACTTTTTTAGATTTATCTTCCTACTTCTCTTCTGTCCCTTAGAATTTGCTTCATAGAAATTTGTGCCCAGCTTACCTCCATCATCATGTTTGTTGGCTTGTTGTCTTTCTCTTTATCTGTTGAATTTCTTGGGGTCAGAAGCTATTTCTTTATCTTTTTAAGCTCTGTATTCCCAGCACCTAGCATAGCACCTACCCTGGAGCAAGTACTCAATATTTGTTGCATTAATATGTAAATGTTAAATACATAAATGAATGAATGGATTGAAACCAGAGCCATTCTGGTGTCTGCTACATTAAGGACAGAAAAACAAGGGAAAGCCAGGTGAGGACTGAGAATTCTGGAACTTGTTCACAAAAAGAACCTTTTCAAGTTCCTGGACACCAACATTATTGACAAGGGACTTACCCGTCAGTAAGGGGGATTCACCTCATCATATGGAGTCCCACACATCTCCTGATAGATAGTCATGTGCCAGCTTCCACCGTAAATGTTGAGACACAGGCATGAATGAGTTCAGACCTCTCCCTGATGGAACTAACATTCTAGGGGGGAGACACAGATGAGTAAAATGATAATGCCACTACAACACGTAACTGCTGAAATGGAGGAATGAGTGGAATGTAGAGAGAACACAGAGGAGAAAAATGAATGACTGCTTATGGAAACCAGAAAAGGCTTCATGGAGGAGGCAACATTTCAACAGAGTTTTCAAGGAGGAGCAGAAGTTTGGACAGAGGAGTAAAGGAAGATCTTGAAGCTGAGGGAGGTGCGGAAGACCATGTATGAGAGCTTATTGTGCAAAACACATTGGGAAATTTTTAAATTATGAGATAGAGTGGTATACCACAGACACCAAGCTTTAGTATTTAAAAACCTGGGCTCAAGTCCTGGCTTCCTCCTGGACCAGGTATGTTACCCTGTGATAGTTCTGTTGAGCACGATGTCAACTCGGGCAAGGCGCTTACTATTCTGACTTCTAGTTTCCTCATTTGCAAAATGAGAACAGCCCTGTTTCCTGAAGTGACTGGAAGCATCAAATTAGTTAATAGTTATCAGAGCTTTTTATAAACTATGAAGTTTTCCTTTATTTTGATTAGGACAACAACTATTTAATGAAATAAACGATGGAAGTCTTTAGCTTTGGCCAGAAAGCTGATGATTCAAGAGGCCACAGGGATTTTAATGCATTGCAATCTAGAACAAAAATAAAAACCAAAATAATCTAAAAGTGAAATCCCTCAGACGCTTTCCCTTCTCCCTGAGAGCTGAACGGTTATCTTTTTTTTCAATGTTCTGATCTTCAACAGAACTGGCCATGCTTCAAGGCCCAGTTCAGGTGCTTCTGAGTTCAAAAGTCTCAACACTTCTACAAAAGGATGAAATTTCCATTTTGCAAGCGCCACTGTGCCACAAGGGGGTAGGGGTGCTCTGTGTAAGTCTTCGCCCTGTGCTCTCCTTAACCAACCTTTGGACTAAAAATATGATTTATAAAAATTGAATTTTAATAGGTGTCTTCTATACCATATACATTTCTACTAACATTTTTCTTACAATTAACATCTGTCCAGAGACATCAGCAAAGAGATCAGTGTCCAACATACTTAAGGTCTGTCTATCTCACATTCAGCAGGACAGTTGTAGAGGGGCCAGAGATGGTGACCCTAGGGTTGGGAGATTTGGTTACAAAGGCCACCTTTCATTAATCTGAACAGATAGCCACAGGGCAATGTGAATCCTCCACAACTGGATTTTATCACAGCAAGTTCCTTTCGATGTGCGCACACTAAAAAGAATGCAGTAAAAAAAAAACTTGTTTTTTTCTCTTCTGTTCATTATGCAGTTCTTGAATGAAGAGGAAAATAAAATGATTAGATGAAAGAGGAACCGACTAATCCCTTAAAGTATGCATTAAAAAACTGTTCACAGTGTGTTTGTGTCTTAAGCAACTTGCCTAAAAAAAATGAGTTGAAACATGCAGGAGTAAGGCTATGACATCATTTCTGGAAAAGGTGTCCTTCCTCAGTGCTGAGGTTGGCCAGGGCATAAATCCACAGAGGTAGTCTGTGTGGAGCAGAAAACACAGCTGGGACCCGGGGAACTCCCCCCAGGACCCACAAAGCAAGTCCGATCATTTACCTACAGTGTTACGGAGCTAATGGATTCCACCTGCAGCTTGCTGGCCATGACACCCCCTTTTCTTCCAGGGTCCTGAAATGCTGAACCCCTCGCTCCCACCCTTTCTTTGTATCTCTTACTCTCCAGCTTGGGATATTAACCCATCTGTACCTTGGGTTCAGATGGAAACATTGGTTTGGTGAACTTCAGCATGATGTCATTAGGAATTCACATTGTTGCTCTTTAAAAGCTCCGAGACGAAAAACAAAGCTCCGCGTCCCCCGTGGCTTGGGTGGAGATGCAGGCGGTCACAGTGTGTGCCCATCCCCACGGTGGCACACAGCCGTTCTGGGCCCACGAGCAATCTGTCTATAATAAGCGACAGATCCCGCCTGCTCTAAAGGAAAGGGCCAGAGGAGAGCAGCTCAGAGGCAGTACAATAGCGAGGCAGGTGCTCGGTCAGCCTCCACTCGACCAGGAAACGCTTCTGGAATGCATGACCAATCTGGTTTCAGAACAGAATACTCTCTTTAATGGACAGAAAACACTAACCTTTTCTTTTTCCTTTTCCCTTTTCCCTCATACCCCCACCCTCCTGACTCCCTACTTTCAACAAGCCCCCTTTCCACTTAACCCTTTCAAAGGAGAAAGGGCCAGGCTCCAGTTGGCACACACCCATCCATCTATGTGTTGCTTTGCGAACAACCGAGGAAGAAGAGTAAAAATTCATTAGCCAGGAGACCAAATCCACTCTCGGCCGAGGAGCCCAGTGAAAGGAGGGGGATGGGGGATCTGAGGGTATTCCTAACTCAGTGAAACCAAACTACAAAAACACCTACAAGTTTCACTTTTACTTCTGATTCTCATCTGTAAACAACTTCAGGAAGCACACTTTTAGAAAAGGGGCTAGAGTATTAGAAATCTGGAAACAAGGGCTCTGAAAGGAAGAAATACACGATTAAATTTGAAATGATCAAAATCACATGAAAATCACACGTCCTTTTAGAGATCATGTAGCATTTGAGTGCAATAAAAAAAAATCTCACTTTAAGGAGTCTCAGGTGGGTCAACTCAGCATAAAAGCGATTGAATCAGGTAATAAAGAGTACTGTCATCGGCATGACTTTGGGGTTTGCTCACACATTTGTACAGGTGGCGTCACTGCATCATACATTATTCAACATACCCGTTTCCCCACACACAAAGAAAAATACCATAACTTGGGGGGGGGATAATTATCCAATTTTCCAATTAAATTCTTACATATGCATACCCTGGCTCTATCGACAAAGGAAGATGTAAGCAGTCTTGTATGGTTTCTTTTCCATGCAACCGAATTTGAAATGCAATGATAGAGAGTAACGTATATTAACAGTAATAAGGGTTTCCCCTCTGAGAGTTATTGTAACTTATCTTTGAAGTTAAGCTCATTTATCATGGGGAGAATAGACCCCAAAAAGTACAGCAGCTGTGGCATCCTGCCTGAGGCAGAGTTAGAGATTTCCAATAGCTCCTGTAAAGAAACATTTTGAAAATGCGTTCGCTACTGCACCAATAAATCTTAAGACAGAAGAGTTTTAATTACAGAGGATGGCAAAGCCAAGATTTTTCAAATGAACCCAAAAGTATGACTTGAGAGAGCCTTTCCCCCCATATTACTCAACCTTTGATAAATTTCTGTGTTCTTCATCTGGGAACAAAAATCTGCTTTTTAAGCAGGACTTCTGGAGGATATCTTCATTTGTAACATAGTAGCAGGAGAAACAATGGAAGTGAAACATAGGAAGCCAATCTATATGCGTGTGTGAGGAGCAAAGAATAGGATAGGTGCACTGTGAATTCTTTGGGGGCATATTGCAGATTGTATGTACAGGAGAACGTGTGGTGCATGTGCACACAGCTTCCATGCATGTATATATGGACACGTGCTCCTACATGGCTGGATCCTCAACAGACTGCTTCTTCAAGGAAAGAAAAAATATTAGTGTCATTTGTGTCCTAGTGCCAAAAATGAACTCTTTTATTTCTTAGGGGAAAAAAATTAAGGCTAATGAAATTAGGGTTTGTTTAAATCAGACGCAATTAAAATGCACACATTTCTTTTCCTGGAATCTGCAATTGTATTCAACGTTTGCAGTACAACGCCTGCCTGTAGGATAAATAATTTAATGGGTTTTGTGATTTGGTACTAAAAGCATAACAAAATCCTACAGCTGTAGCCTCATTTTTCTCCACACTCAAACTGTTCCCTTCTTAAATTGCCTATTTTTTACAATTTTTTTAAGAACACAAGGTAAGTTCTACATCTTTGAGAACCAATTTCCGACATAATAGGTAATTGCACATAATTACAGGAGTTTCAGAACCTGAAACAAGGAAAAAGAAATCTCTCCTTGCTCCAAACCTTCTTTCTACTTCAAGATCGAAATTAAATCACCATCTGATTCTATTCAACTTTGTCTGCCCTTTATTACAATAAATGATATATGCTGAAAATAGCCCAAAGTGAAAACTACCCAAAACGCTTCTGTTTTCTAGTCATTCAGTTTTAATTTAGCATTTTGATTATACAAACATGAGGACGGGTTTTTAGAAATTGCTTCATTTTTACATGTTGCGTGCCACACTGCAAGGGAATGTGGTCAGTTTAAGGCTTTGGAATAGTGTGGGCTGCATTTTTAATTACCTTGCTATTTTCTGCATCCACACTTTGAAGTGCTTCCCGATATGCACTAACCCTCATGCACTCAGAGGGAGACTAAGGACAGAAGGAACACCTGGCTTCTGTGGTCCCAGAAAGATGACCTCGAACTTTCAAAAGAGGATATGGCAGGCAAGTATGATCGTGCACAAATGAACTCTGCCTTCCCTCATCTTTTCATATTTCTTTGGGGTTGTGACTGAAGTGGGGTTGGGACCTCAGGCAAAGGTAAGGTGTGAGAGATTCACAGCTGGAAACCAAAGCTTCTGGGGTTTTCTGTCTGCTCATGGGAAGCTGGTGGCAACCCTTTCTCTCTGCCCCCTCTCCCTGACAGGAGATCGTAGATCAGAGGCTGAAAGAGTGTTTTCGGAACTTCCTATCTTTTCCTACCGTTCCAACTAAATAATAAACACATCTCATTCAGTGGGTAGGTGAAATTAGCCAGATTGTCTTTTGAGTTTGTGTTGTGGCTATTAGGGCCGCCTAGCGGCTTACACATTGGCCGCTGCTCAGACTCCAGGAGGAAGTAGTGGAGAAGGGACTTTAGTCTTAGAACCCAGAAAATGGACTGAGTGTTATCTACTGGGTACATCTTCAACTTAGCTCTTTATCTGCTAGGATACTCAAATGTCACTCAATGCCACTAAAAATAAATAAGGTGCAAATCAGAAGTGTGCAGATATACTTTTCTTTAAACCACAGGCTTAAAAATCAAAGTAAATGTGTCAAGCAAATGTACAGGAAGGGTCAAATTTATCAGAGAGCTCAGGTCACACTCTGCAGCCAACCTAGGGAACATTATAGATATTGGCAATTCAATATTCATCTCTTTATGCAGAGTTAGTAGTGAAGGAACAAGTATGTGGGCTTGATCATGGGGGCCACAATTTGGAGATTCTAATCCTCATTGATTAGTAAATAACGTCACGATTAAAAAAAACCCACTGCTACAATAAAACATGAATAGTCAAGGAGTCAGCATTTCCAGAACATATCACCTTTAATGTCAAAACACAAGTAAGACCAGACTGTGTCATTCCTCCCATTTTGCAGGTCTGAATGATAACAGCACAGATGAGAGCAGGTCAGAGATGGGCTATGCAGATAATGCTTAAGAGAGGCAGTACGGGGAAAGACATTCGTCTTACTCTTAAAGAATCTAGAGTAACTTCCTTAAATAGGGACTTTACAAAAGTCCCTGCGCCTCACTTCTCTCGACTACAAAATGGGAATAACAATAAAAATGATGAGTCTATAGGAAGGCAAGGACTGGATCACAGAATGCCTTTAATATTTGTCATGTCCTGCTTTGATTGTTGGCGTGTCTCTGTCCTGCTACACTGTGAGGTTTTCATCCATGTCTCCCTGACCCTTGCAGAGTGTCTGGCCCAGAAGCATTCCACAGTATTTGACAAATGGCTGAATGATGGCAGGGTTAACTCTCTTGAGATCCCCATCCATTTTAGGTCTGTGACCTTATGAGGGTCTATTCAAGAAAGCAGAAGTCAGATAAGCCCTTTTGTTTTGCATACAATCTTCCAATGGCTTCTTGCCTAATTCCCCCCAAGGCACCCCATCCCCAAAAATGATCGAATTATTGGATGTGGTGAACTTGTCGGACATTTTTCTTATATTCCACATAATGCCTTCCACAACTTAGGAATTTATTAGATACACTTTGAAATGGATTGAATAGTAAACCTATAACCTAAGGCAAGGTTGGCAAAGTAGCCGAAGAAGGCCTAGTGCTTATTTAAAAAAAAAAAAAAGAAGAAGAAGAAGCTTTGTTGGAACACAGCCACACTCATTCACTGATGTGTGTTCATGGCTGTTTTTGTGCTACAATGGCAGAGTTGAGTTGTTGCAACAGAGACCATATGGCCTGTAAACACTGAAATATTTGCTATCTGGCCCATTCGAGAAAACGTTTGCTAACTCTTGACTTAGAGGATTATCTCCTTTCTCCACTCGTACTAATTCACTAAACTGTGAATTCTGGTCTTTCATCTCTGATCAGAGAATTAGGATCAATTATATTAACAGTAATGTGATTCACAGGAGTTCCTCACGGTGTCCCTGCAGAGACCCTTAACTAAAAGTGAGCAAGTGTTATCGTATGTTCCTCTGGCCTCTCAAGGAATCAGAGGCTCTCGTTTTCCGTCCTCATCAAATAGTTCCCAAGAAACACCTCACGGTCTCATACGTGATTTTGTGACGTAGCAAGTTTCAAGCTGCCAAAGCATAAACTCTTGTAAGATCAGAGAAGTATTTTTTAGGCTGTCACAGCCTAGACACGGATGACGCCAGGATATGTGGAGAAAGGTTAGTCTGGGGAACACAAATAAAGCATTTGATAATATGTGCATATGTGTGTTAAGAGAATGAAGTTACCTTTTTTTAAAAAATTTGTTGTTATGTTATGTTAGTCACCATACAGTACATCCTTAGTTTCTGATGCAATGTTCCATGATTCATTGTTTGCATATAACACCCAGTGCTCCATGCAATACGTGCCCTCCTTAATACCCATCACCGGCCTATCCCAACCCCCACCCCCCTCCCCTCTGAAGCCCTCAGTTTGTTTCCCAGAGTCCATAGTCTCTCATGGTTCATTCCCCCTTCTGTTTACCCCCCCTTCATTCTTCCCTTCCTTCTCCTACCGATCTCCCTGCTATTCCTTATGTTCCACAAAAGAGTGAAACCATATGATAATTGTCTTTCTCTGCTTGACTTATTTCACTCAGCATAAGCTCCTCCAGTCCCATCCATGTTGCAGCAAATGTTGGGTAATCGTTCTTTCCGATGGCTAGGTAATATTCCATTGTATGTATAGACCACATTGAGATACCAACTTATGCCAGTTAGAATGGCAAAAATTGACAAGCAAGAAACAACAAATGTTGAAAGGATGTGGAGAAAGGGGAACCCTCTTACACTGTTGGTGGGAATGCAAGTTGGTACAGCCACTTTGGAAAACAGTGTGAAGGTCCCTCAAAAAGTTAAAAATAGAACTACCCTATGACCCAGCAATTGTACTACTGGGTATTTACCCCAAAGATACAGACGTAGTGAAGAGAAGGGCCATATGCACCCCAATGTTCATAGCAGCATTGTCCACAATAGCTAAACTGCGGAAGGAGCTGAGATGCCCTTCAACAGATGAATGGATAATGAAGTTACTTTTCATCATACTGAAATCATCTTTTTTCTCCAAATAATGTTTGGTGTTCTTGGTCTGTTGAAAGTGATATATGGAGATTTCAGAAAGGAGAGTAACATCAAACATGATTGTGTTTATTACTCTACAAAGGCATTTAGCGTGTCATTTTAGACTATGTAGATTGTGGTTTATGTATCACAGATAAAGCATGTGTACGTCTTTTGTAGAGACACACAAGCTATGTTCATACTATGTGGATTAGGCTTAAGTATTAAGACTGACATTTTAGCTAGTATTATAGAAAAGCTCTCATGTCCATAATATGCTGCTGCGAACCCACAGAATATAGTCATTAGATTAGAAAAGAAGCAGGTAGCAATATTTCAGAATCCTCCTCAAGATTAACCACACAGTCAATATCTGGGGCTAAAGGATATAGATCTTGGCTAGATTTACATGAAGGGAGTTGATACAGTGAAAAAGAAATGTTTTAGCATACTTTCTGAATGGAGAGGTTATGACCATGGGGCTAGTATTCGTACATTCAGACCCTGACCTTCAATCCCGGCTCTCTCCCTTAGACTATGTGTGACTTTTTACTGGTTACTTAACTGTTCTGTCTCTCAGTTTCTTCATCTACAAAATGGGGATACTACTAGTCCCCCCTGGTAATATTGTCTTAATGAGCACATGAGTTGATAAAGGTGAAGCTCTTAGAACAGTGCTTGGCTCAACCAATGACGATTACTACCTCTGGTCCCCAATCCAGCACTAGCCAATCCTTTCTGAACCTCACTTATTTTTTCTAAAATGGAGTTAAAGGAAGAATAGTTTATCTACCTTACAGCTTTAATTTTTTGTTATATATTTTATGGATGATATGGGAAGAAGTCTAAAGAATAACAGAAGGTGGTAGGGAAACTGGGACAGTCAGATTACAAAGATAGTAAGTATAGCTGGAGGTCTGCACAAGCACCTGAGTGTTAACACACACATATGGACACAAAAGCTCATATGCCCACACCACACACACACACACACACACACACACACACACACACACACACATTCACACTCACACCTACACCCCATGTTTGGCACCAGCATTTATCATACTGAAGAAACCCTGATACTACAGTCCTTAAACACCAGCCTCCAAGGAATTGCTCCTCACAGTAAATTGAGGTTTGTTTTATTTTCTTACACTTGTTAAAAAACAAAACAAAACAAAATCTTTTCTGAAAATATAACAACCACAATTTTCCATGCCAGTAAGCTTTTAGGAAATGGTAGCTTTTAGCAAAATATTTCAAGGCAGAGATTAGAAGGGAGGTGTGGATTCCAGCCCATCTAACCTTGTCTGAACATACAGAGAATTCAAACCTCTTTTCCCAGGTAAATGTAAAATTAGACCATACAGAATAATCTTAAGTTACTAGAAAGAAAGGGGCACCTGGCTGGTGTAGATGGTTAGGCACCCAACTCTTGGTTTTGGCTCAGGTCCTGATCTCAGGATCTTGAGATTGAGCCCCACGTCAGGCTCCATGCTCAGTGTGGAGACTGCTTAAGATTCTCCCTCCCTCTCCATCTGCTCCCCCAACCCCGTCCTTATGCACTCACTTGCACACTCTCCCTCTCTCTCTAAAATAAATAAATAAATAAATAAATAAATAAATAAATAAATAAATCTTAAAAAATAAAAGTGTTATGAGAAAAACAGTCAAGATTTTGGATTGAGTTTTTGAGGTCAAAAGATTCAGTAGAGGGGCGCCTGGGTGGCACAGCGGTTAAGCGTCTGCCTTCAGCTCAGGGCATGATCCTGGTGATCTGGGATCGAGCCCCACATCAGGCTCTTCTGCTATGAGCCTGCTTCTTCCTCTCCCACTCCCCCTGCTTGTGTTCCCTCTCTCGCTGGCTGTCTCTATCTCTGTCGAATAAATAAATAAAAATAAAAAATCTTTAAAAAAAAAAAGATTCAGTAGAAGACCAAACTCTTGAAAAAACATTTTGCAGCGAGCTGCAGTTTTCATCAATTAGATTCACCTACCAGAGGTCATTGAATGATTGGGTGACATATTTCCCACCACTGCTTAAAATGAAAGGTTACCATACCCTCTGGGCTTTTTAAAGAAATTGCAATTACCCCCCCCACACACACACACATAAAAGGTTTAAAGGAGATGAAGACTTTTGGGAATCATAAAACTTTGCACTATGATAGTTTGTCTTAAGATGAACTATTTCATCTGTTGGGGTATTGGAGTCATGACTGACCACACGAAAACATAAAATCAGGAAAAGAATTTGCTACAAATGTGTATTTTATAACCATGCCACCTACTCCTAGTTACATTACATGCACTGTGTTAGCAAAGTGACATTTTTAAATTGATATCTCAGCTCTACCACTTACTATGTAATCTTGGGTGATCATTTAATACTGTGAACTTCACTTTCTTTACCTATAAACATAATAATATTTATCTCATGGTGTGATTATGAAGACTAACCAAAATACTCCATCAGTATTAGTTATCTATGCCTGCGGACCAAACTACCCCTTCCTCCAAAACTTTGTGGCTTAAAAACAACACGTTTTATCACAGTGTCTGTGGGTCAGGAATCCAGCCATGGCAGAGCTGGGTTCCCTTCCTCAGAATCTCTGACAAGGCTGTTCACTGGTGCAGTGGTCATCTCAATGCTCAAATGGAAAAGGATTTACTTCCAAACTCATTCACATGGCAGTTGGCAGAGTGTTAGACTGATGACCACCTTAGTTATTCACTGGATGTTGGTCAGAAGACACCTCCAGTTGCTTGCCATGTGGGCCTCTTCATAGGACCATTAACAACATGGCGGCTCCCTTCATCAGAGTGAGCAAGTGAGAGGCAAGTGTGCAAGCAAGACAGAAATCATAATCTTCTGCAACCTAATCTCAAAAATGCTTTCCCACCACTTTCGCCATATTATATTCATTAGAAGTAGATCACTAGATCCAGCCCATTCTCAAGTGGGAAGGATTTAAACATCGGCATTAATACCAGGGAGTGGCGATCTTTGGAACCTCTTTTAGAAACTGTCATATCACATAAAGTTGTTAGCACAGAGGAAGTGCTCAATAATTTTTTCTCTGAGTTAGTATATATTTCTAAGAATTTTGCTCTAATGGAAAGTCTAGATGCAAAGAGGTATGAGGTCAGGTTTAAAACTGGGCTTAAGGTTCTTGTAAAGGGATGCAGTTTCTCTGTGACTGAATTTCTGGATTTGTGCCTCAGTTTCTCCCATATATTCATGGAAAGTATAAAATGATTATGTGAGCTAAAATGAGTGGGACGAATCACTCAAAATTTACTGAAGAAAAACAATATAAATATGGGTGCTCTTCTTCCCTCTCCTCCCAATCCAACCATAAGGTACATGGGCTGAAGCCAGAGAAAGGAGAGTTCCATGTGCCCAATTTGCTTCCCCAACTTATCCTAATGCCTGATGCAAGCAAAACAGGAAACTTCCTGGCGCGTTCAGTGCAAGAGTAATGTCTAACCTACATCTCTGAATGGCTCATGTAGGTTTTAGATTCTCATTACATCACTTCTAGTGCCCTGACTTCACTTCTTCAAACTCAGTGACCTTCCCACTCCATTTCCACAGATGCCTGAATGTCTACGTGTCAGACACCATCACTCTGCACCTCCATCTCTATGATCTTAAACTCTGAAATACCCCTCCCTGAATGTGCCTTTTGCACTCTCTCACTCCTATTAAACTCCATCTTCACTCTTTCAGAAAGCCCCAACCACAGCACATATTCACTCAATTTTGTCATCTCACCTCTTCTTGCTGTTCTTCCATTTTACAACCTCGGAACAGCCATTTAAATCACTAGATTTTAACCATTTAAATCCTCCACTAGACTTCTCAGTTTCTGAATTTAGGCCACTTTCCTAATCCCGGGCTAATCCCCTAATTACTGCCTCTGCTCTAGCTTCCAGTGTACTAAGAATTATTGATGGAAGTTAAAAAAAAAATGTTGGGGCACCTGCGTGGCATAGTCGGTTAAGCATATAATTCTTGATTTCATCTCAGGTCGTGATCTCAGGGTCCTGAGATCGAGCCCTATGTAGGGCTCTGCGCTCAGTGCAGTCTGCTTAAGTGTCTCTCTTCCTCTGCCCCTCTCCCCCGCTTCTCTCTCTCTCTAATAAAGAAATCTTTTAAAAAATATTGATTTGGTCCTCTGCAGTTTTTGCTGGTTAACTTCAGCCTGATCCTCAATATTACATAAAGGTCCATACTTTATAGTCAAAAAGACGTGCTTAAATTCTGGATTTGCCATTTTTTGGCAAAATGAACCTAAGGAAGTTATTTTAATTCTACATCTCAGTTTCCTCATTTGTAAAAAGGGAATGGAATCCAACTAGAAAACAAAACAAAACAAAAAACCCCTTCCTATGCTTTTCCCCCACTTCAAGCTCTCTGAAGCATTTCATTATTTTGGTTAGTGGCTCCTTTATCGACACCTCTTGTGCTTTTTGCCCTGCCGCACTATCCTGGTTCTTCTTTTACCTATATACCAAGCCCTTGTAAAGGTTTTGCATAATTTTTTTATAATTTGTCTTATAATCATGGTTGGTATATTTTACCTGGTCTCTACTTATCACAAACGCGCCCCCCCCAACCACAATGATATTGACCCGATTTCGCCGTAGTACATTTGGCACGATGCCTTGCCTATGGTTAGTGTTTAATAAACGGTTTTAAACAGGGATGGATTTAATATTTAAGAGGCTTGCCTGCATGCTTTTTAAATTTTGGCATTCATTGTGTGTGTAAAGCAGAAGAACAATTCTCTTCTCCAGTTTACTGAATGCCATTCTCCAATCTGAAAAATCTGAGGACCATGCTTATTTTGATGTTTACCCCTATTTGGTAGCTGTTGCTCTACTTGTGAAGAACGTATCAAAAACCAGACAGAAACACCAGGAGATGCACTTACTCTCCAGGCACAATTTGTCCCAACTGCCACACTGATGATCTCAGATCACATGATCCTGTGACATAAGAAGTCGTGAAAAAAATAATCACGGCATTTTGCCCTCCCCACTATGAGTTTGAAGTAGTTCTCATGTAAAATTGGGAAATGACACAAAAGTGAAACTAGGGAAAGTGACTAAAATTATTCTGTTATCTAATATCAAGATATTACCTTGTTTGTAGATAAACGGAGAACACTCCAGCAAGTGAACGGGATATCTCATTTTGATATCTTACATTGTTGAAATTCCTTCCAGCCAGAGCTTAAAAAACTAATATTTGATCATTTTAATTTTCAAATGCTCTGACACCTCTCTGCACCTTTGGAGTCAGCTGTAAACTTATGAATCTAGAAATGATCAATTCATATTTCTTTCCTTAGTAACTTCTTATCAGAGCTTGCCTGAAGCAATGTATCTTCCTTAGCGCAAGCCCAGGAAGTCTGAAGCATTTTCTCCTTTGTGACCCAGATTCTCTGATCTGTGTGTCTATATCTAGCTTCCAATTATGTAGAGCATCTCCTTGTACATGCTGCGTAGTCCTTATTAGTAACTTAGAAAAACAAGTAGCTAAAATATGATACGTTGTATTCTCCAAAGGACACTTGAAGGAAACAGGTGATTCAGGATACTTTTTGTTTTGTTTTGCCATTTAATACATACATATCAAATATGAGTAACCACTATTTCTCTGGCTCTTTCTCTCACTGTTCCATGTAGAACACCTGCCCATTCCAAAGTCTCAGTTTCCAAGGAAACTCGGGAGTTTTCCAGGGGTGTCTTACCTGTGCTTGGAATGAGTTATCACCCGCTGCTCTGAACAGGTCCCACTGCCACCTCGTCTAGGCACCACCTCATCTAGGGACCCTGTTGTCCACGACGCACAGTCATCTTCCTCTGGACACCACAGATTCCTACTGGGTTTTGGTGCCAAAGCACAGGAAATCTAATGGTGTCTAATGGAAATGGGGGGAAGGTCTTTCATACCCTATCGATGGCATGCTCTGCTAAAAGCATGCTGGGGCACTGCTGCTTGGCATCGAGTTTTAGCTCAATTGACTCTTCTCAGCTGCTGTCATTTCTCCCGCTTCCTCCCAGACCACTCTGGCTTCACAGGAGTCAAACAAGACTCAGTTGTTATTACCGCCCAAAAGCAAGGCTGAAGGGCAACCATGAAGCTTTGTTTCTTGGTCGAGTTCGTCTTGACAAACCCCATTTTTATGGGGTGGTGTTTTTTCCTAGATGTTTTCTCAGCCCTTTACGCCCATAAATGCCTGGCAGTTTAGCCTTGCCACTTCCCCAAGCCTACCCGGGCACGTCAGGACTCCCCAGCTCAGCTCACGCTGCAGCCCCTGCAGTGACTGATAGGAACGGAAGTGACTTGGCACACAGGAAAATGCTTAGCCCAGAGAGGGTGCTTAGGCGGTCCTCTTGCCTCGTGCAAATACTTTAATCACAAGGAATATCAAGCTCTTCAAATAGCAACATTATCAAATGCGGATTGGTCCTGTTTCCTTTTACAGAATCCTAGTAGAAGGAATACTTGATTTTGGCATGAGTCAGTGTGGATACAGAACATGTGATCAAATAGTTCAGTCATTAAGTTTAGGGGGCATTGGGGTGCCATTTGTAGAAGAAACTCTCGAGTACGAAATTGTACCCTGAGGCCCAATAGGAGTGTGTCACTGAGTTAGGGGCCTGTTATGCTGTGATTCCCTGGAACATTTTATTCACCCCAGAGCTGTGTTTTTCAAACCTTTTTTGCGTGAGACTTTAAGTAATAAAAGATTTTTAAAGAATAACCCAGGACACTCCCTGTACACGTGCATCTTCATATATGTGTGTGTTTGCTCGTCTACAGAACAAATATCAGTTTCACTAAACAACTAAACAGCATCCACCCTCTTTACATGTAACATATTTTTTCTGTACTGTGTGTTTTTTTTTTCCTTCTTCTCCTTCTCCTCCTCCTTCTTGTTTTTCCCCCTCTCTGTCTGTGACTTTTCACTGCTGCTCATCAGATCCATCGATGGGTTGCTCCCCCTGTTTTGAAAGTACAGCCCATGAAGAGTTCATAATGCCTCAGAGCCGTTAAGGCCATTTGGGAATTCTGGGAAATGCATAGTGACCTCCAAAAGTTTTCCATTAAGAAGCCAGGTAAGGAATCAGATGCCTTCAGTCTGAGTCCAGCTCCCCTTTATAATATAGCTAGGACATCGAGCCAGGTGGTACGGTGACTTTTATAAAGAGTCTCATGTGGCAAAACATTGTTCAGGGAAAGCACAGGGACGAGACGGTGGCAGCTGAGACTGGGGTAAATGCAAACTGACCTCTCACCTTGTTTGGCATCTGTGCCAGTCCTCACCTTCGGAAGTACTGATGGCGCCAACAGGGAGCCTTCTTTCTGCCTGAAAAATGGACAGAGAGCTCATTAGTCGACTATTTCTCTAGTGTTGTGAGTATGTGGTGAAAAGGGCTGAGAGAGGAGAGAAGGCCAATAAAGAAGATCTCTAAGGGTGTCGTGGTGGCTCAGTGGGTTAAACATGTGACTCCTGATCTCGGCTCAGGTCTCAATCTCAGGGTCACGAGTTCGAGCCCCACATTGGGCTCCATGTTGGGTGTTGAGCTTATGTTAAAAAAAAAAAAAAATCTCTAAGTAATTGTCCCATCCATGAGTTTCCGGCACTCTGTAGTTAGTTCTTTTTCTTAGCCCTGACACGAGAAGGGAGGTGGTTCAGGGAGTCTCATCATTTTGAAGCTCGTATAGTAGAATTCTTTCCATCCTCCACCCCTCATCTTCTTCACAATGAACTGAACCAAGATTTACACATTCTAAGATCCATGCCTACTGGGGGCAGGATTCTCATTGTCAGCCTACCGATTCTCCTGGGGCACCTTGGAATGAGCTCTGCTGCCTCCCAGAACCCAGGAGTCAGGAAAGAAGGAGGGGTCCTTCAACCGGGGACATCAGAGGGCTCAGTGCCTGCCCTTCCTGGACCACTGGTAGGAGAAAATGGGGCAACTCCTACAGTTGTCTGACACCTTTATTGGAATTGTTCTCAGCAGCTCTTTACAGATCCCCCATTCATTCTTTCTGTTGTTCCTATGGAGAACTCCCTCTGTAAACTCACAGTCCTCAGACCTGGAGGTGAAAAGCAGATACTGTTCCTTGTGAGCACGCAGTACACACATGTCCACGGATCAAGAGTGAAAAGCGGTGCACAGGTCTGCTCAAAATCTAGCTTTTATTCTCATTAACACCTTCCACATTATGATGGTTCTTGGAATAAGATGGGATGGCAGTGTGGAGGAAATGACCTCATAAAACCCATTTTAAGACGTGTTTCTTTTTAAAAGATAAAGGCAAATGGATATGATTGCTTTGCTTTCATTGCAGTGCTCAGATGAGCCAATGGCCTCACACTCAGCATAGAGCAAGGCAAACAGTGTCTGCATACGCGGTTGCCTCGGAAAGAACACCTGAACTTCCTTTTCTGGAAGTATTAGATGTCACACTGGCCGTGTGGTGCAAGGAGGGGTCAAAACGGACATCCACATTTCGTGGCCGTAACGGTGTAAGTATATGGCGCACGGACTCCCCATTGTGATGTTTCCTTGTGCCAGAGGGACCCCAGCCCCGAGATGTCTGGATCCCCAGCAACACCCCTACCCGCAGGCTTACTCTCTGCTCCACGAGAAGTGAAAGGGCTGCGTTAAGCATTGTGCTCTGCTCAGCAGCTCACACGCCGTGTGTGCTTGATTATAACTGTCGATGCAGCCCTTTCCCTGGGAGTCAAACGGACAGACACCTCGCGGAGAACAGGACCCCGTCAGGCCACTGGGGGACCATTCCAGAAGTTGCTGCTTCAGTGTGCTAAATGGTAGCCTAGGGCCTGGCAGAGGTTTCACGCTGCTTCCTAAACTGCCTGGTGAGCACCCAGGGAGCCGCTTAGGTGAGAAGCTGCTTCATTAAACAGATAAAGCTCGGTTTGAAATCATAATGCAGTATCTTTCTTATTTTAAACCAGCTGCTTATTTCTAAGTATTTTACAAACAATATCTCTGTCACCCACGCAAACACATCACCGTGAGGGACTACAGGGAAGTGTTCCTATCTCTTCTGAGAAATCGCAGAGAGCTGGCAAATGACTCTTTATCCGACAGCAGCCGCAGAAGACAATAAAGGTCTCTTCAACCCACCTCCGGCTCCGCTTCGCAGACTGGCCCCCCACCCACCCTCTGGGCCAACCCTCGGCCTCAGCCGCTCCAGCACACTGGCTGTCCAAGGCTCTCCTCCCGCCCTGCCTTGTTACTCAAACCACTGGCCTTCTCTCCACTCTATTTGCATAAAGCTTGCCAATCCTTTAAGGCTCAGATCAAATCCCACTTCCTCATTCAAGATTTTCAGGAGCCTTCCAGCTTGGAAATTCACCTTCCCCGCTCTGACAGTGTTGCAGTGTGTTGAAATTCACTCCCTTCCTCTTCATGTGGTCATGTTTTATCTTCCCAACTAGGAGGGCAGCTCCTTAAAGGCAAGGACGATCTTTGAAATACTTCCTTCTCTTTATCATCACCGGGCCCCTAGCAGAGTTTTGCTTGTGGCAATCTCCCAATGCCTATATGTCTGCTCCTCCCATAGTTCCTAGCTCATGGCATGTCACCTACTCCAGACAGAAGCTTATGTTCAGGGAGCTCAGATATACCTAACACTCAGATACTATGAGATGGCCCTGCCTTCCTGAATTATACTTACTGCTCAAAAAATAAGTGGTTCCACTCTGAATATTATCCTCCTGGGACTGGGCCAGGCCAGCCAAAAGGCAGAGGAATGTCTGAAGGGGCAGATTAACGAGCAATCAGAGGGGAGGTTGTGGACGCCCATTCAAGTTCTTGGAAAGCGTCTGTCTGTGGTGTGATGAAAGGGGCCAGAGGGTGAGAGTGGCTCCACATGTCCCCTCCCTCCTGCTGCTGGAGGCCCGAAGAACAATGAAGAGTCAGGGAGGCAGTGGCACGTGGGAGGCAGCTGACTCCAGCTGATTGAAAATAGGCCATTTGTCCTGTTCAATGCAAATGCGAACGGGGGTCTGCACGGTAGGGACTGCAAAGCGGGACAGGGACACGGTTGCATTTACGTGTGCATGTGTGTGAGAGAGGAAGCCCTCCTTCTTTGCTTTTTAATCGGTGTTCTCTACTCAATAAATGGCCAATAAGAATAGCCTATGATCTCACCAGTTTTTCTAGCTGGTAAAAACATACGTGCTCCAGGGAAAAAACACAACACAACAAAATAAAACCCTTGGATTTGATATCGAGAGATGGATAAGGACCCCATCAGGTATTTCTTTCAACCCAAGGGAAGAAAGGTTGATCAGAAATAGTTAAGAGCGCCAATGCTATTAAAGGCACAGCTGAATATTCTAATGGACTGGATATCTGTCCTCAAAAATATTGCTTTGTTAAGGAGGCTTCTGTAAGGCTTAGAAATCTCTGCGCTATATGGAGATTTTTACTGAGGTGATCTCTGCAGCCAGCCCTGATAATCTGATCAGTAATAGCATCTGTTCGGAGCCATTTACTCCAAGGTAGCTGGTTGCTGTCCGCAGCATCAGGCACCCGGGGGAGGGACACAGTAGAGTCAGACTCTGCCTGGGGAGATGCTGCTCCCAGTCAGACTCCTACAGGAAGATCCAGTCAACTGCCACTGTTTTGTTGTTCTGTTTTATTTTGTTTTTTGCGTTTTAGATTCCTTGTCCAGACGATGTCAGGGGGGTACGCGCTGCCACACGCGTGTACCTGTCGTTGATGGTAGAGAGTGAGGGGCTGCTCACACCTTGCCTCTTGTCTTTCACAAAGATGTTATGAAGGGACATAAGCTTTCACTCGGGCACGATGAAAAGCCATCTGACAAAATGGAATGTGGTCCAACCTCCTCATTTCTCAGTAACAGAGAACCGAGGCCCAGATAAGTTCTACGGCTTATCCAGAGCCATCCAGTGGCATTTGTCCCTTCAATCTGTGCCAAACCCTCTGCGAGTCAAGGACAGCTCAAGTCACCGGCCTCCAAACTAGAACTTTGTTCCACCGTCAGCGCTGACATGACCCGTCAGAGCGAGGCAGCTGAGAATCTGACAAAGAGAAAGCGACTCTTCCTTTACAGGCAGCTGTCTCTACTTCTGCAATAAGGCTAGTGATTCTGACCCAAATGGCCAAGTATCTGCTGGCGGCATCTACACACTTCTTGGATCCTCGTCAGTGGTCTGGACGCTGAGAGGTGGCTCATGTGTACGGGACTGTGGCACCCCAGCCGCTGAGGACGTGGGCTGCAGAGATTCTGAACTGCTTCCCGGGGCTGTGAGTGGTTCTTCAGCTCTTCCTCTTGTCTTGCTTTTTAAAAGAAATCTCATAGAGGTTATTGTAAAAAGATTCCCATATTCTGCTTTAAAATCAGTCTCAGTAATTGTCTTAAAAAAAAAATCAGCAAGTTTTCTTACAGAGTTCCCTCTTGGACCAAATACTGTGTGCTAGTCTCCTGATGTTCCTTCAGGAAAGCCTCAAAAATCGAGGGCAGGAGAAATGTCCAGTTTGTTCCGTCTCTCTTTGTGCTCCATGCTTTCAACTCAGGGGTGCTGCCAGGAGGGGATTTGGGGATGCAAAAATCAGTAAGACACGGACTCATGCTTCAAGAAGTTTCTATTTTAGTATGGGAGATAACAAAAGCAAAAACATAAGTGCAATTCGGGGTAGAAGAATATAAACAATATGAAAGGCACTGAGGAGGATCTCGTCATTTTCTCGTGGAGCCCTCAGCTAAGGTTTGGAGAAAGAGGGAACATTTGAGCAGAGCTGTGAAGCACTGATAAGATATGAACATCCGGCCAGGCGGGGGCAATCATTTCAGGCAAAGATGTTATGGCAGCTTCTTGGTAGCTTTTGCTGTTATAAAACTCCTTTTCAGGAAGCTTCATTGCCTTCCTAATTCTTCCAAAAAATATTCCTGCATTGAGTCCTTGGTTTCCGATACCTAGCCTGAATTGTGCCGAATAAAGCATACACGGAGATGGGATTCTAGTTCGTCACCACAAAATACAGGCGTGGACTCTAGGAAGCACACGCTCCAGGTCTCTAGTGAAGTAATGATACTAGAACATTGTCTGGCACACAGAAATACTCAATAAGGATGATATTCCTGGCTCCTCACTATGGCCAGGCCCTGTTTTCAAAGCCTGACATCCAAAACTAAGGTAACATCATATATTAAAAAAATTATGAAATTAAAATAAAATGAATAAAAGTTTGACATCTGTTGACTCCTGAACTCCCATAATAATGGAGGGGGATCATTTCAAGGTAGGTTTCTCTTTTTACTCTCACTTACAAATAAGAACACTGAGACACAGAAACTCTACCAAAGTCAGTCATTAAGTGTTTGAGCCAAGATTTGAACCTGGGCAGTCTGACTGGAGAGTTTATGCTTGTAAACACTGTATCAGACAGACCCTTCTCCATATAAAACCAATTGCTTACTGAATTATTTTATTCATCAAGTTCTTACTGAGCAACGACTATTTCCTAGGCACTAGGTTATGACCTGAGAATAAGAAGAAAGCAGAGAGGGGCGCCTGGGTGGCACAGCGGTTAAGTGTCTGCCTTCGGCTCAGGGCGTGATCCCGGCGTTATGGGAACCAGCCCCACATCAGGCTCTTCTGCTATGAGCCTGCTTCTTTCTCTCCCACTCCCCCTGCTTGTGTTCCCTCTCTCGCTGGCTGTCTCTATCTCTGTTGAATAAATAAAATATTAAAAAAAAAAAGAAGAAGAAAGCAGAGAAGTGCTTCTTACCTTAAACAGTCTGTCTAAAACCTTGGAAAGGGAAGTCATTATTTAAAATGAAACCGATCGCTAATAAAGAGAGGACTGGAACTAAAGTCTTTGGGCTTTATCGTTTAGGTCATATATTAGTAATGAATAATGCTAAAAACCACAAAAGAGGCACCGCTGAATCTCACTAACTTAGCGTAATGTATTTCTCACTCGGTAATCCAAAAGGATGTCCCATTTGGGCCACTCTCCAAGAGGGGATTCAGAGACGTGGGCTTTTTCCATCCTGTGTTTCTGCCATCTGTCCAAGCTCATCTCGGGGGCTCATCCTTTCCTGTCAGCTAGAAGTGAAGAAATAGAGAATTATGGGAGGATTCTACGGGACAGGTCAGGAAGTGGCATACATCACAGGCATTCATATTCCACTGACTAGAAGTCAATCACGTCACCAAATCTGATGCTTATGGAGACAGGGAAATGTAGGCTCACTGGGGGCCCAGAAATAAGGCAAGATGGGTTTGATGATCACCCAGTGGTCTCCACGACAGACCCGCGCACCATCAACTTTCCAAGTAACTGAATTTCCTAATGATACAATTGTGCTGTTTGAGACTCTGTAACTTTAAAAACCCAGGGACATTGCGGACATACAATAAGATCATTCTGTAATCCTAATCCTATAATCTCTTTTCTGTTGTTCAGTAGAGAGCTGGTAGTCTACAAAGGACAGGAAGGACGGGACATTAACTTAACATAGATCCAATTCTTGATTCTTTATCCTACAACTAGATATGGATTACTGTGCAAAATACTGAATTCAATTGTTTGTGCATAATTCAATCTACTTCAGCTATTCCAATAATTTATGCCAAATATGTATCATCAAAGGTATGGGGGAAGATGCAAAGAAGACAACAATTGTTGAGTGTTCACCAGGTAGCAGTCACTCTTCCAGGTCCTTTGATATGACTGCTTTTAATTCTTATAACGTGTCATCATTAGACCCATTTAATAGGGCTTATCACAGGCCAGAGCTTAAGTAACATGCTAAGTGTCACATACACATAATGGCAAAGCCGGGATTCAAAACCTATTATATCTAATCTCCATATTTTTATTCACCCTGGGAATGACTGAAATTGCTCAGTCTGAACAGGCAAATTCAGAGAATTCAATGGGGGAAATAAGTCAAAAGTTTCCAATTTACAAACCTGAAGTACCCAAGTAATGTCTACCACTCTCTGATGAACTCTACCCAGACAGACAATAAATGTTTATGGTGCAAAGTCATCTGCAAGCAAAGGAATCATAGTAACTCTGTGTCTCAGGAGGCAGTTCATCACAGATTGTGCTCGTTAATTCTATCAACATATACCGAGTGTGAATTCTATGCTACTCACTCCCAAGCTTGCAGTGAGGATAAAAACCACGGTTTCTCCTTCAAATGGGTCCCCACTACAAATGCAGGATTAGGTGTTTCTCCCAAGAGCGGATCTGTATTTACCCTGCTGTTATACCTATGTCATGTGGTTTTTCCCCTAAAGATTTTATTTATTTGACAGAGAGAGAGAGAGAGTACTGCAGGGGGAGTGGAAGAGGGAGAAGCAGACTCCCCACAGAGCAGGGAGCCCAGTGATGCAGGGCTTGATCCCAGGACCCTGGGATCATGACCTGAGCCAAAGGCAGATGTTTAATCGACTGAACCACCCAGACTCCCTGTCATGTGCTTTTGTAACTGCTGTTTTATTTGACTATATCCTACATTCCATTAATTCTTGGGTTTTGTGCTTTACTCATGACCACTCCAGCACCTCACCTCATTCCTCACATATGGGTGTTCAGAAAGTGCACTCTGAGGTAAATGGATAGGCAGATGGGTAGAGCTCTGGGGAAGATAATCAGTAGAAGCAAAGACATTAAGACATAATTAGTGAAGTCAAGGAACTAGTAGAAATTCCTAAGTGAGGTTGATGTGGGAAACAGGGCACATGAAATCAGACAAGATAGGAGCCAATTTGGGGCTAAGAATTATGGGCTTAATTCAAATATATACATCACTGGAGGAAGGAGTTTTTAGTGTGCTTGATTGTTTGAATATAATAGTTGAAATGCCAACTTGGTAGATAATGATCACTTCAAAACAGAAACTTTTTCTTTCATTATTTAATTACAGACCACTCCAGTTTCAATGAGAGGTCACAGTTAAAGGCCAAGAGAAGGCTTTATTTTGTGGGACTGAAATGAAGGTGAATTAATTGAAAACTTAAAATCTTTCCAGTAGAGAGTTCCAGTGAATTTACTAACCTTTTGAGAGTGGATTAGGATTCTGTCATAAAGTAAATATTCACGACCAATAAAAAAAAATATGATCATTTAGTTGTTCATTACTGGTATTGCCTGGAGCACTGTTGGGTAAACACTTGAGGAATATATTTTGAGTGTGTTTCCTGTTCAGATATAAATCAGAGTTTACATATGATGGGGACTGAGAAAGAGGCAGGAGGAAAATCATGTTAATGGTAGTAGGTTAGGAGAAGTACTGGGATGGAGTTCCAGGATTAAGGAAATCAGGCCATCCTCAGAGTCCTGGAGAAAACAAACATTTCATTCCACCAGGTCTTCTCAGACCTCACCTGCACGATAAAACTCAGGTTGAGTAAAGGCCAGGAAAGTGCTTTGTATGCGGAATCAGGAGAATTTGTTCTAGATCTAGCTTTGCCACAAATACGATGTGAGATCTTTTTCAAATCACTTAACCTTTTTGTGTCTGTTCCTTCATCTGAAAAATGAGGATTTGAAATAAGACTATTAGACCAGACAATCTAAGAAACTGTTTCCATCCTTAAATAAGGTGTGAAGTTTTCAAAGCACGTAATTTAATTTTTATTCTACCTTGACTCACAATACAATCTTTGGCATGATCTAGCATTACATCATTAGAATTCAGTTATCCAACATTAGACCCCTGGAATTGGAATCTGAAAGAAAAGTAGGTCCTAGATTGCCAGGCTAGGGTTTCTCGGGGTTGCCTATCAGTGGAATTCAAGAGAGATGGTCTTCAGTGTTCTACCAACTTCAAGGTCCAGTGGCAGAAGCTAGTAGGAGGTCATATTGGCAGATGAAATTATGAATTGGGTACAAAGCCGACAGAGATAAATGTAGGAGCTGGTGTTATATATGCCAGTTGCATTAGCTTCTATTACTGCTCTAACAAATTAACCACAAATGTAGTGGACTCAACAATACAAGTTTATTGTCTTATAGTTCTGGAGGTCAAAAGTCCAAAATGGGTCTCACTGGGCTAAAATCAAGATGTTGGCAGCGTGTGTTTGTTTTCTGAAGGCTGTAGGGAAGAATCCATATCCTTGCCTTTTGCAGGTTCTAAAGCCTACCCACAGTCCTTGACTCACTGACCCCTTGCTCTATCTTCACAGCCAGCCACATTGAGCTCTCTGACCCTTATTCTGTAGTCACATCTTCCCTTTCCACTTTTAAGAGCCTTTGTGATTTCATTGAGCCCAATCAAATAATTCAGAAAAATCTATTTTAAGGTCAGCTGATTGCCAACATTAATTCCATCTGCAACCTTGATTCACCATAGCTATGTAATCTAACAATCGCAGTTTCGGGGTTAGGACATGGGCATCTCTGGGGGGCCATATCTTTCCTGTCATACCTGTTCAACATGAATCTAGGGGAACACGAATATCTGATTGCCACATCCCTGCTTGGTATGCTCCAGGGCTATGGCAACTCTCTACTAAAATGTATGTGTATTATAAACAACAACAACAACAACAAAACAACATAAAATAAAAACTAGACTTGGAAGTTCAAAAGAATTAGTTTGAAGCCTTGGACAGATTACTTAACATTATATCTGAAAAGGAACATAATAGTCCATATATAGCAGGGTTGTTTTGAGAATTAAAATATCTGATAAACTGAATCTAGTTTCCTCATATGTTTCCATCTATAACAATAATGATATATATAAATGATTGTGTTTTGTTTTTATTTATTTTATTGATTTGTTTTTATTCTTCAAGACTAATACTTGTAAAGTATAGTACAAATCTTGATAGTTCATTTCTTGATTGTTAGAAAGCCACATCTTGTTCTGGTTTTTGATGCACAAAGGAGAAGGGTAAGCTTTTAATTATCCTTCTGAGGAAGAGCACACTCTCCAGCCATTTAACCCATCACAGTTTTTCAAAGAATATAGAGGTTTATTAGTTCAAGCAAGCCCTAAACATTTATATAGGAAGCCTCACTAAGACTAAAATAAATCAAGCTCTTAGCAAGAGACAATTGTATGATACTAAAAATAAACATTTCAACTGGAGATCAGAGCTGATTTCGGTGACTGACACTAAGTCTGGAACAGCAATGGAGAACATCTCGGTGGCTTTCCGCTATTCGGCATTCTTATCTGGGAGATCCAAGGCCGTCTGCGGTATTGTTCATCTATCTTGTGACGAAGAGACTCATCACGTACAGAATCTAACACAGTGATCAAACACCGAGAATTTTTCCAGCTCTCATTCTGAGCATTCTTGGCATTACTGACATACGAACTAGTCTTGTTTGGTTAATTGGTCCATTAGTTTTGTCTTTGTGATCCAAAAAATGTAAAAAGCAGGCAATTTTCCTTATGTTTCTACTTCGGTGACTACACTTGCTGTCACTGTTCCATTGTCCATTACAGAGTATCTTAGGTTGGCAATGGTACAATGTCTGCGGTCACCGCCAGTTCGCTATCACCAAATCAAAAGAAAACGGAGCAGTGTTGGGCCAAGGTCTAGAGCAGGCAGCATGGTGAGTGAAAATGTGAGCGAAGCAGCATGTCTGTGGAGGACATTTTGGCTATGGCTGCCTGTGTTGAATCTTTTAGGCTTCACTCCTTTGGCTATGTTGAAGTTGCCTTGCAGGCAATTTGCTGTCTGTTAATTATAGCATTATGCAGACACATCTTTCTGCATGTTCAAAGGGTGTAAACACTAATCATTCATTTTCTTGCTAATACTTGACCTAGGTCCCTTCATCTGTTTCACTGGATGATAGTAAATCAAAAGGAAATGGAATGAAGCATGAGAGACTATGGACTCCGAGAAACAAACTGAGGGCCTCAGAGGGGAGGGGGGTGGGGGAATGGGATAGGCTGGTGATGGCTAGTAAGGAGGGCACGTATTGCATGGTGCACTGGGTGTTATACGCAACTAATGAATCATCGAACTTTACATCAAAACCCAGGGATGTACTGTATGATGACTAACATAATATAATAAAAAAACATTAAAAAAAAAGGAAATGGGATGGCTTTACTCAAAACCACAAATAAACTTTTCTACCTCAATTTTGGATGATGATAATGATGTTACTACCTACTGGTGTTAAATCCTAAAATCAGTAAATATATTAAAAGCCTACTACATACAAGTATGGTAAAAGGGACCACATAAGATTATAAAGAAAGCTAAGACAGAGTTTTACCTTTAGGGAGATTACACAAATTTTGTACCATTGTATCAGTAGGGAAGAGAGTTCGTAGGAACTGAGGATGGATGACTTGGGAGACATACATGACTAGGAACTTCAGATTTGAGAGTAAGATCAAGCTGAGCTAAAGTCTCTGTTACTCCAGTGTCTGTGATGCTTCAGATTGCTAGAAACCCTATCACATACTTAATGAGTCCAGAGCACATTTAGCTGGAAGTCTCTCAGCATGCCTAGACAGAGAATGATACTGCTTTAAAGAACTCATCTGGATTTCTGTTTAAGGATTTGTTTATGGAATCTTGTAAAGGAAAGAAAAGGGCAACTTTGGTCTGTTTGTCAAAGTGATCTGTAAGATTGGGGAGTTGCCACAAAGAAAATCTTTTATTCATTGCTCAACAAAAAACGGATTACAACACATATGAAAACACTTTAGGTAAATCAAATATCAGAACAGTCCTTTGGGAAGATTCTGCCCCAAGCCTTGTTGACAACTGCACTCTATGTTATGAGATATGTTCATCCCCACCCCTTTCCTTCATCTGCTGACCCCTACCAATTTTAGAGTGAGTCCCTACAAAAGCAAAGATTTCATTCTATTATTGTCTAACTTGGAAGGAAAAAACAAAACAAAACAAAAAACCCATGAGAAAAACTCCTTAATATGGCACTAGGAAAAGGAGAGCAATGATTTTCAGGAATATTTTTATCTTAAAGAATTGTGTCACAGAGAGGCTATGAGCATGGAGGTGCCCGACACTCTTCAAGAAGATATTTCAGTGCCAAGAGACTCCTTGTGGCATCCCTTACTAAAGGCAATCCACTTACTACACACAGTCTTGTGACTAGTTATGGACTCTGGAACACCAACTTCGGAGATTCATGAGATGAGACAGGCAAGATACCACGCTTGAATTATTTTGTCTCCACATTATATTCTGTGATAATGGCACTTTCCACTAGTGAAAACTGGGTTTGTCGGTCTTATAATATTAATCAAATAATAGAATCTTTCTGTGGGAAAGAACCAGAATGGCCACTTAGTTTGTTCACTAAAGATCATGAGAGCCTCAGGTCCTCTTGTCTTTGCTTAGATGTTTAGTTATGCAGCCGAGCTTTACAGCTCAGTGGTGAGTTATAGCTTGACACTGCCTTTCAAAACTGCCTTTCCAGAATTTACTTCAATAATAACTTGAAATTTCTTCAACTGAGGAATTATTTTTAGGTCATTTCATTTGGTTTTAGGGCTACATTCATTTGTAAGTATTTTCTTCTTAGATGTCCAATTTCCTTTGAAATTTGATCTCACTGCACTGAATTCTAAATTTTTTTATTCTCTCAAAAATATGTTTTAAAAAGGAAAGGTGAGGGGTGCCTGGATGGCTCAGTTGGTTAAATATCTCCCTCTTTCAGCTCAGGTCACGATCTCAGGGCTGAGAGACAAAGGCTTGCGTTGGACTCCATGCTGGCCGTGGAGCCTGCTTAAGATTCTCTCTCTCTCCTTCTCCCTCTGCCCTCCCAGCCCATGAGTGCTCTCCCTCTCTAAAAAAAGAAAAAAAAAAAAGAAGAAAGAAGAAAAAAAAAGGAAAGTTGAGAAAAAAGAAAAGAAAAATTCCAGTTTGGGATTTGAGTAGTATTAGATGCCTCCTGTGGTTCTTTTATTAATTCAAATGTTCGCGTGTGCCTTGGCCAAGGCCCTTCCTTGTCTCATTGGACTTTGTGCTACTTTAACAAAATATACCACTTCTGTTTGCTTTGATTTATGTATGTACCTCCCTGGGCTTCTCTGTATCAGGATGTATCTTTACGCAGGTACCTAGAATCATGATCAATATAGCAAGAAAAATTAAAATCTCAGCAAACTAGGTTTCTCAACCCGTGTCCCACATACACTCGATGCTGGAGTCACATTGATATGAGTGGGTGGACCACTCACCACTCAAGAAAAACAATTAGAAAATATGGTATCTGTTAGCATACTTTCTGTCAGCTCCCCCCCCCTTTCCCCATTCTAGGAAATTTGGGGAGCTTTTGTTTAGCTTGTTCTCTGCTAGCTTACTAGGTGACGTAAACAGCAGTACAACCTGGCAAGAACAGATGGGGACATGCAAGTTCTGTTTGTTAAGAATAAAAAGCAACACTAGTTGCTTTGCTTATAGCAGCTAGCCTGCATAATCCCTTTAACTCCCACTTCTCCAGGTTTGTAATAAAGTGTTCTTAGCTTGATTTACTACTAGGGATGGGTTGGAAAAAATGGGTCATTGAAAGGGTAACCTTTATCTATCCTCCCCCCAAAACTGAATTATGGAAATTTCAGGCTGCCCAATATTTTTGTTATAAATACTTAGACCATTGCAATCCCACGCCTGTTTCAAAACTCATTTGTGTCCACGTAAGGCAATATGGCTGGACCAGACCCAGTTGGGGAAAAATCAATGCTCACTTTCTGTACATGAGTTTACTCAAAGCTGTTGTTTTCTTCCGCCCAGTTTCGTCATTCTGTATTTCTCCGGAAGAACCAGTTGTCATGCAGAAGGCTCTGCTCTCTAATGACTCACAAAATATTCCAGACCAAACTTTTTTTTTCCTGCAAGACTTTAGTAGATTTCATTTCTAAGTGTGGAGTCATTGTTTTATGAATTGCTAATATCAATTTGTCTTTCTTTCCTTCTTTTTCCTTTACTGAATAATAAACGGAATGGTTAGAGCTTTAACAACCAAGACATAAATAAGAGAAACAGCTCGAAAGCAGAACACTGTGTGCCTGTTATACGATCAGCTCCTTTCAGATCCTCCGTAAGGATTAAGGACTAAATGAATCTTTTCACATATTGTTACTCGGACACAAGGCACAGAATCAACTTCATTCTTCTCCTTTGAACCAAAACGACAATCATACTGGGAAGCCCCCCCACCATCCCCTGAGTCAATTAAAGATCCTGTTACTGGAGTTATTTTAAATGGGTGTGTATAAAGCGCTAGGGGACAGATTGTAGGATATAATCCTCAACTGACAGAGGGGAATGTACTAAAAGTCCCCCAGGAGATCACCCATCTTGATGTTTGTGAGACACATGGTAGCAGAGATGGACAAACCAATTTGAATGAGATAAGAAAAGCCAAGCTTTTTCTACCCTTCCCCCAAATCCTCAGCCACCTCACAAGCTGAAGCTTTCAAACACACTTAGTGCTGAGGCAATGTGACATGGGCGGTAGATTAGCACACCCACACAATGCACACAGGGAGGGCACCTCCTGTATTGACGCCAACCTCGCAAAATCAGCTGCTGCACGTAGGCCAAAAGCCAGCTCGGAAAGACCGGAATCATATCCTTAACTCTGCCTTTATTTTTAGGGCTCAACTGGGAGTCAGGGAGAAGAAAGTTCTGTAGATTCTTGAAAAGTCCTGAGGTGGACTAATTTTATTAAGGAAAAACAAATCTTCAGGGTATGCTTTTTTTTTTTTTTTTTTTTTTTTTTTTTTTTTTTTTTTTTGCTAGGTTGTGGTGGTATTCAGGGGCCATTGGTGGGGAGAGCTGAAGGGGTCAAAGAGACCAGGGTTCACCCACATCCAGATCTAAAAGCAGAAATCTTGCACATTTTTCTAATTTCTACATATCGTCTTATATTAGTATTTAGAAGCCTCATCATTCTTGTGCCTTTTCTCTGCTGGTTATATCCTAACGCTTCCAGGAAGAAAAGGAGGGCACCTACCCCCACAGGGGCACACTGTCACCGGCTTCAGTGGCTGGTCGCGTAGCCCGGTCCGCATGCTGCAGGAAAGGAAGATTCCCCGTAATTTCTGCTGGAAAGGAGACCACGTGAGTACAAGCACACGAGTCTGGCATCCCTATGATCTAATAAGGCTTTCTTGTTCTTTGCTTTAACCTCCCACAAAAATAACAGGGTTAGAAAACCACGATTTGAAAACTATGAGTTGCTTAGAGGCCAGTTTCTCTTAGGCTAACAGATGACTACGTACATTTGTTTCCGAAGGTTTCACATATCCTAAGCCCAAGCACACACTAAAGCTCACGTGCCCACTCTGAAATGTTTCCATGCCACTAGGCTTTATCTTCTTTACCTGACATCTCCTATCGCTTGCATATGCACTCCCAACCTCACACCAAATTGAAGCGGTCAAATTTTAATAGCGTCCATTTGAGTCATTACCATAGGATGTGGAAAATGAAAAAGTAAGGATTTTGTTTTCTTTCCCCCTCCTAGATTTTACCAGATTTTAATAATTTACTTTGTTTACGTTTAGCCCTATACATTTTTTTGAAATCATGGCGTTAAATTTTCTGTTGAATGACATTTAACTCACTCAGGTTTCCCACACAATAAGATTTTCATTAAAACAGAGAATACTTGTGACCCAGCGGTTGAGACAAAAGATATAATGCAGCTGAGAAATGTAAAAACATATGACGTGGTGAAAAGAGTGAATGCGGAATGGGAATATGCACAGCATCTCCTACGTGGTCCTTTCAAGTGTAGTTGGGAAAAGGAAGTTAAAGTAACATCTCCTCAGGAAGTAGCCTCTGAAGAAATGGATAGGAAGCTTTGGTCAGGGTATTGGTGTATCCACTTTATGGAAAACCCAACTTCGTGAGAGCAGGGATTTTCCCCAGGAATTCATGAACATTTTTTAGAGATGACAAAACTCAAGTCCAGAAATGGAGCTGATAATCTGGAACCAATAGACATACTAAAGTCACATAAGTCCTTTCAAAACATGGTGCAAAGCTACCATAAAAATTTTTCAGCCTTCAGTGGGAGGGGGTGGGAGGGCGGGGTGGGGAGCTTTTCCAATTCCCTTATGGAACTATTTTGTTCTGCCCATCTGCACTAACTCATGCTATTGGAGTATACGTCTCAAAATTCCCAAGTACTGCCTGATAGCTCTACCAACCATTTATTGGCTTCTTGAAAGAACCTTTGATTTCACAGAATACTACTATTTCAACACATTCTCTATCTTTCCTTTCCTTTTATTTTTTTTTTTTTTACTTTCATATATTGCTTATATCCTATAGACACAGGAACATCTTGTTGGAAACAATCATGTATCTTCCCACAGCCTTAGCCAATTATAAATAACTTCTGAGGTGTGGAAATAGGGACAAGATCTTTATTTTCAGACCTACTCTTGAACTATATATTAGCTTATACATTGCGTAATAACAACAACATTAAAATGATTAATGTGAAATCTGTTCAGAGATGCTTTTGACCATCTCTTTGAATAAACAAACACTACGGAACTCATAAATCATGTGTACCCAGGCACTCATTTGCCAAAGTGATAGCCCTAAATATGTAGTCCAACTATTTTCATATCCATTTTATGGGTCTGGCTCTGTAGAAGAATATTCTTGTGCCTTTAAAGTCATTATTCTGATGGTCTTATATGCTGGATATATGTGTGGCTCAAAAAGGAAAAATTTTCTTTCAAATATTTATGATTCCTTTTTTGTCATCTGCGTGTGTTATTAATTAATGATTGCTAGCTCCCTTTGTATATTTAGAAGATATCGGTCTGATTTCCACCCTATGTCTTTAAATTACTTGGTTTACACAGCCTGTCAATGTACTCAGCACAGTGACTTATGCAGAACTGATGGTAAATTCAGTTTGTTTAATCATGTGTCCTCTCCTCTCCTTTTTTATTTATTCTTAAAATCTGATGGAGGGTTGAGGGAGATGAAAAATCCATCCTCCGTCTGTACTCAAGGAGTCCCTTTTCCGTGTTTGAATGGTCTAGGTAAACAAATCTCTAATATACACAGTACAAACTATGATAGCACGCCTTCCCAATTACGGTCTCCACCTTGTGTCTAATATCAAGAGGCAGTGGGAAATCCTTTACCTCTTCTAAAATAGCAGTCAAGCTTTTAAAATGTTTTCCTGCTTAGTAGACAAATTTTTCCCCCTAACTACTAAAAATACAAACCAAACAAAGCCCCAAACCCAAATAAACAAAAATCTAAAATTCTGTTTGTTTTGTGTTTTCTTCCATTTCTAATTCCATTGACTTGACTTCAGCGCACAGAACTACCCTCCCACCTTGGGCAGTCAATCAGGCCACATGGAGCAAGAGCCCTCAAGCTGGGGATACTGGATGCAGTGAAGAAATACTATAAACTGTAAATCAAAGATGATGTCTAGTTTATGAGAATTTTGCCTGAAGACACATTTTTATTCCCCAAAGCCTCTTTGCTGAAGCATTTATTACGGTTCCTAATTCCTCCTGCAAACTTAGTTAATACTCATGGATATCTTTTGCATACAGAGCAGGGCACATGCCATCGGAACTGATGTGCCTAGCAAACGCAGAGCGGAGCAGAGTCGATTACAGAGAGGAAGGCGGACAGTGGGACGATGCGCTGCCTAAGTGACATGCTGCCCGACAGTTCAGTCTGTGAGCCATTCTGGACAGCCTGCACTGAGTACCACCTCCTTAGGACCATTCGCTGGAAAGTTCACACTTTGAGAAAAAGTCATCCTTCTATGTTCTCTAAATGCAACTTCATAACTAGTTTTGAAATGATTAGAAAAATTTGCTCTCTTCCTTCAAGCCGGTGTTTATTTAATTCATATTTCTGAAGTTTTCTGGCTTGGTTTCACTTGAAAGTCAACATTCTTGGCCTCCTCCTCTAGTCTCAGCATGTTTAAGTCGAGATGGTGCTCTTTCTTGTTTCCTTAAAAGCTCTTGCCAACTCCCTGGGCATGTGTCTTCTGCTCATCTTCTGGGAGTTCCCAATAAATACATGTCATGATTTTTCCAATTAGTCAAAAATTCAAAGCTCACTTTCTTTACATGTGAACTGAATTCTCTTCATTCACAAAGGTATCTTATATTTGGTGCCTTCCCAATGCCTGGAAAAGTCAGGCTTTGTAAACCCTTAAAAATGTCCTCCATCTTTCTTCGCCCCCAGCTCCCCATCAAGACATGGCTGACTAACCCTCAAGTCCACAAGTCAGGTTGTCCCACCTGCGTGTGATCACCTGTCACATCCTGCTGCAACCGACTTCTGTGGACAGAGATTCCCATAACCTACTCCTAGTTTTTGCCCACTCGCTTTAAGCAAAATTCTCTACAGTCAAATCCTGAACTTATAAAGGCATATGGATAGCTTCTTGAGAGTCAATTGAAATATACTTTGACCTGGATGGAAGAAAAATGTGTTCTCCCTTGGAATATGCACTATTTTCCCAATGTTCAGAAAGGCATTTTTTATTGCATCCACATAAATGCATCTCTCAGGAAAACAGGTCTGGAACCCAAACCACAAGCCTCACTCCCTTTCGCCACATTGCACTCCATTTAGCATTTGCTTTGTTCATCTGGCAGTTGCCATATACTACCATGTTATTGTTGGTTTTTTTCTTTCAGATGACATTCCCTATTAAATCCAAGACCTGTGAGAATGCCAAGAGTTACCTCTTTGATACTAGGTTTTGGATTCCCGGGGCTGGTTTGATCATTCCAAGCCTCCTTGGCACTAGATGTTGCCTATGTGTATGTCATTGTGCTGCTGATACGCAGGCCTGGCATGAAGCTCTGGCTTAAGATGATGGAAATCAATGAGAAAAAGAACTGCTCACTGATATATTGTAAACAGTCCCTTAGGAATTCTATGCTGGAGGTGAACTCTCCAGGAGGGGAAAGCACGTCTAGCCTCAGGTAGAGCCTTTCCTGGCTTTTCTCTAGCCCAGTCTCCTTGAGCTGAGATATATAGAGCCCAGGACTCTGTGTCCAGAAGGGTGCTCTGAAATTTTCAGCACAAGGAACCAAAGAAGTGATGAGAAATTTGCTTGGACTCTTTGGAGTCCTAAAAAAAAAATTAAAAAAAAAAAAAAAAAGAAAGAAAGAAAGAAAAAGAAAACCAAAGTCATAGGCTGAAGGATACCTAGATTCGGAAGAGTTACTTTAGTTAATTTAGTTTCTTCAGTATACCAAAGTATCTTTCACTTTCCCTACTGGAGGGAAAGTGGCTGGTTTCAGAATTCTGTCTTTTCACCTCTCCATCATGTACTTTTCCTCCTTTCAATGATGCCCCTTTCAGGTTCCCTGTGTCCATATGCTTTCTCTCCCCACCTCATCTTTCTATTTTCCTTCTCATTCCAAAAATGTCCGTTTAAATATTAGATTTCAGGGGCACCTGGGTAGCTCAGTCGTTAAGCATCTGCCTTCGGCTCAGGTCATGATCCCAGAGTCCTGGGATCGAGCCTTGCATTGGGCTCCCTGCTCCACTGGGAGCCTGCTTCTTCCTCTCCCACTCCCCCTGCTTGTGTTCGTTCTCTCGCTGGCTGTTTCTCTCTTTGTCAAATAAATAAATAAAATCTTAAATAAATAAATATTAGATTTCAGTTCACACTAAAGAATAAATGACTGATAACATTTGTGTGTAAAGAATACAAATTGCATACATGATATTTAAGAATATGAAAAAAGACTGGAACTCTTACTGTGAATTTTGGGAATTAACCCAGGGGAATGCAGTTAGGGGGAAAGAAGCCCAATCAAGACTTGTAACATTGTGCAAAGTAGGCAGTACTCTACCCCGTCTATACAGTCTCTGCTTGAGAAATGGTAACTTTATGGTATTTTTCTCATGAAGATGCCCTGTCCTCTGCCATACACCAGCTCTAACTCTGAAGGAGAGAACAAATATGAAGAAATATATGAGTAAGTCGTCTAAGAATCAGAGGCATTCTAATAGAATGGTGCAATCCAAAAAGCCATCTTTTATCCCAATAGCTCCACATTCCATGTCAGACTGCTGGTGTCGGCCTCCACATTCTCTTGTTTTAATACACGACTCAGATCTGGTGATTCACAAACCACATAAGATCATATATCTTGCCTGTAACAAGTGATCATTCATCCATCTTATCAACAAATTGAATGCTTTTTACTAGCTAGGAACTCTGATAGCTCATAGAACAATGTTTATCAACCAGGGTGTCCTACCGCACTGCAGTGTTGATTCACATGTTTGGTAAATACCTTTTGAGCAGGCACTTTATGCCAGACTCTATTCTTACTACGATGAACACAGTAGTTACCACGGCAAAGACCTTCTTTGCATGTAGCAGGGTTTTCTTTATTTTTTTAACAAAGAATTTCCAAAACCTTTTGTCGCAAGGCATTTTCAAAAAAATTCCCAACAAGAATGCACCCTCACTTACTTGCATTCCAACACACCTTTCCAAGGAGAGTTATTTCCCTATGTTCTTCCATGAGCATGTCACACAGGAGAATATTAAAATTAGCATTTTGTGCATGTAACATTTTTGGCAGTTACGTTTTAATGAAACTGAGTAGGTTTTACAATCAACAACCCCCAAACCCATTCAATATCACACTAAATTCAGAAAACGGTCTTTTGAATGATGGTGGTCCCCACCAACACAAGACTCAAATGATTCTCAGTACTTGGTTGGATTTATAACATACCTTCATCGTTGGCTTCCATTTGGTTATTAGGAGCAGATTAAAGCTCTGAGTGTATCTGCTACCATCCAATGACCTGAGGCATATATAACTTTGGGAAAAGTATTACCATCAATATCACTTTTACAGTCTACCCTTAAGAGCTAAACATGGCCGTGAATGCTGAATGAGTGAATGAACCAGAATCTAAATGATATCTGTCTAAATCCTCCACGCCAGACTTCGCTTGACCTTGGTGGAGATGGGAAGGTTTAATGACTGTGCTATTGAAACGTCTCTTTTCCCCTCCTAATCCTTGCCAAGTTTTCTCTGTATCTCGGGTACATTCCTCCCGTCCTACTCTATACTTATTTGAGTCTTCTTTGGGAGAAGTTGGTCACCAAATATCTGAAATTTGGCAACTTTCCTAGCAAATCCAGACATCGGAGTTACAGTATTGGAAAAAAAATGAAAATTAATAACCATGGTAGTCTTTGCTAGACCTTGTTTTCCTAACTGCCAAGACCTTCCTTTCTTAAAGCAGTGTCTCCTGTCACTCTAAATCTACCTGAAGAAGGACCTGCCAGGTGCTAGGGGAAGGGTTAGGGCAGTGATCTAATCTCCGCAAGGGCCTTTCACCATCCATCCTGCTTCATTCCTGCAGGACCTCTGTCATCTGGGACCCTCACTTCCACTGTTTAGATCACCTAGATGCAGCCTTTCTTCAGTGCATGTTAACACAACTGCTTGATTCCATCAGAATTAGTTTAAAAGTTAGTGAAATGTGTTTGGTATACGTGAAAAAAAGAGCCAACCAACATAATTAAAGAACTTTCAAGGAGTGGTGCCCGTTTGCATATTAACTTGGTGGTGAAAAGCTAGCCGCTGGGGACTCTATACATCCGGGAGTAGTAGGCAACAGAGCCTCAGCCCAAAGAATCTATTGTTAAGTTTCAGAACCTCACAAACGTGCAAATACTGCACGTTAGGGACAATTCACCATGAGTCAAAGTTATAGAAAAAACATGGAAGAGAATGTGAATGCTGGGTAGTCGGGTAGCCCAACGCTTCCCACTTGGGAAATTGTTCAGCACATTCCTAATTAGGGCCATATTTTATTAGCAAAAAAATAAAAAAAAGTGGCAATCAATAGAGCAAGGACATTTCTTATCAGTATCTCTCTACTGGGGAGCCCACTGCTCCATGAAGATCTATTACTCTGCACTGGTAACTTTGAAGACTTTTGCAAGTACCATGTAGCGATTAAGGAGGGAGGAGTGAGAGCTTGAACAATGCCAGAATCTTAACATAACATCTGTGCGTAACTTCGTGAATCCCAGATAAAAACAAGTTTCTCAATATTTCCAGGAATTCAATATAATCTTCAGTAAAAAATGTGGGAACTTACTGGAGTAGCAACAAAGGGGATTTAACGCATTTTAAAAGGTGAAAAAAAAAAACCATACAGTGTCTGAAATTATTCGGTTTAAAAGTGGTGAACTGGAGATCTCTGAAAAGACACAGACCTCGATTTGCCTTTTCCAAGGAATTTACCCGGGCTTAACCACTTTCTATAATTTTTAACTTGTTATACTATCAACTTTAATGCACAGGCTCCCACAGAATTCTGCCCCCGCTTATAAATCGTGCGTCAGTTGTTGGCTGTGTTTATGTCTCATTTCCTTTATCATGTTACGAACGAAGCAGCAGCGTGTTTCCTCCTCACCCTGTGCCTCTTTCCGCATCGAAGGCTGCTGAGCTGTGCGTGGTGCGCAGTCAGAAATGCCTATTGAATGAACTTCTTGTCTATGTTGATCCTATTAACCAGATAATTGCCTAATCTCCACTTGGCTTTGTGCTCCATAGGCACAACATAACAGGTGAAGTGAATAAAAGCTCTCTTCGAGCAAATACGCTCATGAATGGGGTCTTTTTCCGAGAGGGCATGGTCGCCTGTCCCTCTGGAAGACAATGATCATCTCACACCAATGAGCAGATTAGACCCAGAGCAAAGTTGACCCAAAAGATCAGATTTTGTATCAACACAGACAAATCTTTACAGAGGAGAAGGAGGGGGAGGCTGCACACCTACCAGCCCTTGGCCTTCCCTTCTGCACTTTTCTCTGAGCAGACAGCGAACCACAGACATTCCAATCACCATCAACACTGTTTACTTGGGCTGAGGCAAAACTCAATAAGATCGATTCCAAGTTACAGAGCCAGATATACGGAGGAGGAGAGCTGTAGTATGAACGCAAAAGAAAAAAGAGAGAGAGAGAGAGAGAGAGAAGGAAGGACAAGAAAAAGGATCTGTGCTCACACAGACGATAGTCGGGTTGCTAAACATGTCCTGAGTTCGTGGGGAAACAATCCATCTCTCAACAGATCCATTGTATCTGAGTTAATCAGATACGGTTAACCAGCATTTCAGGCGACGTTCTACTATTCTTGAAGGTCAAGAATGTTCACTTGAAGAAAGTTATTTCAAGCAGCTACCTGTATGTCTTATATCCCGACTCTTGATATATAAAAAATAAATAAATAAATAAATAAATAAATATGTGACCCATCGTAATATTTTCATATTGGGTAACTACAGAGAATATTTTGGCAAGGGTACTTAATCTAAAATGTTCAATTTTAATCAGTTTGAACTATGGTCTGTCTTTCTGTGAACCGAAAGCCACCAATCAATTTTCCTTTATCTTTTTTTCTGTTTTTCTTACCCAAGGCAATGCCTTTTGTAAAAGGGTATTTATTTTTAATGGATTTTTTAATGAATTTTTCAGTCAAGCTATTAATAATGCCATTAATTATAGGCAGCTTGTATTAAAGTGCACACTGGCCTCTTAATCCTGACCCCCAGCTATTGGCTTGCAGCTAATCCAGCCTGGTGCTTGGCAGAGAAGGGCAGGACTCAGCCAGCGGCTGCTAGGAGACAGGACGGGGAAAGGCAGGACCATGGGATAAGAGGGAGGAGGGCTCAAATAGAACGTTTCGTCTCTTCTTTGCCAGAGGGCCTGAAGTTTAAAGCCAGATGATGTGTGAGTGGGGTGGGATAATCCTGTGGATGCCATGCAAGCACTTAGGAAGAACTTCCCAGTGGAAGGGCTTTGCTCTGCCTTCAAGGCCTGGCCGGGTTGATAACCCCACAGGAACACTGCGCTCCCTCACCTGAGGCAGTCATGTGCCACTGCCTGGGCTTCAATCTGCTTAAATCGACCAGACAGAAGCCTCGGCCACATAATGGATTCCAATCCCTAGCTTTCTTTCCTTCCCCGCCCCAGCTTCCCAGGGTTAGGAAGAGTGTTTAATTACCATTCGCTTTCAAGATAATTCAATGTTCCAGGATTTCATCCATTAGTGAGAAGGCTGCTGTGGGTTTCTGGCGCAGGGCGTGTTGTGTATTTTTAGGAATGTTGGCAGGTAGCACAGGCCAACTATCAGGTTTCCGTGAGGAACAGCAAGCTTTGGGGCGTCTTCTGCTCCTTGTTACGGTGGATGTGGGAGTTCCCTTTGAAAGAAGGAAGCCGGTCTAATCTGAAGTGGCGGGGGAAAAGGTTTCAGGGGCTAGAGCAACCCAAACGGGAGAAAGGAAACATCAACACTAATGCTAGAAAACAGGGAAAGTAGACATACAATCGTGAAAGCACGGCAGCTGAATGAGATTTTGATCACGACTGTGAGACAAAAAGGCAGGAAAATAGGAACTCATGGGTCTTCCTGACAGCAACTTATTTTGTCTCTCAAAAGGAAGTGGTTGTGTGTAATTGGTATGAGAGAAAATATTGTTTCTCATAACAAATCCATTCCAATAAAAATAAACAATAAGCCTAGTGGCATTAGAATATGAAAGATAAGTAACAGCTATCTGCTGGTGCTAGGATTCTGACGTGAACCAAGGGGAAACCTTGCTTCTAATAAATACCCCAAATAAGTCTGGGTTCAATTCTCGAAAGAAATGAGAAAATTTTAAGGGGCTTATTTTCACATTGGGTTGTGAAATAAATATTTACATCATGTGTAGAAATGGAAGAGTTTCATGAAGAGTTGATTTCAGAACCAATTGGTTTATTACTGACACTCGACTTTTATTTTTTCAACTGTAAACATTATCGGTTTCTCATCTGCCTAAAAGGATTCCTGACATTAAAAATAAAACAGCATATTAACGTGTTGTTTTGACTAGGACAAATTAGAAAAGTATCGTCACGTTAGATTAAATGGCTTTTTCATGTAACCAGTGTATATTATATGGTTTGCACGGGTCTGGTATTGTGCCACATTTTGTGGATGGAATGATGAACAAAACAGCATAGTTCTACCCTCACAGCGCTTCAAGTTAACCCAGGTCCCTTGGCAATGCCCACACCTACCCTCCTCCCCAAAAGTTTTTCTCCCCTACTTCTGCCAGAACCATATAGGAAACAAAAATTAATTCAGGGTTTGCTAGTATGCATGCCACCACCAAAATGTTCTTAAAGAATACTGGAGATTGCTAATATCAAGGACATAGAAAATAACTTGTTTCCTTCATTACTTCTACCTTGGATGAGCAGAACGTTTTTTGATGAAGCTAAGAGCATGCGTCTTGATTCACCTAAGACAATCCTCTCGGATGGTATCTGATGAAGTTACCATAAGGAAGAGTTTTATGGGGCATTAGCTCACCGCCACGGGGAGCTGCTGGGCTCAAGGATCTCTGTGTTACATCATCTGTCAGGAAATATGAAGAAATTCCCTCTTCAGTTCATCACTTTCTGGCCTAAGTCCATGCTCTTTTAAGCTCTAGGCACTTGATGGTCAAGCCAGACCCTGAACTCTAGACAGAGGAAGCAGAAATGTTCTTCATATGCCCCAAACAGTTATTCAATGTATCTTATTTTCTTGGTATATGGGAGAATTTGGATTATGATCTCAAAAGCTAAGTAGAGTTCTCCTATATACCACCAATAGTTCGTATGTTTGACTTCCACCAAACTCAATTTTAGGGGAGCAACATTTTTTTTTTTCTTTTCTCAATCTTTTCAGTCTAGCTCACTGAAAGACAGAACTGACGCTGAGAACCCCTGAGTGAATAAGAGAGTAAAGTGGAAAAGCTAAAATGAAATTAATTTAAAGTAAGACACGAGGGAATTGAAATTTTGTGTTCTGGGAAGTTGGTTCCTGGTAAATTGTCATTGAACACTTAATCCTTTTATTCTTTCTTTGACCCCTAACTTAACCATCTACAAGCTGGATAAACTTGAAGATGTTATTATTTAACCTCTCTAACCTGCTGTTTACTCATCTTTAAAATGGGAATAAAAGTCTCTACTTCTCAGGGTAATGAATGCAAACTCCCCATGAAAGACAATGAGTGGGAGCTCAATATATGGTAGTAAGCTTATTATTACCCTAGTTGCCTCCTGACACTGCATAAATTAAAACCATATCACATGGCATTCTTTTTTTTTTTTTTTTTTTTTAGCATGCCCTTTCCGGGAAAATAACTATGTCCATTCCTTGATGTAACTCCTATGCTTTACTGCACGCACTTGATTTAGCTGGAGATAAGACCTCATAGTCTGTTGTTTGACTGTAAGAGCTTATAGATCTCAAAGCCAGCTTCACACAACTAACAGATGCAAAGGCAAACAAAATTCCCAGCTAAATGTTACTTAGAGCGTTCCTAGTTCCTCTGTGAATTTCTACATGCTTAAAAATACATGGAATCATTTTTTAATGCAAAGGTTTCATGTTCTGGATGGCTTATCAGGGTTGAAACTCAAAATCCAACTCAGTTGAGACAAACCATTGCAATCAGTTTACTGTTGCTCTGCTTCCTGACTGGAGATGAGGAAAAGGCTATGTAGCTTTAATTTTATGAGCACTCGACCTGAAACTCACTGAAGGAATACTCTGTACTCACGCTTCTGAGCTAGGCATTCTTTCCACCAGATTGATGGGTTTGTAAATTGCGTCTTAAAACAAGCAGTAGAGTGAAGACAGACTACTGGTGACAGACTCCAGAAGTTCTGGTGGTCCAGGTCACACGGGTGTGGCCATGGAGCCTCTCTCAGAAGATACTGCAGGGGAAGCTTCATGGTTTAGTTGTCCCAAAGTGTTAGTGGTTTTCTAGGTTTGGTCTTCTGTGTTAACTCAAAACTTGAAAAATTTTCAGGACAAATAAAACCATAAATTTACTTCTCTGATTTCAAGTCTGTTGATGGCTTTATCACATATCCAAAATTCTTCCTGTTTTTCCCTCAGACTTCCTGTTGTTACGATGGGGACAACTAGAGAGTTGACTCAAAGCCCAACATTTGATGTTAGCTTCATTATCAAGCCAGACCAGTCAGAGTCCTAGAAGGTTCCTAGTTCATTTAGATATTTGTAGCACAGATCAGAGCTGTGAACAAGACAAAAAGTTGTTCTCTTATGCAACATTCATTTTGGAATAAATACAGGACTCAGAGGCTTAATTCTTCTGATAACAACAAAAAAAGCAACATTGTGTCTCAGTGAATATATATTTTATGTCTCTGCTCATGCCAGCTCTTCAATGTCTTAATCCAATTTTATCTACAGTTTTCACAATTTTTATATTTTTATTGATTATGTGGACATTAAAGTATAATTTCTAGGACATTTTTCTAAAGAAAAGTTTTGTGAAAAGAGTAACATCATCTCTGAATTCGGCTTAGTTTTATATGACTGTGTCACTGACTATATTCATAGTCTTTCTCCAGCATGAGATACTGCAGTTTTATACACCATGGAAGCTGCGGCAGAATATAAATCTTACACTTAAACAGATTTAAAATAAGTCAGGTACAAGATAAGATAAATATTTGTGAGATAAGATTGAGAAGGATCTAATTGTTTTCCCGAGGGGTACAAAATAAAACACAGAATTTTTTGGTACATCAAGGTTGGAATTATCAGACAAAGCCTTAAGGAACTTAATTTTATAATGCTTCTGACCCTCTTTACCTCCCACACCCATTCCCAAATAAAGAGCACAAAATACTCAGTTTCCGTCTGAAAGAGAAAGCAATCTGTGCTCATGGATGGTATCCTATATAAAAGTAATGACTCACTTTCCCCAGTTCCTTGTTCACTCTGGCATGCCACTCTATAAAATGGAATGGAATAAGCCCTTGCTTGTATATGGCAGCCCACCTAGAGACTACAAACTGCCTTTACATCATTCATTTCTTCATACTACCCGTGTGGTAACTGTAAGCAGGAGATAGAAAAGAGGTTGCTATCATTATAGATTAGGAAGTTCAGGCTCAGAAAATTCAAGATAAGTTTACCATCCTATAACTTGAAATGTCAGAGTTAGGATTTGATCTCAGATCATCTGAGTCCCCATCCACTGTGCTTTCCATCACACCAAGCAATACTCATGGTACTTATAGTTGACAGAAGTTAACATGACTTCCTATAACGTGTGAACAAAAAGCTATGATAGAAACTGGGTTGGTCAAAGTTTCCCTGCAACCCTAGCATTCTAATGGTGTTTCTGGACCATGCCGGAATATTTAGTTTACGTGGTGAGGAACATGAGGACCCCAACTAGAATCATCTTTCTCTCCCCTTACAAGTGCTACAGACATTCCTCACAAGGCTTCTGGTTCCACATCAGATAAGAGAAGGAGACATAGCACTTGCAGTGAAAGACTATAAAAATTAAAAATAAATCTTTAACAAATCTAGTTCATTAAAATTATAGTCAATCAAGGAAGGTAATTTCCTCAAGATATCTTAGAAAATCAAATAGTAACTTAAGAATTCTGAAGGAAAGATGAGCTAAAATGAATTCTTGAATAATTCCAGGTCTATCCAACTCACTCCTTCACCCAACTGGTGGTGGGTGTGAGGGATGGGGGAGCCCAGAGGATGATGCAAGTTCCCTTAGGGTTTCTAATTATAGGCGAATGATCTGGGGAAATGACTCCTGTTCAGACACAAGGGAAAGGGAATTAGTTCTTCTGGACTCCTCTTTCTTCCCTCTTTCAGTCAATGTGCTGGCAGGGCAAACTAGTGTGTTGCCAAACTCTTTACCCTTTGTACATGGTCAGTCAGGTGTCTTCCTCTCTTCCTCTCTCGGTCTTTTCATAACCCTCAGAGGAAATGTACCTGATACTCAGACAGTGTTGCCAAAATTAATTTCCAATAGGTAAATCTATCACTATTTCAAATCCTTGATCTGTTGCTTGTTTCTCTTGTTCGTTTTTGCCCTTTCTTTCTCATCCATCTTGATGGTGTGTCTTTAAAAAATATTTTTAAGGCTTTCTGGAAAAGACTTCAGTATTGCTCCCAATCCCACTACTTTCCTTTTCCTAGGGAAGTTTCGAATGGCTGATGCTTTGTTTCATGTCACCTGCTAGTTGTTTTACTTTGACAGAGCTGGGTTATGGATTCAAGGGAAGGAAAGAGTAAAAGAACAAAAGGAGTCCAATTCAATGCTTGAGATTTTCTATCTTCCCAGTGGGACTGTGTTTTTGTTTGTTCTTCAGAGGAATGATGAATACTGATGAGACTAAATTTAAGACCCACAGGGAAGTTGTATGTACTATAAAATTCTTTGGGTCCCTAACAGGGTAACACACTTTATGATTTCAAAAAGTGCTGATGAATTTCAGTAAAGACCCGTGTAAATTTTTTTTTTAAGGCAAAGTAAATAAAATGCCCAGGGGATTGGAGTTCTCTCTTATTTCTCACTTTCTCTGTTTTTTTCTGAACTCTGGAAGCCCCCACCCTTCCAACATTTCTCCAGGGAGAAGTACAATTCCCAAGGTTGTAGCAACAGCAAAAATGACAATCAGTGAGCCTGCAGAGTACACAAAGGCTCTGCTTGTGTACAGAATCTGTTTTATTGGCCCAATTTAACAAACTCCTTCCATCTAGTCCTGTGAATAGTGGGAATTGGGACATGGCTCCTGGAATCCAAGACTGTCTTACAGATTCCTGGCAAGAGAAAGCAAGTCAAACGTTCAGTTCTATCTGATCTCACCACCTGCAGATAGATGTGGTGGTGTAATGTAATTGTGGAACCGGTAGCAGAAAGGGACACGGGTATAAACTCACACCTAAGGTGATTTGTGAATCCCAAGAAATCATGATATACTTGTCCCTTTTACCTTATGGCTTGTCTGGCTATAAAGAAAACTGGAATATCTAACAATAAAGTTCAATATGTGCTTAAATATACAGATTTTATTTTATAGTTACCTTTAAAGGACAAACTGATAAACATTAATCTTTCTTTAATTTTATTTTTAAGTAATCTCTACCAACATGGGGCTTGAACTCACAACCCTGAGATCAAGAGTCACATGCTCTTCTAACTTAGCCAGCCATGCACCCCTTGATAAACATTAATCTTAAGTCATTTGAATCAACCACAAGAAAATAAAATCTAGAAGTATGACTTCTTCACCTGTTCCGTTACATTCTTTTTCTCATTGGCAGCAAGAAATTCTAGTATAGCTCAGTACAGTTTATCTAGTCTAGTCAAGCCTATCAGGGGTCAGTAAAGTTTCAGAAAAAGTCCAGAGAGTAAGTATTTCAGCCTTTATAAGCCATGTGATATCTGTCCGAACTACTCAACCCTGCTGTTGTAGTACAAAAGAAGCCAGAGACAATATGTAAACAAACGGATGTCATTACGTTTCTAATAAAACTTTATTTAAATAAACAGATAGTGGCCTGCCCAAGGGCCATAATTTGCCAACCCCTTTCCACCTCAATGCCTATTAGGTATGGTGTGGAGAAAATTGCCTCCTTGCTTTTTTTTTTTTTTTTTTAAAGATTTTATCTATTTATTTGACAGAGATAGAGACAGCCAGCGAGAGAGGGAACACAAGCAGGGGGAGTGGGAGAGGAAGAAACAGGCTCCTAGCAGAGGAGCCTGATGTGGGGCTCGATCCCATAACGCCGGGATCACGCCCTGAGCCGAAGGCAGATGCTTAACGACTGCGCCACCCAGGCGCCCCGCCTCCTTGGTTTTTGATACTATCATAAAATTCACAGACTGTTGTAGTTAATATAACCCAAAGTAGAACTCTCCAGTTAATACTTCATCTGTAATATTACTACCTAGAAGGCTACTATTCAATAAGCCTGAAGCTATCTTTCTATTCACTGACAAATCAAGACAGACTGTATTGAATATATACATGAGTAAGGCAGCACGCTCAATTCTGTAAAGAAACAAACATATATGAGATCAAATTCTAGATTCTCCAAGGCTCTACAATCTGGTTAGGATTTTAAGGGATTAACCCCTAACTGCAATACAAGATATACTAAAAAAGAACACGTCATATGTAAAGGTATTGATAATGCTTTGTATTGAAATCCAGAAAAAGTAGGAGTGATTGGTAAGGCAGAAAGGACACTAGAGTATCCCCAGGTGTCGGTCAGTGGGCCAAGTGCTTTAGCTTTATATTTTTCTCGTCTAATCCTGGACATTAACCTGAGGCAATGATATTGTTCTTTTCACTTATTCAGATAGGAAACTGAGACTCGAGAGGGATAGAATGATCCAATCCAAAGTATTCTTCCTTGAAGTCATGGTAGCTCACATGAGAGTGTTTGCTCACCCTTGCTCAGTACAATTCAGAGAAGCACATGAGAAATTGTACTTCCTGTCAAGAAGCCAAAGCAGAGAGAGACGACATGACTTGTCTCTAGTCTCACAGTATCTTTACGAAAGAGCTGGATTAGAATTTGTATGCTTACATTTTGAAACCCCAACTGCACTCACCACCTGTAAAAGACCAAGATCTAAGCCATACTAACCTGGTTACAATAAAATGGTGAGTGGGACATGAGTTTAACCACTGTTTTAAGATTGGCATTTGGACTATTTTGAATGAAATGCCATAAATAGACCAGTAAGTATAGGAAGGGACTGTGAACCACTAAATTATCCTGGGATGGTACTTCTGCAAACCCTCTGCAAGGCTACACTACCGCAGAATGGATCTCAGAAGCTGTGGGGATAATTACAGTAGTTATCTGCCAGTCTTTAGATTTTCAAGCTCATTATAAATGTCATTGGTTCATTAGGAGATAAGTCATTTCAACTCTGGATCCCAGATTTCTCATCTGGAACAATGAAAAACTGCACCAATACTGATCACTAAGGTTATTTCCAGTTGGAAAAGCCAAATTCAACTGAGATTCTCTTACTTGCTTTGATCTAAACCGAGGAGTTACGTACATTTGGGATTAACCCGCGCATCAGAGCCTCGTTTGAGCACTAAGCAAAAAAACACGGGACCTAACACAGAGCAAGTATAAACAACATCCATGCTAACGACTGCTACCATCTATCTTTTAGAGTAAAAACTCCCCTCTTCTTTTTTTTTTTTATTAAGTTAGAGATGCATTTTTTTTTTTTAATGTATTCCATGACTTTGGCATTTTTCATGAATACTCCGAAGTCAGAGTCAGGAAGATGTTGGAGCTAATGAAAAGGCTTTGAGAAGAGAAAGTTCGGGCCAGTGTCTTCCTTCTGAGCAATGCTGAGTGAATCCGAGGCCCCAGAGCAAGGAACCAGGTCATCAGCCGCTAATGGTTTCCCATCTTTCCCTTTTAGGAGCTAGGATTCAGGATCATCTGGTTTGAGCTCAGTCCCTCTTTCTTACGTTACACGTGCTACGCACATCACACGAACACCCTGCCTAGACCAGCCAGACACATTGCTGGGCATCTCCGTACTTAGCACGGGGAGCCGGATCAATTAGTCCCTTTAACGGGAGCTCCCCAGCCAGCCTCCCTCTGGAAAATAGGTGAGAAATTCTTACATTCCTCTCAATATGTTAATCAGACAACTGGTATCACAGTTCTCTAACTGTGTAATACCAGTCCCCCTTGGCAGATATATTTTATTTGGATAATGATGTGAAATTTAAGATCTACGTTTCAATTGTGCAGAGCCACAGGCAGTTGTCAATTTTAGTGACAGACATAGACCTCGAGCTAAATTCCTGTGCACAAGCAAAAATTCCAACAAGCGTAGCACAATTCTGGTCCCTTAATAGAAATACATTTTCTCCCATCGTGGGGCAGTATTTTTAAACTGTTCATCGCATCTCTTGGTACCGGCAAATCATTAATGCTCTCGAATATTTCCTTTAACATGGGCATTGGTGACTTGAGCCATCAACCAGCCTGACAGGAAATCAGATGGTTATAACCTGATAGCCTACTCCTTCTCTAGGAGAACAGTGCCGAACGCACACCATCCTTTATCCCTCTGCAGTTTCTCCAGCAATGTTGCTCGTTAATAGGTCCAAACTCCAAAGCAGAAAGAAGAGCTCGCAAATGCTGAATTTCGGAGACCTTAGGATCTGCGGACTGGGGAGAATTCCCACTGCTGATCTTGCTGTTGGCAATTACATTAAAGAAACAGCCAGCAAGTGAACTCCATGGCCTGGGGCAGTGGTAATGTGATGAGCGGCCTCTCACCTCTAGGTCACTGGTTCAAATCCAACCGTGGCTAACCGGGGGGATGGGGAGGGGAGGGCTGAACAGTGTCTGGTATTCTAGGTAAAATTATTTGTTAGACTTGCGAAAACACACATCAGATCCTCAGGCAAATGTACCAAAATAAACATCACGATTAATCCTAACCCATCGGTATTATGATTTCGCGCTGAGTTTTAACCTGCGAAGCTGAGAAGGGAGGAAAAACAAGTCTGCAAAGTATGTGTTTCTCCCACAAAACTGACTGCTTTGTATTGTGTCCTAAAGATAAATAAACTGGGGCTTTGTCTAAGTGGAGAGCAAGGCAATTCCAGAGAAAGGGCCCCACTTCCCTGAAATGCAAAGCAGGGACAGCAGCAAAAAGAGCTGGCTGAGTTTTTCTGCTTCTACTTGGACAGGGAGAGTGACTTGGGGTACACTCCCAGGCGCTAATTTGGTGGCACAAATAAGAAGACAAAGGATCTGGGGGCAGGGCCAAATACTCACCACGGTTTCTTCCCTGGACCTGATTTCCTTATCTGTAAGAGAAAAGATTTAGGAAAAAAAAATCTCTGAAGCACCTACTAGCTCTGTGATTCTTCTAAGGAGAGCTTGGAGAGCTCAGAGCTCTCATCTGCAAACAGCTTTTTCCTCTCTGAGTAGGCTAGTGTCACCCCACCTCTCTGTGATCCAGCAAAGGCACATCCGAGATCTCTGACAAAGAGACCCACACAGGCTTGGGAGTCACCAGGTGGAGATCTGAAATGCATCTCTGCATCTCTGCTCCTCCCTGCGGCATGACCTTCTGCAGGGGACTTCCCCTTCCGGAGCCCCAGCCTCCTCACCCACAATAGGAGGAGAGACTGCCTCAAAGCGTAGTGGGGATTGAAGAAAATAAATAAAAGAACCTGACACAGTGCCTGGTACATTGCACATATGCAATAAATGGTAGACACTTTACTAGTAATTACCTTTCACCTTCCCCAGAAGCATTGTAAGGTCGGTATTGCTTATTCACTCCCTCCAGGGGTCCTGAAATTTGAACTTATTTTTTATTGATCGGATCTATATAATCAGTACAAGTGAACTACGTGGTGCCGGCCGTTCATCATCACAGCCTCACTTCTGATTAAAGCGAAGATGCCTACTCTGCTTACTTGGAGGGACTTCCAAGACGGATGGGGCAAAACAAAGCGCTTTGAACATGCCTAAGAAAGCCTTTAGTTAGGAGGAACAAAGAAACTGAAGGTATTTCCGAGATTGACTCTTTTTATTTTTTTTTTTAAGAGACTACTGGGGAAAAAATCAACTTTGAGAGGGTGATTGGAGATGATTTGACAACTCACGTTCAGTGTCTTTCTGGACTCAGCTTGTTTGTCTACCTCCAGTCCATCTTCTCATAGTTCTCCCAAGCATATACACCCACGTTAGTAACTGCAATGACTTTTCAGTCAACACTGCATGGATAAAAGAAAATCTTTTGGAAGATAAATGCAGGTCTCCCTTGATCACTTAAATTTTTATTTTCATATCTCTAGATCTAGAGCAAGGTTTTTCAACTTTGACACTTTGGACACTTTTGGGAGGATAATACTTCGTTTAGGGGCTGTTCTGTGCTTCTTAGGATGTTCAACAGAATCCTTGGTCTCCAGATACAATCACCAGGTACAAACAGCATAGTCTCACTTGTCACAAGAAAATGTCTCCAGACATTGTGACATGTAGCCCGGGGTGGCCACATCAGTCCAACTGAGAGCCCCACTGCCCTCTTTAAGCCGTCTGGGAAGAGACCACCAGTGGAAGATGAGTAGCTGGCCCTTTCCCGGAGAGCAAGGGAGCTGCACTTTGCCCTGTGTTTACTTAACTTTCAAGTTATCTGTAACGAGTGTTTGTCTTTCTGGTCTCCAATCCCTGCGTGGAGCTATGGATAGATATGTTGGGTTCGAGAAACAGAAACTGGGGTACTAGCATTTGTTTTTATTTGAGTTTTTGAGGTTCTAAGTCCATTGATCTTTGACATCTTGCAGATGGAACACACGATAACATGCATCCAGTGGTTAATTAAAAAAAAAAATATATATATATAGCAATTTTTGAGAAAAATCCAGAAAAAAAAAATGGGCGTAGCAGAAATCCAGCCCCAGAGGAACACCACTGCAACAGGAAGTAGTAACTCAGAGCTACAGCATACCAGCTGGAGCCAGAGAGGAGGAAATCAGAGACATAAAGGATGTCTGCCTCACAAACAAAGCTGTGTACTTTCAGAACTCTAGGACAATAAATAGATTCAGTGTTCTTTTATGATTGACTGGCACTTACACTTTATTATGAGTGAATATGTCAAGATAATAACAGAACAGTGTTGCAAATATGCAAAGAAAATTATTGCACAACAGCCTCCATAACTCAAGGGGAAGCAAAAGATAAACAACCCAGCCACACCATCTGAGCAAGAATATGAAACTGGCTAAACTGGACTGGATTGCTGCCCACACTCTGCGCCTCCCAAATGCAGGCCCTGTTCTGAGGTCAGTGTAAGCCATGTCTTGCAAATATCCTCCATTACCAGGTAACTTTGTCAGACACTTCGGCAGCTTGCCCAACTCTCTTCAGGTGCGTGTTGTTGTTACATGTCCACTACAGAAATATGTTATTCCCCCCTTTACCCCCTGCTTTCGTGCTATGCACTGAAATAGCACACTCACAGTTGTCCTTACTAGCTCACATTTTTCTTAAGAACCAGACTTAGATGAGACTGAGGAATAATATACTTGGGAATTCATGACTTTAGACTTCTCCACTTTGCCTGTGCTCACAGTCTGGGGAAAGGAAAGCAGAAATAGGATGGTAGGAAGACGGGATGAAGGAGACAAGAAAGACGAGCTAGATTAAAATATTTTCTACCCATTTGTTGAAAGATCCCTGAAAGATTCCCTTCCTCCCTGTCATTCGCCAGTCACTTTCTCCTTGCAAGAGAAGGAGGTGTGTTTATCACTTCGGCATCAAATAAGGGCACCCCGCTGGTTCCACAATAAGACTTCCCTTCTGCAGGAGCTTTCCTAGGATTTGGAATTAACTGATCAGCCATTCCTCTCCAATGTTTTTTCCTTGCTCCCCATAAGGAATCTAGAAATAAGTGTTTCCCAGCCCCACCCTCCCAATTCCAAATGCCACCAGTGAATTTTGCTGTTCACAAATAATTAATAGTACAAGGTCCTTTTCTGAATCAAAGACAGCCACAGTGAGCCTGTGAAGGAGTCCCCAAAGGGTGGATGGAACTCTCCCGGGGCAGAGAAGAGAAGACGCTCTTGGGATATGCAGCCACATACAAGTTATAGTCATAGCCAAACTCCTCTGCTTTCAAATAAAAGAGCAGCAGCACATACATTGTAAACACCTCAAGATTTCACAAAATACTTTTCACTCTAACAATAGTTTTGACAACAACTATAAAAGGAAGTTGCGCTTGGGATTTAAACAAGGCAAGATGCTTACCCCCAAACTCGCTTTCAATAGACACGAATAGAAGATGAGCGACTGACCTTAGTTAATACAACAGCTAAAGAAACTGTGTGGGTTATTTCTGAGTGATCTGTAAAGCAGAGCAGTATCAATTATCTTACAGAATTGCTTGGAGGATCAAACGTGATGGTCTATGAAAGCATTCCGGAAATATAAAAATGACATTTAAATGTAACATGCTATTAACAACCATGGTTATTGGTTTAAACAGCGGCTCAGTGTCTAGTGCGTTATTGCAGCAGATCAGAGGTGTGGAATGAAAGTGAGCTGGGTGACGTTCCGAAGTGCACGTTCTCTCTGCTGTTACCTGTCCACGTTGTTCAAGGACGTGGTGATCTGTTAATTGCATTCTGCTCTTAAGGAGCCTTCACCACCTTGATCACTATTAAGTGCTTGAGGTTATTTGTAGCCCTGGGCTTGTTTTGTCACGTGAGCCAAGGAACCCACTGAAGAGGGTGCAAGGTATGTGGAAGGATCACAGAACACTACCCTGCATTCACATCTTAGTTAAAACTTTTGCTTACTTTTGTGACATTTTCGAAGTTGATAATGTTTAGGAGCCCCATCCCAGCCCTTAAGGGACTTAATACTGAAGATAGATAATTATTACATGGACATGAGCCGTTCAAGTACAAATATTAAAGGAACAAGTGAATAGATAACTCAAATATTGGGGACTGGAGCAAGGCTAACGCGTAGGATCAGGAAGAAGAGTATAGAAACGGGAAGACTGCTCTTTATTTAACGTCCCAGCGATTTCTCTTTGGGAACACTCTTAATTAGAAACAGTTATTTTTTTGACATTAAGGACAGAATCTCTACATTTCTCTGGCAATAAATATCTCTTCTCCAAGAGAAAGTTTCCACTTTTCAGATACTAAATGCATCATTTCTACATTTTACTTGTTGAGAGAGGAAGAAAAGAAGGGACTCCTTTCTGATTATACTACTTTATGTTATTACTCTAGGCAAGAAGATATTTATAGAGAATAAATATCTAAACTACTTAATTAACTAATTAATATATTTGAGTTAATACTTGTCCCAGGTATAATTATTAACATGGTACAATTCCTTCCTTTTTAATAGTGACTTATATTTAAAGTTACTAAAACAATGATTTTTAATATAGATCCTTAAAAAGAGAGGGGACACTATTTTTGCACAAAATCTGTATTAGATGACACTTGAGACCACCCTCATTCGAAGGGGTTTCTGCATATTTTAATAATTTGGAAGGCTGAAAGGCTAAAAAGAATGGCTTTTTCAAATACTGATGATCTTGTCCTCAATTGTGTTTCTTTTCTTTTATAAAGGCTTGTGTTTTTCCTAAGTTTTTTGAGTAATAATTTATAATAAAGAAGAGAAAGCACTTTATATCAAAAAACGGTAATCAGTACTAAATTACAGCGAATAAACACGAAGTCTACATAATAGTAGGAAGTCTGCTAATTTATAGCCAATGCATTATAATGCTAAATATTAATACATTTCTGTTCTGCCGTCACTTAGAGCTTGTTGAATCATGAGCCTCATCAAGGAACCATTACGGGCTCAAGTTAGGTCCCACACAAAGAGAACAACACAGACCTGTTTCCTGCTCCCTTGGGGCTCAGAAACCAATTTATAAAATAATAATGTGGGCAAAAAATTTATAGACAATGGGAAAGAAAATGAAATCATCATCTTTATAAGCACTATTTTGCATCATGTGCTTGATCCCATATGTAAATATTTTGAGAGATAAGGAAGCACTGCTCTACACATAGTAGACATTCGATTAACGTTTCCTGATTATAATTAATAGTTATTAATGATTTTGTGGCCCAGAGCTACATTCCTAAAGCTCTAAAATAGACCCACTATTTGGTACGAAATTGTACAAGCGATCTGCAAGTGGTCAAAAGCCAAGACACCCTCCACCCCAGCTCCTGTTCTAGGCCTCCTTAAAAAGACTTGACAGACTGCAGGGAGTGTTGTATGCCTGTAACTGTTCCCCCTCATAGAAATGCAGAGAACACCACCACTGTTCTATAAGAGAAAGGGAAATGACAATAAGATTAAAAGCAGGGGGTGTTGATCATTACAGCCCAAGAAAAATTTTAATTCTCCCCCAACAACTACCCTCCCCCAACCTAACAAATATCAGAAACCAATGGTCCCTCGTTTGCTAATAGTTCCTGGATTCAGAATTGTTCATTAAAGTTGAGGGATTAAATATAGCACTTTAGCTAATTAATTATAGTTTGATCATTTTGACACCTCCAAATGACTCAGCCACATACCTTGAAGCTTTGTCAACTCAATTGCATCTTTATTTTTGTTGCCTTTAACCAACAATGAAGACTAATGCCACTCTTTGTAGTTCTCAATCACCTCTACAGAAGTGCTCCCCTGGCAATGTGCAAGGACAGACCTAATTAATCCCTCATCTGCCCTCCGTGGTGTCTATACATCACACTGGCAGTTGGAACTGCTGCTTGTTTTAAGGCTATTGCTGGAATGAAAAGCTCATCTGTTTTTCAATAATGTTACCACAGGTGGTGATTTGTAATTAGAAAGGGCAGAATCCAAATTTTGGTGTGTGTGTGTGTGTGTGTGTGCACGCACGCGCATCCGCAGGCTCTTGCTTCTGCACGGGCACGCGCATGTGCTCGCATGTGCTTTCTAGTTGACAATGGGCACTTATTGCAGAAGAGAGGAAAAGCATGGAAAGCAGTGGCACAGCAGGAGAAAAACAGTAACTTCTGCATCAGGCTGAACAACAGGATTGTAAAAGAAAATTTTGTGGTTTTCATTTCTGGTTTTTCTTTTTTCAAGTTGATAGGGTGGCATAAGGTTAGAGATCAAACACTTGGAGAAGCTGGAAAGACTGTGAGGTCCAGGAACCCTGAGGACTCCCTGGTGTTGCCCGGAGGGGTACAGGCTTATGGTTGAGCGCATGGAGGCACCTTAAGGAGGATCAAGGTGAAAACCTCCACTTCGACTATTCTCACTTGGCTCTCTGGTCTCACTCCAGGGGAGGCTGGGGCATTCTCATTTTCATCCGCCGGGAAACCTGCCGTAACTGGCAAGAGTTTATAAGCAGGCAGTTTGGCTAGCTTTAGCAAAGCGGCGGGGAGAAGAGATCCGCTTGCAGGTGGATGAAAATGCTGTGATAGGGGATCTTGATTTCAGGACTTTATCCATCAGCAGCCACTCCATTGCCATCCCCTGCCACTGGCCCTTTCTTTGCTCTTCTTGGCCTATTCCGAGTCTACTCTTTACACTTGAAGGCACTTCCATGAAGCCTTCCTCCACCGTTCCAGCCTGCCATTCATCTTATGGGGACCACGTGGCTTAAGGCTCTTTTTCTGGCCTGAAAGATGAACAGTCGGGACTTCCAAGTATCAGTGAGAGCCTCAACGTCTTGCCTCTCCGAATGGACTGCAAATCCCTGGAGGGCAAGGGGACTTCTTGGGATTTCTTCTTGGTCCCAGAACCACACTGGGTAGAGCTGGGTTTGCAGATATGTTTATATTTATATAACATGTGTTTACACAATATATGTGTTTAGATATGTATAATATGTATCTTAGGATTCCCAGTGTGAACCGTGAGGTGGAGACTGAGACAGCGGCATTGCTCCTCACTGGGAGTAGGACAGTAACATCTAACTGTGGCAGGAAAGTAAAAAGTAAAATACCTTAGGATTTTTGTCTGACAGAATCTTCCAGGCTGCAAGCGTTAGGAATTACTGGAAATGAATTATCACATGCACTTCTTCAGACGGTATGTGCTTGTTTTTAAATATAGTCAGTTACTTTCTTGAGTGGAGCTGGCTTTGGGGAAGGTGAACCCAGGAGAACTCTGGTGTGCATTTCTGCCAGTCATAGGCTTCTGCAGTTATGGGGTCTGGCTGTGGGTTCGACGTGGAGAACTGGAATACTGACTCTACAACGGCTTCTGCCAGCTCACATTTGTTCGTACAGAAAGAGGCTATTTCTACCCCTCGGCACCACAGGAGGACAACGGTACATCATACTGCAGAAATACGAGAGCTGTGCCAGAGGTCAGGAGGCTCTTTGACATCAAGAGATTTCCGCATGAGAAGGAAACCCACACCTTATTCTCTAGGGCTTTCTCTCCACATCAGCCAGCTTACAGACCCACAGGACAGCTGATGTAGACACACTTCCCATTCCACCCTGTCCCTATCTTCTCACACCTGGTGATTTGTGGGAATTAGTTAATCCAAACAACTGAAAGCCATCTGGATCCAATAATATCTTGTGTTCCCATTTCAATAGTTATTTGTATTCGGACTATATTATCCTCGCATTCTTAATTTAACAATATGAAGAATATCATCTGCTCTGTTCCTTTAAAAAAGGAGACGTAGAAACGGTAAATGCAAAGAATAGCTTGGATCATTTTTTTAAGCTACCTTTTTGTTTGGGTTTTATAGTTTAGACCTCGTGGGTTTGGGGGTATTTTTTTTTTTTTCCAAATACAGCGAATCACCTTGTATCTCTCAGTTCAAACTGCTTACCCTGTTATTAATGCCTCCTCCTATTTTATATGCGATTCCTCTGTAATTAGACTTCTGTTCTCACACCCTGCAGACATGCATATACATCCCCGTTTCTGGGCTTGTACACACAATTCCTTTCACCGAAGACACGCTCCCCACCTCTTCTCATCATGTGAAAATCTTACCTTTTTCAACCAGACTATTCCAGTCGACCATGATGCTTGCTTTGTCTGACCTCAGTGCTCTTAGCATGTGTAGGATGCCACAAAGCTCTACTCCCAGTACCAGGGCAGTAAATCATGTTTTGCTCCAAGACATTTCTGTATTTTTGTGCTTATTGTTATTTTATTCCAGTAGCACCATTTCATACATTAATGCTTTATTTCCCTAATTAAGTTATAAGCATGTCTCTTCTTTGCCTTTCAGAGTGCACACAGCCTTCAATAAATGTTTGATAATTTCCTTCTAAACAGCACATGTGATACTGTCATTCTATTGCCTGAATCCACTTCAACCAAAGAAAGGAAAAATGTAAGATTTTGAACATCTGTACAAAAGGATCAGGAACATAATCCCTATACTACAGAACCAAAGGTACTGAAAAAAATTATACTTTTGCACAATTGAGAAAATAGTTCATACTTAGACCTAGACAGAGCTGGAAGTTATCTTAGAGCTAATTTCCTCTAACTCTTTCTTTCAGTAAATGAGAAAACTGAGACTCTAAAACAGACAACTTGATTTTATATCTTCTTAAGGTACCTAGACAAAATGTCCCAAAATATTAGTACAATTTAATGTACTTCATATTTTTCAAAGTATTTTTATATCCATCTATTTTTGCTCCTGTCATAGCATTACAAGTCATTTGTTATTATCCCTCGTTTTTTTTCTTTTTTTTCAGATTACAAAGTTTTAGAAGTTCTTGTGCTCTGTCCACAGCAGAGGCAGGACCAAGACTTGCATCCTTGGCCATCTCTCCCTGGGTGATTTCCTCCATTCCCTCAAAAGTCAAATATATATTGCCAACTCAGAACTTTTCCTACACATATAGACACACATAAGTAATCCAGATGAACAGAAGTTGTGGGAATGGGAAGCAGGAGAGATTAAAAAAAGAGAGAGAGAGAGAGAGAAAGAGAGGGAGAAATATTTCCAGGCAGAGGGAAGAAAACATTCAAACACTTGAGCTGAGAGGGAGCAGATGGACTCTAAAGAAGGAAATGAAGCCTGCAATGTTGTGATGGGGGGGGGTGTCTGTGTGTGTGTAGAAGAGGCAATCCTCTTCTTCACATTTCCATTTGGATGTCTCAAAAACATTGCAAACTCAATATATCCAAATCTAAACTTACTATGTCTACCAAACAGCCCTACATCTGATCTTACTCCAATATTTCCTCAGTTGGTGAAGAATGTCCCTATTCTTGAAACTGAAAGTCTGGCACTCGTCCTGGGCATCGCTCACCCATTGTATCAATTCACCACCAAGGAGGCCTGGTGATTCTGCCATCTAAAAGTGTCTCCCCTGCTCACTCTCTCAACGTAGGCCATGTCCATTCTGGCCCATGCTACTAGGTTTTAGTCCTTCTGCTCTGCCCAGCCCCTCCTGTCTGTTCTTCCACAAGGCAGCCAGGGCCACCTTTCAAAAATATATAAACGTGATCATTTTACCAACCAGCAAATATCGTGCAAAAACTTTCCATTGCTCTAAGCACTGACTACAAATCTTAATTAATTTTAGATCAATGTCTCTTGAACTTTAGTGTGTATACAAACCACCTGGAGATCTTTTTAAAATGCTGATTCTGGGGTGCCTGGGTGGCACAGCAGTTAAGCGTCTGCCTTTGGCTCAGGGCATGATCCCGGCGTTATGGGATCGAGCCCCACATCAGGCTCCTCCGCTAGGAGCCTGCTTCTTCCTCTCCCACTCCCCCTGCTTGTGTTCCCTCTCTCGCTGGCTGTCTCTCTGTCGAATAAATAAATAAAATCTTAAAAAAAAAATGCTGATTCTGATTTGGTGTGTCAGGCTGGGTTCTGGCAAGACAATGATAGCAGTCTGCAGATGACATTTTGAGCAGCAAGGGCCGAGAAGACCACCCCCACCTTCAGGAGTCCCTCCTCTACCACTCTGTGCTCTACCCACAGTGGACTCTCTTCCATTCTTTGCACTCAGCATGTTCCCTCTCAGTTCAAGCCTTGAACACGTTCCTTCCTCTACCCAGAGTTTTCCTTCTCTATCCCCCTTTCCCCACCCCCAATTCCCAGGTCCCTGGACCACTTTTATTCATACCTTAGAATCTACCTTCTGACCCACTCTATTGTCTGTACTTTTTTTTTCACGGTACTTAACACAATTGTATTCACATATTTTTCTTTTCTTTTTTTTTTTTCTTTTTAGAGAGAGAGCAAGAGAGAGAAAGTGAGTGATGGAGCACATGCCCAGGTGGAGAAGAGGGCAGATGGAAAGGGAGAAAATCCTAGGCAGGCTCCATGCCCAGCGTGAAGCCCATGGTGGGGCTTAATCTCACGACCCTGAGATCGTGACCCCAGCCGAAATGAAGAGGCAGACTCGTAACTGACTTATCCCCCAGGTGCCCTCTTAATCCCGTTTTTAAGCTGTGTGGTTACTTGATTAATGTCCATATTTTCCTACCAGACTCCAAACTCCATGAAGATTGAACTTAGAAGCAAAAACCAAGAATTGTGTTATCAGGGGTCCAAGTACCTTTACGGGTCCCTCTCCTGACCCTTCAAGACAGAGCTGGATATTAGAAAATAACACTTCCTACCGGCTGGAGTGGCAGGTGAACACCAGGCACCTGGCTGCTGGTCCAAGTTGCAAGGAGTAGAATTTTCTGCAGTAGCAACTGAGAAGGAGAGAGAGAGAGAGAGAAAGAAAGAGGGAGCAAGTAGACCATGAGGCACCAGAGGCCAAGTGTGAGCCATGTATGTATCGGTCTGTTTTGCTTACCATTAAATCCACATCTTGTCCAGTGCCTGGTGCATAACAGAAACTCAATAAATACTCTTTGAATATAAATACACATAAGTAATGAAAATGCATATCTTCTGGTCTGGTAGCCCCTCTAAATCAGCATAGAGTAGATATAGTGTGAGTCATAAATATGAGCGACATATGTCATTTTAAATTTTTTTGAAGTCATGTTAAAAAACATAGAAAGAAATAGACGAAGTTAATTTAATATTTTGTTTAACCCCAAATATTACATTTTAGCATATAATCAATATTGTACATTCTTCTTTCTTCTCATACTAAGTCTTCAAGATTCAGTTCAGATTAACCGTATTTTCAGGGCTCAGCAGACATATATGGCTACGGGCTACCATATTGGACAGGACAGCTTTAAACCATTTGCCCTCTTCCTACATATCTCATGAGTCTATAACCTGGCACACACGAGATGAACATCTAGAAAAGAGCGTAGCCAACAACTGCACAACATCCCTCAGCCCTTACCTCTTACAACGAAGTCATCTTTCTCCCCACTGATGTATGCCATGTGCGCAAGTTCCTCTCCGTGAACAGCCCATAGTGTGAGTAACTCTCACTATTGAGAATGTAAAACACAACAGCAAATAGAAACTAAGTGCTTTTATTTCTGTACCAATATGCCTGAAGGGTAGAAATAGTTGTTTTTTTTTTTCTTAAAAGAAAAAATCAAAACATCTTGTACTTGTTTTGGAATCTTGAGGAAGGTGACTGAAGGATTTCTGGTTTTACATCACTGGCAAGCTCCTAATGAGCCAGTGACAATTCCGGGTAACGTATGCAGCCCGTATCTATTTACATGCATTAGCACTGGCTAGTGACAAGGAACAGCTCCTTAATAAAGCATTCAAGACAAATGCTTTTCGACTACTGGGAAAGCCATTCGTAAGTACATGTGTAATTTTGAAGTTAATCAAATGTACTCCTTGATCTATGCTGCGCAAGTTGTGTGCCACGCATTGTCTATTTCCATGTGTAGCGCTAAGGATCTTCATTCCGCATACAAACTGTTGGGCTACTTATTCATTTATTCGGTCTATTCATTTATTCATTCTTTCAACATACTTATCGAGCACTCTCGTGTGCATGCGGGTGACTGAGGACACAGTGACCCAGAAAGCACGGTACCTGCACTTTACTATCGAGGGAGTCTCTAATCTGGTGACAGAACGCTTGCATATTATTTATGCGAGGAATTTTTACGTGTATTTTGGAGACATTGGAAAATAAGCTTCTAATTAAACACGGCAGGTGTTTGTGTTAGGCCTGTAGAACTTCCCCCTGCCAGCAAGATAAGCCCAATGTTTTCTAGGCCCCACCCCCTACATTCCAAGGGAAGGTCACTTTCACGGTTGTCTACAGGTGTGCTGATCAACATTTCCATCGACCATGTGACAGAATCTCAGCAGCTTTCCCCAATACCAGCTGTCCTCAGTCTCTGGGCTGTTAAAGGGGAAGAGCGTGGGAGAGGAGAGATGCCTCATGCAGCCTCAGCGCTCAGCCTCGGCCACTGCAGTTCTGTTGCAAGCCTTCACTGAAGCCATCTTGCTATGGATTTTTGAGGCTTTAACTGCCCACCTTTCTGCTACTCAATGGGTTGGGCCGAATCCTAATCTGCTGGCCAGCTTTGTTCTAGTCTCTTCGTTTCTTTGCTGTCACTCCATGGAACTCCTTGCCATCTCTTGGGTGTCTCCAGGTCTCCAATTCTCCCCTTTTCCTTGGTCAAAAGACAACCACACTCTCTTCTAGTACTCAGCCCCTTCAGAAGGGATGCTCACAGCAGACATCCTAGGGTCCCTAGTCATCAGGTCCTAGGGTCCCTAGTCATCAGGTCTTTCAGTACGTTCCATCACAGTCTTAGCATGGTGCGTATTTCCTAGGGAAGGGGCTGGATAAGGAAGGGTCAGAAGTCTTCCCTTACCTTACATATTCTGAATCACTTGTCTGTCCCTGCTTTCTGACTCTGCTACTGAGTCTAAACCACTTTGCAGACACACGCTGCCAAAGACTGAATATTTTTTCTCTTGATTTCTCTATTATCCCACTGCACTCTGGATTCAGTCAAACCCTCCCAACCCCCCTGAGATGGGCTGACATGTGTGTACATTTAAACTTCAATGGTAGTCGAGACTCAAGTATTTACTCTCCGAGCTCAATGGCCCTTGGTAAGACATTTGTTTAAGGGTCTCTGAACACTGTGTGACAAGTGAGGAGTCTGGGTCTGCCCAGAGAACATGAGGGGCTGTCAGGAGGTGTCAGCTCTCTCCCCACGGAGAAACCCTGGTATGCCAGGTCCATGCACTCTAAGTGTGTTGGGACTTTGGTGTTCATAAAGTTTAAACAATCAACCTCTCAATTTCTAGCTTCTATTATTATGGTTAGTTTGAATCTCCCTTTAATATAGCCTCCAAAAGAAGGTAATGGAATTTGTGTATGTGTCACAATGAGTAGTCATTCAAGTGAATTTTTTGTGCACAGTGTGTTGGAACATGCAGCTTATATGATGCCATCCCAAGTAGCTGCCTAGTTGAGAAAGGAGCAATCACTAGAAGAATGGGAATTTTACTGTATATGATCACTAAGTTAAGTACTAAGATGTTGATCTGTTCTTTGCAAATCTAACTACTTACTCAGAAGCTAATAAGCAGTTGTTATACACCTACTCTGAATCCAGGCTTTTTATTGGGTTAATTTCTTTGAGATGGTGAATATATCCTTATATAGATCATTACATTCAGGGACTACTTTCCTGAAAAAAATGAATGAGTAAAGATAAGGTTATATAGAGGATCACATATTCCCATTGACTTTCATGGTCATTTTAGAGAAACTTTCCCATGTGGAAATTAGTAAGGAAAAAGACAATAAAATTTCCGACTTTCCATTCCAAATGCATTCTGTTTTATTAGTATATTGCCTTTGTGGCTTTTATCTTCCTAATAAATTTGCCAGGAATTAGGCAGATGAATGGATGACCCGCATGTCAAGATATTCCTTCAGGAGTATACATATATTACTATGTCACTAGAGATCCTTTGGACTTAATGGGATTTGCCTATCAAATCTGCAGTTCTGATAACATAAACTGAAAAAGTCAATGGAAAATTTGTATTCTCTACTATCTCAGATATTATAAAGCATTACTGTTCCTCCCATTGTGGTTCTCTACTTTCTGTAAACCTTGGGAGGTATCAACCTGTTTCATTGACAACAGAGTATCATTAAACTGGAAGTTGATGTAGAGGATAATCTTATCTTTGAGAATTCAGTAGGGGGCAATCTTGGGTGAATCTTCCGCTGCTACCCTTCTCTAAGCTGTTGGGATGAGTGATTTGGACTGGTATGCTGTGGGAGACAGAACTTGGCATCTTTCTCAAAGTGAGTCCCAAGTAATTTCATGCACAACGAGATCATTTCCAAACAGAACTTTAAACGGTACCCTTATGATCTGTAAGTATCCATACTATTTTCCTACTTTCCACTTGTAATCACCTCCTATGGGCATTGTGAAAAGATAGATGATTGAGTAGAAAAACAATGCACAGTCATTGCTTACCTTCTTGAACATTTTCCACTCCTCCCATCCCCACTGGAGGGAAACGAGATTGAGAAGAGGATGCCAGTGTACACGCCTCTGGGCATGGCGTCTCCTCCAACCCCGGGATCCTTTCCCAAGTTCCAGTTTTACTGCCTACCTGGGAAAGTAAACAACCAAGGGATTTTCTGAACATTTCTGCAAGGCTACCTTAAAGATTCTCTATCAGCCCTTCTGTGTGTAGTTTTATGCCTTGGAGACGATTTGGCAGAGCCAAGAAAGGCTTATAAATCACCTCTGGGTGACTTGGCCAAAAGTCCAACAGTCTCTCAATTCCCCCAAGTGATTTACTTTGCCATTTATTTTTAGTCTAGTGTCAGATGAGGTGGTTGATAAGGTGAAATCCTAACAATCAGCTGACCATGGTCTGAAGTGGCAGCAGACTGAAGCCGATGTGTGCTAGGCCTGGTGACAGCCGCTATGTGACAGAGCTTGTCGGAAGCACATGCAGGGCCTCAGGTGCTAAGTGTAGGCCTAACCCTTCCAGATGAATGGGAGCTGACAGGAGTGATCCCTGAAACACGGAATGGAGTCATGACACGGAAACAGTGACATGTTTGGGATTGAAACACAGGCACAGATATGTCACTTATAATGGCCAGAGAAATGATGGGGGACTCACACTAACTTTACTTGATTTCTGTTTAAAGATGTCCTTTGTGCTAAGAGCCAGAGCTAGCTGGGAGTCATGTATTGGGAAAACCACCCCCTTCCCAACCATGCCCACCCCAATTTAATAGAAGCTACAAAATCACTGGCATTGTGTGCCATTGGAACAGTGATCCTTGACCCTGGCTTCACATTAGAATCACCTGAGCATTTATGGCCTGGGACTCTGGGAGGGAGCTTCTGATTTGACTGGCGGGAAGGGGTGGGGTGGTGGTGGTGCAGGCATTGACAAGGCCTAAAGGCTTCTGTGGGTGATTCTGATACACAGCAGTGATTGAGAAGGATTGAAATGCATGAGAGGATTGAAAATGAAGACCCTGGAAAATGGGTATAATTTTCACTATAATAACACTATGAATCTGTATTGCCCAAGGAGCTCAAACCCTTACTAGTTTATTATCTCATTATATTATATTATGAAGCTAAGCAAGGTTAAAAGAATTATCTTGTCTCATCCAACAAGTCACTTGGTTCTGGGAACACACATTTCACCCTCTTCCTCTCTAATGCCTTTACTTTGAGCTGAAAGTTAATATTAATTGTGAACCCCAAATAAGTGTTACCTTGACCCTAGCCCAATTTGAACCTGGAGCATCTGAGAGGGAAAGGGGCACTAAAGCTGTTTAGTCAATAATACAATTGTGTTGCCCTTTTTACATGGAGGTGATACAGACCCACAGATGTTTAAAATGGCAGATACGTTCTAATTTCTAATTTCCATTTTAACTGAGGTAGTAGTTCTGACTTTTTTTTTGCATTTACATATTCTAATTCAGGGGTGGGGAAGGGTGGCGGTGGGATGGATCCAGATTATGACAAAGACCAAAATGAGTTAACCCTTTCCTCTTCTACGGCCTCTGCCTCTCATGTAGGATTGAATTCACACATCAAAACCTATCTCCCAAAAGGATCTAAGAGATGTCATTCCCTTAGCAAAACTTTGTTATCAACCTTAACTTTTCCTAGGGTTATTTACATTTCAAACTTTATCTCTAATGTAGACTGAAAATAATGCAGACATGGGAAATCAGGTTAGAAATACAGATAAGTAGATTAGATAGATATGATAGATCATAGATAATAAACTGGTAAAAGATAGGTAGATAGGCTTTCATTGTTTGGGGTGCCCCACGGAATTCCACAGTGCAGGTAGCTATCCTTGAGTAGCTCTGAACACAGTGGAATACAAATGGAAACTAATCCTTACATCTTCCTTCTGTGTGGCTTTACAGGCCAGGAGAGAAAAGATACATGCATAAGGTCGAGGTGGGTTAAGGGACTTCAAATCATATCACTATAACTGATTCCTTAATTAACTCTCCACCTTAAGGAACCTGCCCAATAGTAATCGCTACAGGGACATACAAGTGAAATCACGTGTTAATGTGTTAGGAATTGGAAGCAAAATTATAACTCACAAATTATTTTTTACCAATCTATTAAACATCAACAAACCATAATTTCTGCTTTGTACTTCTTAATAATAAAAAAAAGTGAATAGTGAAATAGGTTATTTATTCTAGGAAGAATGGCTATTTAATCTCTTGCTTGTGGGGACCAACAAGTTAAGCTGAGAAATATGATTGCCACTGAGATAGTCTCCAAATAAAGAAGTTTTTTTTCCCCAAATATAAAAGTTATTTACTTAAAATATACCCAGGGCATGATTAGAAATAGGCACCTTATTTATTTTCATCCACCCATGAAAACAGAACAACAGGTAACGTCACAAATTTTTTATCATACCAATTTTGTGGAAGAATTACCCTCAATTACAGCATGGGTAGGATGAATTGGGAAATCTTAGCCACCAACTCATGTCAAAAATCTATAAAGCAAAGTATTTGGCTAAACAGGTAAGAGATGGTAAAAGAGGAAACAAGCCCACAGTAATTGCCCTCCATACTTGCCGGCACCCCCCATGTTCACTTATGTCAGAGAACCAGGCTACAGCATCAACAGCTTACCTGGTATTGATCCACTGATTCAGGTGCTCGGAGGGGTCTCCTCCCCCCTTGAATTCTCTGTTTTCAACCCCATCAGAACCTCTATTGTGGTCCCTCTTTGAGAGACTCTGACATCTAACCTGAGCTGACCAGGAGGGAAAGGTCATGAATACTCATACCGGCATCCTGAAATGTGCATTCAGATTAGATGGCACAGGGGCAGGAAACACAAAGGGAGCACTCTAATAAGATATCTAGCAAAAGGAGACCACAGACTACTTCTTAAATATCCTTGAGTAATAATCAGTCTCCCCAGAGTTAGAATCTGCACAGTAAATCACTGACCATGTTCAAGAAAATAAATGTATCTTTGGAAAACTGACTTTTCTGGAATAAAGAAAAAAAAATCCAAGTGCCAAAGAGAAAAAGAAGTAAATGGCTTTAGGCTAATCTCAGATTTCTCTTCCTGACTGGAAAAGTTCCCTATTAAAAAATATTCTGTGTTAATAGTAAACAGAGAGATGAAATTATAATGAAATATGCTGCCTATAATGTTTTAAAAACAAGGCTTCTCAAAGTTTAAGGTGGCAATGAGAGAGGTACTCAATGTTGGTGGAGGCAGTGTAAAGTATTTTGGAAAACAATTTGGTTTATGTGTTAAGACTCTTGAAACCTTTGATTAAACTTAGAGAAAATTTATCCTGAAGGTGGAATCAGAGGTTAAGACACAGATTTGGGTATAAAGAGAGCGAGCTCATCATGATCGGTTAAAGCAAGAAAAGGGTGATAACTGAAAATAACCATAAAAGTAATAGATGGGGTAAATGAGCTATGGTAGTCTTTCCTGTAGCTTTGTATCAAGTTATTAAAAATATTTCTAGGTAACATTTTACAAAATTGTAAAAGCATCCATAAGATATTAATGATAATGCAGAACACACTATATATACATAAAACAATCCTAAATTTAAAAAAATCTACATGTTGGGGCGCCTGGGTGGCACAGCGGTTAAGTGTCTGCCTTCGGCTCAGGGCGTGATCTGTCTCTATCTCTGTCGAATAAATAAATTAAAAAAAAAAATAAAAAAATAAAAAATAAAAAAAATAAAAAAATAAAAAAATCTACATGTAAAACGTATATAAACAATCTGAGCCTGATCCATTTCATTTTTTCGAACATGGGAAAATCCTGGATGGAACTTAACCAGTATCCCTTGTGGTGCTGTCAAGCATTATGTCTCTGTGATGGAATCATAGGTCATTTTTATGTTTTCTACCATGCTACTTGTTTTAATTTTTCTATGATAAGCTGGTAATATTTTATACTGAAAAAAATTACATCTATTTCTAAGTAATAAGAAGATTCTTCACCAGCTAAATTCAATAGCTAGTTTCCTTGCACTGAGAAGTGGGAGAGCAAAAAACTTTTAAATAAAGACATAAAATGATAAAATGGCAAATGATTAGTATAGGGAGTGTGTCCTCTGGAAATTCAAAAGAGAGCTAGTTTCTTGGGGAAAATGGAACATCTCATGAAACATAGTTGAAGTCAGATTCAGAAGACCTTGAATGCTAGACTAAGGAAGATAGAGTTTATTCTGATGCAAATAGAAGTGCTTGAAGAAATTTTTGTAGCCCTAATTAATGAATAGCCTTTGTTCTTCTCCATTAAAGCTGGTACCTTGAAAATGTATATGCATATGTGTATTCATATCTGAACGTATGTACACTGAATGTATTCACCCCTGGGCAGGAAATAATGTGTCTATAAAGAAGAAACAGGAAGAACGATTAAGGCATTCGTTAATTAGGGTCCATTTACATTTCCAGAGTCAGCTAAAATCATCCACTTATTTAAACGGAAATCTCCTCAGTTTATTACAGTCATTATTACTTGGCAGTAAGAGATAACTAGTTTGAATTTCACAAGTAGAGAAAATTGCATAGTCCGTTGCTTCTCTCAGGGGTCACTATTAGTCAATGTTTGAATAAAAGAAATTGCAGTTCTTTTTGAATGAAATTAACATCTACTGCGTACCTACTATGTGCAAGATGAATCCCCTATATAATCTCAGTTACTCCTTGCAGTGACCCGTCAGGTGGGTATCTATAATCCACACTTTGCAGTAAAGGAGGCTGAGAAAGATTTTGAGAAAGCAAAGTAATCTGTCAATGTGAGCCTAGATCTATACTCTGAACTGATCTCTCACCGTTCGGTGTAAGCCAATGGATGATAATTTATCACACTAGAGCAGACCCATTAACTCACACATTTTATGACATTATTGTTGAATTACGTATTTTTGAGAATATGTGTAGAGATATGCAATATGTCCATATGCCTATGTGGGTACTGTGTGCTTAGATAGCTACTATATACCTGTATGTTTATGCGTGAGATATCTACATGCATTATAGCAACAAATGCATACTCAAAATTATAGCACCATATTGAATACTTGTGCTATGCTTTTTATATGCATGTGTTACATATAACTGTATGTAAACATATAGTAAATAATACATAAGTTATATACAAATGCGTATGCATATATCATCCACACATAAAATTACACATGAAATAAATTAAGGCAACTATATTATACACACATGCACATATAAAATTATTTTCCCAGTGTCCTTACCTAGAAAAGAAACTGCTGGGCAACTGGAGAACCTATGTTATAGCTGAGGAAACATTACCCCTCACTGCAAAATGAGTCCCGATTCTACCTCCAGGATTGTAGCCCTAGAGGCTATGCGTCCCTAAGAGTGACCCGAAGACCCCCAGGTGTAAATGTGAAGGTACCTCTTTTCTTCCATCCTTTGTGCCCTACTCATCCAACAGCCAGCTCTCCGACACTCAGTGCAAGTCCCCAGTTAGAGGAGGGCTGGCGTAGCCCCTTCAGCCCTGACTCTAATTCTCTTCTATAGACTCAAAAGATCAGCTCTAAGTCTGATCCCTGCAGTGAAAGGACAACCACCTACTAGTTAAATTCATTCAGCTCTTTATTCAATGAAACGATGTAGCATTTTCATCAGTGAGCCAATTGAACAATCAGCCCGGCAAAAAATAAAGCATCGACGAGGACAGAAAAGAGCCGTCGGTGGGAGTTTCTGGTTCTGCACAAAGGCTGCGGAGGCCGAGCTGTCACTCCCTTTCTTCGTCCCAGTAGCCCATGCATAGCACCAGCTCTAGCGTGAAGGGAGATTTAAAAGCAACTAAGTACATATAAACATTTCTCATTCATTATCTGGGGTTTCTGCTACTGGGTGACATATCATTAGTCCTAGTGTAAGGCAAGCTTTAAAAACGTAATTACTTAATCATGCAGTTAGCTTCCCATCAATCCTAGCAGCATTTGTTCTTAACTAGCTTTTAAGAACAAAATTAGGAGTAATTTGTAAACAAAAGTAATTGAAGAAAGGCAGATATTGCCAAGGTGTTGACAGCATTAGCAGACATGATCGTTTCCCTTAATGCCACCACAGCACTGCCGTTAACAATAGGTAGCTGGCAAAAGGCAGCGCTAGGGAATTAGTAGGTGGCGAGCTGAGGAAGTGTGCACCAGGCAGAGTGGTCCTTTCCCCAGCCCTTAATGGGATTCGACTCCAACAGGTAGTGGACCCTGTCCTCCTAAGTTGATTTGCTTTAGAATTCAGTGACTTGGAGATTCATGGCATGCTTTAATATTTTTAGCACTGCCGTAAACATACACTCATATTGTTCATACTCTCTTATTAAATGTTGAACCCAAGAATTTCCCCCTGAAAGGTGCAGTGCTATTTACATAAGCCACAGATGCACGGTTTCCATCTGTGGAGACCCACTCGGGCAAGTCTGAGTGATGACAAAAAAGGCAGAAGCCAGTCCTTTCACCAAAAGATTTTGGCCTGTCCTTGTTTCTGGTTACTTGTAACAGGTTCGGTGAACTTACAGTGCATGTCACTTCTGGGCCAGACAGTGTGCTAAACACTTGAGAAATAGCAGTGAGCAAGAACTGGCCGCCATTTTCAAGGAGCTCACCATTTTGCATGGAGAGAAAAAATGGAAACAAAATGTGATCAGAAAGACTTAAACTACGTGTGTCAAAGCCCAACCGTTAGTTTCTGCCTCTGATTGCTGGTGTTGAGGCTTACACCTCAACACTGGGCTTCCAACAGAAAGCATGAAGAAGCATTAAGTCTTGGCGTATGAACAGGAGTGTCAGGTCCAGGAATGAGGATATTGCTATCTTTAAGTTATAGATGATGTAACTGAGCCTGAAATGAATCAAATAACATACTGAAAATCATGCACAGAAAGAGTGGCAATTTGGCATTCAGATCCAGGTCCTTTACGCTGATTATCACTGTTGTTATAATGATGATGAGTCCAAATATTTTTCCAGGATCCACTAGCAGTCAACACAAGGAGTCCTGGACCCAGAATCAGAACACTGAATTCTGCCTCTGAAGCCTTCTACTCTGTGACTTTCAGCAAGTTATGAATACTTTCCCAGCTTTTGTGTTTCCATCCGTAAAAATTTATGTCTTGGGAACTTCACTCTGTGGCTGCAAGGAGTAATGAAAGTAAAAGTGCTTTGTAAATTTTAAGTTCAGATGGAAGGTGTTAATACTGTAAGATTCGACTCATATGATGTCCAGGAACAAGCAAAATGACTTGTGATAATCAAAAGTAAAATATGGTTGGCCCTGAAGAGTTAAGAATTGGCTGGAAAAGGGGGTGCCTGGGTGGCTCAGTCGTTAAGCGTCTGCCTTCAGCTCAGGGCGTGATCCCAGGGTCCTGGGATCGAGTCCTGCATCGAGCTCCCCGCTCCACTGGGACCCTGCTTCTTCCTTTCCCACTCCCCCTGCTGTGTTCCTTCTCTCACTGGCTGTCTCTCTGTCAAATAAATAGATAAAATCTCAAAAAAAAAAAAAAAGAATTGGCTGGAAAGGGCACAGGGAACTTTCTAGGTGAATGAAAATATATATCGACATGTAGTTCAGCACTTTAAATCTGTATACTCTATTGTAGGTAAAGCCTCAAAATTACATTGAAAAATAAGATATGATTATTTCTACTTAAGGTTTTTTTTTTGGAAACGAAATACTAACTTTTCACAATTGACACCACCAAATGAACTGAAGTCTAATGGCCAAAATGGACACGCCAAAGGATTCATCTCATGTACCATCAGAAATCTGAGAGAGAGCACATATCCTTACATCTCTAATTTAATTCAAAAGAGATACCAGCTCTTCTTTGCATCTTTAAAATCCAAAGCAGCATGAGCCATTGTGAACTTCCAAGCATATCAGCAGAAGACAAAAACTCATTTCTCTCTATATTTGTCAACGGGGAGTAAGGAGAATGTCAAAATTTAAATGTACCAACCAGAGAATAGTAACCATATTAAGTGTGGTCTGGGGATACACGTGAGAGAGAACTTTTGATCCACCGGCATGTAAGACAACAGGAATTGTTACCAAAGCAAGTATGGTGTCTTTCCACATCACTCTGGGCTGGGTCAATGTTACCTTATTTCATTTTTAAAAAGTGATTAGAGCAATTCTTAATCTCTATAGGGTTTTATGATTCTAACATAAAGAAGGGCAAATAAATACATTTTTTCTGAATGCTCAAGGCGTGTGGCCTTCAGAATCATTAGGTCAGAGTTTATACAGATGTACGTGTGTCTGTGTGTGTATAACATAAATTATTCATTTATATAAAAATTACATATATAAGTGTAAATTATTAAAAAGATATATTTATAAAGTGGCCTTAAAAAGAAACAAATCCTGCCATTTTGCAACAACATAGATGAACCCCGAGGGCATTATGCTCCGTGAAATAAGCCAAACACAGAAATACAGACATGGCATGATATCCCTTATATGTTGAATTTAGAATAGTTGAACTCATAGAAGCAGAGTGTAGAGTGGTGGCTACCAGGAGGTGGAGGGAGAGAGAAATGAGACATGAGAGATGCCGGTCAAAGAGTACCAAGTTTTACTTTTGTAAAATGATGAAATCTGACATCTAATGTACAACAATGTAACTATAGTTAATACTACTTTTTTGTATACTTGAAATATGCTAAGAGGATAAATCTGAAATGTTCTTCACACACACATAAATGGTAACTATCAATTATGAGGATGGAGATGTGAATTAGCTTCACTGTAGTGAGCATTTTGCAATGTATATGTATATCAAATTATCTAATTGTACACATAAATATATAAAACTTTTAATTGTCAGATATCCCTAAAATAAAAGAAAAAGAAGACTCCCATTCAAATATGGGGGGAAAAAAGAATTATTGGGCCAGTCTTCATTGTCAAAAGCATATCAATCAACAAGTTTCCATTGAATGTCTCCTATGATCTCAGAACAGCAGAGTTAAAAATGGTTGAGATAATTATCCAGATAATTATCTAGGCCCCAAAGTGACTTTTATTGGTTTACATCGATCATCTGGGCAGAAGGAGGCTTTTTCCTTTTAATTATCTGTAAAATGAAATCATTATATTATAGGACTGACCTACTTTTTTAAAAGATTAAATAAAAACTACTTGTAATAAATGTAAACACTTTGGCTGGGAAATTATTCTACAAATCTTTAGAACCTGGAGTGGGGGGGAGGCAGGAAGTGTATCAGCTTAAGTTTAAATGCCAATCAGTCAGGTCAGGCTTGAGGAACTCTCCAATCATGAGAAGTGCTCAACATTTTTTTCCTTCTTCATATCACTTTTCCCTCTCTAAAATTCTTATAAATGTGCTTATGTATTTATTATCTACCTTTTTCACAAAGTAAAAACTCAGAAGAACAGAAGTCTTATCCATCTGGTAGTTTTTAAAACAGTGTCACTGTTCAACAATAATTCAATAAATAAATGGAAGACTATTCTTGTATGAAAGAAGGAACTATTATTATCCCCATTTTACACGTGAACAAAGTAAGACCAAGGGAAGATAAAAAAAATTCACCCAAGGTCAGTTCCATAGCAAGTAAGGGCACTGCTGGGATTCCTACCTAAGCAGCTCTGCCTCCATAGCCCACTCCCTCCGCACCAGTGCTTAAGCGCTCCGAGTCCCATTTGTCACCTGAGAAAATGTAGATATTCTCTACATGTTGGACTTATCACAAGGACAAAAGATAATGTGTGTCAAACCCCTAACACCTTAGTCAATCAATGGTAGACATGATCTCTCTGGGGACCTCATGAACCAAATATAAATTGTGCCCTTTGTCAGGATGGTGCTTGAACTGTTGGCCACATTCTTCCTCCAAACTGGGATGTTCATCTGTGTGTGTAGTTTGGTAGTTTGGGCCTAACTTACAAGGAATTAGGTAGGAAGAGAAAGAAATGATCATTTATTATCTACTGTATGTCAGACACACAGCAGCATACTTAATTTTCTAAATAGCTCTATGAAGAGGCCACATTTAACAGTTAAGCAAATTTAGGTTCAGAGAAGTAAAGTGACATGCACATCACAAACACTATATAATGTAAAGGGGCCTATGGAGCCCAGGAAGGTCCTAATGCAACTTTGATTATTTGCCTCCCTGCCTCCCGCCAGACTGGATGCTCCTGAGGACAGGCATCATGTATCCAAGTTACCTGGGCATCTCCAAGATCTGCCATTACACTGCATATACCTACATATACCTTCAGCAAATTTCGCCCAAATAGATGAAAACAGGAATGAAGCCCAGTGTTCCTTCTAATACATCCTGCATCCTAACTAAACTCTAAAACTAGCTCTCAGCCTTGTGATGATGAATACAATGCAAGACTCTAGGAAACACATGAAGAAAGCCTAATCAGGCTGACGGATGGTGTGACTTGTGTTTCTATCCAGGGAACACAATGTTCAGAAAGCAAAAGGACTGGTTGCAAAGGTTTATCCTCAAAAGTATAAAAGCAAATAATTGGTATTAAATGTTCTAGGGTCTTAGTATATTTAGGAAACTCACTTAGCATAAATAAATAAATTAATCTACTCATATTTATTGTGCTGAGCCAGGAACTGCAGGGAATAATAATAATGATTTACATTTGGGTCTCGAGTATTAATCTACTTTCTCTTTAATTCTCAGTACGACTCGGGCCTTATTCGCCTATTAATGTTACAAAAGAGAAAACTAAGGTTTGAAAGTTGTTTAGATTTCACTGGGTTGTATAGTTGGTTAGCGTCAGGACCTGGGTTTGAACTCATGATTCAGAACCAAAAACGTATGCTCTGTCATCATCACAGCTAAGAAGAGAGGCTTCAGATACAGGCTCTGAATTCCCAGAGTCTGTGACTTCGTTGTAATGACACCACAGTGCCTGAGAAACAGGACAACACAGTAAAGAATAATGACCATATTAGAAGCAAAGACCAACTAAGACACTGAGAGATGAGCATGACCTTCCAGAAAGGATGTTCTTAGGCTGTGCTATTTGACAAAACTCGGGAACCAGAAGGGTGATGCATCCAAAATCTTATTTTTGTGTGTTTCTGAGATGATTACCGACATAGAGAATAATTCTAATGAAAAGCAAACACTCTCATGGTGCTTTGCTGTTACAGGACACAGTAATTTCCATTAGTCAAGAATAAAAGCTGGTTTATGGGCGCCTGGGTGGCTCAGTTGGTTAAGCGACTGCCTTGGGCTCAGGTCATGATCCTGGAGTCCCAGAATCAAGTCCCGCTTCAGGCTCCCTGCTCAGCAGGGGGTCTGCTTCTCCCTCTGACCCTTCCTCCCTCATGCTCTCTCTCTCTCTCAAATAAATAAACACAATCTTAAAAAAATTCTTTTTAATTTAAAAAAAGAATAAAAGCTGGTTTAGACAAAAATGATTAATTTAGACCTGAACTAGTTGCATTTAAGGAGACGCTAGACTATCCAAGTAAAAACAATCAGTTGGGTCCCATCTTTAGGTAAGAAACCAGAGCTTCAAGCTATATAACATTGTGGTCTCTTGGAGGGCAAAAGCTCGTTTTAAAAATTCATCCTGTTTTCTCATAGCCATCCGTTATCCTAGACTCCTCCCCATTTTCCTGGCATATATCGGGGCTAAGTAAGTATGTGTAAATTGTTTGAATGAATAAATGCTCGACCTAATAATTATAATCTGTTATCTTACCTGCAATCACAACAACAACAACAACAACAACAACAGACTTTTGAAGCCCTCCCATCTCTCTTTTGAAGACCTGTCTCTGGTCTACTTGATCTGGCCTCTCGTCTCTACTTGATGAGTCCAAGTAACAAGAAATACAATACAACTCAATGTGGTTTTCTTATTTTCTTCTGTTTTTATGGGAAACTGTATTTCAGGCAAACTATTTGCTGCAAGTCAGATCTCATTTTTTTGTGGGAAGATGAAAGGAGCAGGGAGAGGTGCAAAGGAGCAGGGAGAGGTGCAAACACTCCTAAATGCCACGAAGGCCAATGTAGATCAAATTCAATTCCCTCCTGTGCAATGGTTTTTGTTTGTTTGCTTGTTGTTTTGCGTCTGTTTCCAGAAAAATGTCTAAGACCCTTCCACCTATACCAGGACTCCCGAATGCCTTGCAATTCACAGACCCTTCTGATCTCGGAGGATGACTCTTGTTTAAAAGTGGCAGAGTGTAAATGGTATCTGGTATTTAATGAAAAGCACTGAAATTGCTGTATGGTACCACAGATTCACTGCGGAACATGTCATGAGGCAACATTTTATAGGCGTTGTAAAATCTTTTTACCACACACAGCTGCATTACCCCAAATGACTCAAATCTGCAGGGCATCTGAAACTCGCTCTGTAACAGTAATAGGCTTTGCTGCTTAAAAAGTGATTATGACTAATGCACAAAAACAATTATCACTAGACTTAATTGCCAAGAGTTGAGATATACATACATATATATATATATATATATATATATATATATATATTTCTTCTCACTGAAATTTGAGCCATCACTAGGAAAAAGTAAGTGATTTTCAAGCCTTACAGGATTCTGAAGCAGGACTAGGAAAAATGTTTTTAATCTGTCAGTCCATACAAGAAAGATTTCATTGGCATTATTTTTATAAGTCCTAAAACTGTATTGCTTTTAATATGCACTCTGGGTTAACTGGAGAAATTTTCAAAAACATCAATGAATAAAACTGGCTCTTCACCTAGAGGTGCCGTGAGGTACTGGATAGAGAAAGGGATTGGAATCCGACAGACTAGGTTTCAGCCCTGAGCAACCCCTTCTTTTCCCTAGATCTTACCTTCTGCTCCCATACAAAGAAAACTTTGGGCTAAGCATTATTGGGGCCTCTTTCTGTGTCAGCCTTCTGTAATTTGATCTCACTGACCTAAAGTCAAAAGAGTTTGCTGTCACCTTTGTCCTCCATCTTCTGAGAGGAAGGGTGGAAGAAGGCTNGGGAAAGAGGTAATATTGTGTCTTGCCTTAAAGATTTTGGTGTGAAAGGAAGTGATTTTGAGCCTTTAGGCAGAATGGACAGGCTGGTACGGTAGAGGCAGTGTGGTGGGAAATTAGAGAAATGGTTCAAGAAAGGGCAGGAAAGGTACCCTGCCGTCCTACTAGAGAAATTTAAAGTTAACAGTAGTTTTGACTTTCTTCACTAGATGTGGCAGAAAGCTACTGCTAGCTCAGAAAAGTCCACATTCTCCTCTCTTCCTTATCTGGCCTCACCATTAGTCTATCTGTTCTAACTACAGAATGTGGTATGGAGGTGACGTGTGTCGCTTTGGGGCCCAGTCCACAGCACGCTTCCCTGGCACTCCTCCTGTACTCTTTCCCATCAGCTAGCAGCAGTGAAAAGGACAGATGAGTGAAGAAAGGGAATAGCTGAGCAAAGGGAGCATGTTGTCGAGAAGCCAATGGCTAGGAGTTCAGGCTCTGGAATTGGAGGATCTGAACTTGTCTTCTGACCCCAGCTTCATGAGATAATGTGATGGTAATGCTTGATACACATTTTGCCACTGAATCCTCATCATGATCCTATTCAGTGGATACTCTTATTAATCCCATTTTAGAGATGAAGAAACTACAGCTTAGAGAGCGAAGCACATTGTCCAAAGTCATTTCTGATTAAAAAAAAAAAAAGTAAAGCTGCAACTTAAACCCAGGTCTATCTGACCCCAAAGCATAGAGTATGCGCTTGGCTGAGGTTGACATTGGTCAGGTTGTGGGACAACTAATAAAACACCTTCAAGATTAGGCACGTGCTCAAAATTGTTGCACAGTTGAGCTGGTCTGTGCTATCTGGGAACACTGACAGGAAGGAGAGATAGTCAGAGGCCTCTGAGCACAAAGCACCATGGGCACTTTGATCACTCGGCCCATCACTGCCCCACACATGAGGTGAAACTAATGTCCCTTGCCACAAAGAAATCCCGAAATAGCTACAGGAGACTGAAAGAACAAGTCATCCCTAACTCACATCTCTGTCTCTAGAAGTTACCTGCAAATAAATCATCGATGCATTTTATTGCATTTTACTAATTTCTAGCTTAATGGAGAAAGCAAAAGTCCCTATGTAGCCCCTACAGGCTGTAACTGGGTGGTTTTAATGGGCTCTGGTTGGACGGTTCAATTAAGTAGGTCTTTTTCGTGGCTTCTATTGTTCCTGAAACCCTTGTCGAGGTAAAGACGGTCATCTGAAGAAAGCACTTATCCAATCACATGTTAATTGACTATCTACTGTGGACTGGGCAGTTTGCTAGCAAAGTAGAATTCAGGGAAAGCTAAGACATAGCTCCTGTGTTCAAGGACTTCCTAATCTACTGGAGAAGGTGCACAAGTGACCACTTGGTTATGGTGTAAAGGCTCAGAGCATGCAACAGGATATATTGGTTTGCATCCTAACTCTTCTAGTTACTAATGGAGCGAATTTGGGCAAGTTACTTCCCCTCCCAGGGCCTCGGTTCTCTCAACTGTAAAATGGGAAAATGCTTCAGAGGGTTGTCAAATTATTAAATGCTAAAAGGTCTGATGAGTATATATGCTCATTAACCTCAGTATACCCGAGGTAGCTAGTGTTAGCTTTTTTTTTTTTTATGAAGGTCTGATGAGCATATGAAAATAGAGAAATTAAATACATCAGACTAGCTGGCTTTGTCACTCTAGGTTTCCCATTGGAAGTGATAGCTGAGTTGGACATTGAAGATAAAGTGGGCCTTAACCAGAAAGTCAAAAGTGTGAAAGTCTTCTCGACAGAAGGAGACAAGGAAATTGTGAAAGAGCCTATTATAACTTCAGGGAAACTCCAAGAAGTCCCGTTAGCTGGGGGGTCATGTCAGCTGCAGAGTCATGTAACTGACGTAGATGATACAGAGGAGGCTGAAAAGGGAGATAGGAACCAGCTCATGAGGATCCTGTAAGGTTAGGTTCAGGACTAGACTCATTCCACGAGGTAGGTAAAGCCACTGCCAACCCTTTAGTCAGGACGATGGTAGATGGGCGCCAGTGGACTGATGCTGGATCAACAGCCCTAGCAGTTGACTGAGGCAGGTGCATTTGATGATGATGGGCACCAATGTGTGTTGACTCCCAAAGCCATGCTTTCATTTGCCCTGGTGGTGTGTGCAGATATAAAAAATCAGAAATATCCACACAACAACCGAGCAAGTGAAGCCCTATGTGCCGGTGAGCTACCTCAGAGTCCACGTTTTCTCCTAGCCTCTTATAAACTGAAAACTGTCTAGCCTGCTCTGATAGCACTACGAGGACGGAACACTAAATTCAGTGCAATGGAGTCAAAAAGGCAAAGGTCAAGCGTTTGATGTTATATTATAATTGAAGGAGGAAAAAAATGCATAAAGACATATGTAGAAACATATGTGAAAACTGGTTCTTCTTTTTTTTAAGATTGTTTTATTTTTAAGTAATCTCTACACACAACATGGGGTTTGAACTCACAACCCTGAGATCAAGAGTCACATGTTCTACCGACTAAGCCAGCCAGGTGCCCCAATGAAACTGGTTCTTGAGCAAGTGATCTCTAGATCTACAGCAGTGTTTCTCTTCCAGGTGTCGTCTGCTGGCACCAGCATCAGAATTACTTGGAACACTAAAATGGAGGTGCCTAAGCTTGAATTATGGAATGAATAAGTCACAGGGATGAAAGCCACAGCATAGGGAATACAGTCAATGGTACTGAAAGGGCGTCGTACAGTGACACGTGGGAGCTGCAAGAGTTCACGGTGAGCACAGCAAAATGGGTAGTTATCGGATCACCATGCTATACACCTGAAACTGATGGAATGTTGTCAACTATACTTCAATTTAAAAAAAATGTAGATGCCAGAGCTCCACCCAAGACCTGATTATCAGAATTTGTGTTTTTAACAAGTTTTTCAGCTGCCTTGCCACACACGGAAGAATACCTTACCTACACCACTTCTTATTTTAAATAATTATGCGTGCCTACATGCATCTGTAATCAAAGAAGCAGAACTACTATTTACCTGTTTGGGACTATTCTGTTCCCTCAACGTGAGGGAGGAACAACTCATCTTTTTAGGAAACTCCTGCGTCTCATGGGCACTAAACCCATTTAATCTTGTGGACCAAGGTTAACCACTACGGACAAGAGAACCAAATCAATTATTGGTTTAAAAGATAAGACACTTCAATATTTTCTTGGCATTACTGTAATGTTTGAAAGAGAACCCTGCTTCCAAAAGGACATCGATTTAGGGACAGTCCTTTGGCTTTGCACCAGCCAGGACTATTGTCTATACACACAAGGTACCAGGTGCCAAACCTATGGATTACCATGAGGAATAGGATATGATCTCCACATGAGGAAAACCATGGTCTTTTCTTCTTTTTCTTCATATTTTGGTCAGAGAAGGAGATGGCATTTAATAAAGATATGTAAATACTATCAGATGAACACAGTATTAGAGATATGCTACATGGACTTTGGGAGGCCAGTAGCTGAAAACCTTAACGTATCAGGGAAGGCTTCACGTACTCAGTTGCTTCTGAGCATATGCTGACAGAGGGGAGGGATGTTCTTCCCCAAGGGGTCAAGTGGAGGAAGGGAGATGCAGGCAGAGAAACTCACAAGGTCACAGCCTCAGGGAAACACTGGTCTCTGCGTTTCCTGCAAGGGCTCCTAGGACCCAGACTTCTTTGTAAAACTTAGATGGCCTAACCAAAATAGTCTTAACAGATATCAGATTGGCACCATTTCTGTGTGAATAGGAATACTATTCCTTCAAACATCAAAAAAGAAAATGAACCCCAATAATTTTGTTTGAAATTTATTAGCATCCTCATTTACTTTGTCCTGATAAAGTAAAGCCTACATTTTCTTTACATTTACAGCCATTCCATTTACAAAAAGAGACATCTCAAGACATCCTGTATAAATTACTAAAAGGAAAAAAAAAACCCATTATATTGTAATTAGGTTAACTCTATTTCCTCACTCCTCCCTCTGGCCACCTCCTTCCCAAATAGATCACTGTGTAAAAAGTAGCAGTTATTCAAAACAAAATATGTCGGTGTATCTTGCAGCCAAATGAAATGGATCGACAAAGCACAACGACAGGAGCCAACTTCAAGCTGATAAATTTGTCCAGTAAAAAAAAATGTAGCCTGAGCAGCTTGCTGATAATTTTAAATGTTGATGGTAATATGCCTCTTTATTATTGAGATATTTATGACTAATGGTGTGATGCTATTTAAGTTTACAACATTCATTAATTTCAGCTGTTTTTCATCATTAGGAAAAATAATTCAAAAGAAACTTCAATATTTTCCAAGAGCAACATATGAAACAACACCAGAGTGCTATCAAGCACAGAAGCCCCTTCCACAGACTCAGTTCTGCCAAAACCAGGCCCTTGAAAGAAGACTTTCTCTTTGTAATTTTTTGGTTGTACTCAGATTTCCAAAGACTTAAAATAAAAAGCACTCTTCTAATTCCTCAATTTAACTTGGTATCAGAATATTATTAGTCCCATTGTGGTTATGATTAGTAATATATAAAGGCTACATTTATGCCCCATGTAAAGGAGGTCATATGAACAAAGTGATTTTCCCCTTGAGTCTATGGGTGACTCAAGAGTATTATAATGTTCACATTTTATAACAGGAAATAGAAAGTTAATTGATAGCTATTTAGAGCCTTAAAAAAAAAACCTAGTTAGATAATGAAGAGTTACTTTGTATAAGATTAAAAAGACCATGGAAAATAATTTCTTAGGACTGACTTCCATATTGGTTGTTGAGCCAACAGACTACTGGCACTAATTGTTTACCTAAACTAAGTCACTGTAATTCCGAGTCAAAATGTTTTCCATCATTTGATACTGGCTTCAGCCTTTTACCTCCCTGAATTGATGGGCATGAAGGTTCCACAGGATATCCGTTCTATTTTTTTCCCTTGCTCTAAAAAGTTCTTAATGTATGTCAAGTCAGGGGTTTTATTTTATTTTTGCTCTGTTCTACATAATCCTGTCTTTATTCATGTTTATGGATGTGGAAAGAGCTACATTCATAGCCATGCTTATCTATAAACTTATTGCCTTGTTCATTCAGAATAAGATTAAAGAACCACAGTTTTTGCCACAAGATACTTAAGCAGTAAGCAATGTACTAATATTGAGTATGCACTATTGCCAAAATTAATATGTACATAACAAATGAGATAATAAAACTTGGGTCATCTTGGCCTTTTCAGAAGAAGGGCCCTCACTCTGCAATGATTAATTCATCAATGAACTGTCCCATGTTTTATAGTCATGAATAGCTAACTAACCTGGATGTAATGTACATATCTACAGAATCATGGTGACCTAAGAAAGCAGTCACCAACTGTCTGCTGATAAGATAAAACTCATTTTCTTGATTAACAATTAACAGTAAAACACTAAAATGAAAATACCTGAAAACTGCAAAAAGGAGGGGAAGTGTTGACAGAGCTGTAGAAGATAATGCTTGATCAGACATCATTCATGGCTCTTAGGAGAGATCACTGAGCTCAGCTCTGGAACGTCCAGAACTGTATGGGGTGACTTATTCTTGAATTTGAGCCAAGTGTACATAAGGGAACTGTACCTGCTTCTATTATGTAAAAACAACAACAAAAATGAAAGAAAACAAAAGATAGAATAAAAAAGAATGAGAGGAAGGAAGGAAGGAAGGAAGGAAGGAAGGAAGGAAGGGAGGGAGGGAGGGAGGGAGGGAGGGAGAGAGGGAGGGAGGGAGAGAGGAAGGGAAGGAGGAGGGAGGGAGGAAGGTGAAATTTAGGAAAAAGCAAAGAAAAAAAACAACAGTAAGTGAGTGATCAGTGATTCCTAATATACCCAATTTGGCACCAGGAAAATGGTTGTAAGAGATAGCAAACATTTTGCCAAAAGAGAGTCTTGTGGTTGTCTACTCTGCATTGTAAGCCTCCCCGAACTTTGTGGCTCACAAGAATTTGTCATGTACCATCCTTATGTAGACTGACAGCACTCATCAAGACTCGTACTCAAGGACTCTCATGAAATTGCAGTTGCATGTTGGCTGGGACTTCAGTTACCTCAAGTCGTGACCCAACTGGCTGGTAGCTGTCAGTGGGGGTGTTCCACACATGATTTCTCTACACAGCTTTGGTTTCACATTGTGTGGTAGCTGAGATTTTAGAGGGAGCATTCCAAGAAGCAGCATTCCAAGAGATTCAGTGGAAAAACTAAGAAATCCAATGACCTAGCATCTGAAGTACCACCTCTGTCACACTGTATTGCTCAAGCAAGTTACGAAGTCCAGCCTTAATTCAAGGGGAGGGAAAAGAAGGCTCTATCTGGACACAAAGCAGCAGGTGCACGTAGAGAGGAAAGGAATTGATACTAGTCATCTTTGAGACTCCCACAAAGGCACTGTTTCTGTCTTGAGCATGCTAAATACAGTCTGTAGATCCTTCATGATGGGTGTGGATTCTATGCACATTGATGTAGCCACAAATTTTGATCTCCAAGGGAACATAAAAATGAGATCGTGTCACCCATCCATTTAAAAGTAACCAGTGCTTCCATTACAGTGAGAATAAAATTCACACTTCTCACGGCCTGCAAAGCCCTCTATGGTTTGCTCCATTCCAACTTCTCTGATCTCATTTCCTTACACTCTTTTCTTTTCTTCACTTCATTATAGCCATGCTGACTTTCTTGTTTTTCCTCCAACCAACCAGGCCCCCAGATCTTTATACATCCCATTTCTTCACTTCATTCAAGTTTCCGTGCAAATGTCCTTCAGAGAGGGCATCCCTTAGCCACCCACTTTAATCGATCACTCATATGATCCACTCACTGATCACCACATCATCACTATCTGAAACTACCTCGTCCATCGATCTGTTCAGTTTTGGGTGTCAGGCACCAGACTATGATCCCCATTAGAGCAGTGGCCTTACCTGTCTTACCCACTTCCATATCCCCAGAACAGTGTCTGGCACATAGTGATATTCAACACATATTTGTTAAATATCTAAATAAAGGTAGGCCATGTTCAAGTTTTCCTTTTAATTGATTATAATTGGAATAACCTAAATATCCTTAAAAATTATGCAAGCCGTATGTATAATTCATTCAACCTTCAATTTTACCTTTGACCATTCACATGTGATATAATCTAGAAGGAAGAGAGTCATACTCCCTAACATATTTCTACCTCTCATCTGTTCCGGAGTCATTTCTAGTAGCCTGTAGCTTTGTTTCTGTTACATTATCCAAAATAAAATATTTTTCTGCCCTTCTCTTTTTCCAATCTAATATGGTCTTTAGGAAACTAAGGACAGAGGGCTTAAAGAGAGAAAATACGTAAGGTAGCATTTCACTGCCTTTCAAAATTATTTTTCTATTTATTTATTTTTGATCCCATATTCCTCTCTCTGCTCATTATTTGGCATCCGTTGCTTTAAAATCTACATTACAGCCTCACTAGACTACTTACACGTCTAGATTCTCTCCCTACTTTCTACATTGCTGGAATGTTCTTTTCTCTTCTGTTCCTCCAGCTAAGTACCTCTCATCCCTGAACACTTATTTCATATATCTGCCCTTCTGGGAAGACTGATACCACCATCTCCACTCCTCATTTCCCAAACCCTTCTGGATTAGGTCTACTATTATTAACTATGTTACAGTGAGGTAAACCTATTCTCCTCATCCAGCTAAGCTCCTTGGAAGCATGGATTAGCATCTTGTTAATTTCTAGAATACTATTGCCAAGTCCGATACCTGACACGTAGTACACATTCAGCAAGTACTTACTGAATTGGTCAATTTAATTGCCACAAAGTAAAAAGAGAACAGTGGGGGAATTAGGACATTGGGAGAAAATGTCAAGGGGCTAAGCACACACTGGCCTCTTCCTTTTACACATGGTAATTTTATTAGTTCAGGCCCAAATGTATGTGCTTTTGCAGAAATGTCACCATTGTCTAATATGTTAAGAAAGGAATTGAAACTGGAGTTATTTAGAGCACAGGCATGAAATCAGGCATTTTTACACTTCTTTTTCTGCCACACCCACTCCTCCTCCTCTTGTTCATTTGCATTTTTCTTACTCAGTCTGCGGGTTGCAGGTGCAGAAAGTAGGCACCAGGTGCAATCTATAGAATTCTATGCTATCCCTGACAAAAGAGGCAATCTATCCATGTATTTCTACAATTGCAAATTCTCTCTTTTTCGCATATATTTAGATACATCTACATTTGTGAAATTATATCTTGTGTGTGTGTGTTTTTGGAGGTGTCTTTCATAGGCATACAGAAATTGGATGTGATATCCATCTCAACACATAGAGCTGTTACTGGCAAGAAATGTTTTTACTTTAAAGGGAAGAGATTGATACTACCTCTCAAGAAATTATATCTCTTCAAAAACATTGCTAACATGGTGCTTTTCCACTTTTTAATGAAAATGAAAACAGAAGCAGTCTGCTAGCAAGCTAGTTAAGTCTTACCCTGTTCACTGCATACAAAAGCAACTTGAAATAGTACCTAAGTAACCCACAGTTTAGCACAGCCATTCATTACCCTGTTAATAGCACTATCATGGGCCCCCCTTTGAAACACCCCTGTAATTGACACTTTCTAGGTGGGGAAAGATAGCACAAGTCAAAATAACAGATTTGGCTCTGGCACAATGCTTGTAATGCTTGTGAGTATTATGTCATTTTACAGTGTGGATTGATCAATAACTGTTGAATAACGTTTTCTACAAAGTCTGAAAGATTTGGGTGTGGAGGATGGTCGAAGAATAAAGTTAATGGAAAGATAAAACTAATTAACAGTAGAAATTATGACTTTGTGGTAGTTTGGAAGATTGAGGATTGTGCTTTCTGGTCCGAGATTTCCTATGAAATGCAAATGGCTGATTTCTCTGTATGCACGTGTGTTCATTGAAAGGACAAAGCTGGTGTCAGGTTTCTTAACTTGCCACACTGATAGAAGTTTTAATGTGTATTACTGAAGTGTCAGGCTGAATCTGGCATTAATCTGTTCATTTGCAGAAAGAACACAAACACCCAGTCCCCAGCCTTGAAATGCCCACCACTTCCATTGGTGCATGTCTATTAGAGGCCAAGACAAATGTACCACATTTCACTGCTCCTCAGCTATAGGGCTTAGTCTGTAATCTAATGCCAACTCCCATAAAATTCAAGCTGTAGCAAGTAACCTTGAACAACAGGTCATTCACATAGCTTTGTCCCTTTGAGTTTATGGGAAACAGGAGTAAGGTCGGTAGTACATATCCAGGCTTGGTGTAGACCGTCAAATCACTCTCCTTGACTAATGGTAGACTCTTGGTCGTCATTTGCGAAAGCCAGTTCTTAAGTCAGCCAGGCAAAAAGAGCTTCTAATAGATTTCTTGATGTTTATTTTTTTTTCATACTTGACACCCATGAGAAATATTTTCTTTTTTCCTAAACTTACATTTAGTCTGTGCCTCAATTGTTTCATTTATCATATCGTGCCTCATATAACAATCCCTTATATCCCCTACAAGACTGAAAGCTCCAAAAGGGCAAGGTATTTGTCTAATTCAGCTTTTTATGTACCTAGCAAATGGGAGGATACAAGGCGTGGCACAGTGACACCATATTCATTTAATGAATGTATGAATGAATAGATAATTTTGACAGACTGTATAGCATGCATTCCATTTTGGATGTAGAAAACCAGACATAATCAGTTCAAGCCTGAAGTTACATTGAAAAATAGTCTAATTTCAGTCACCTGATATTTGTGACCAAAGGCAAATCTGTAAAACACAAGAATCCAGAACTTATACATTTGGTATTTTACCATACACATTTAATAGAAATTCCAAATTATGTGATAGAGGTTCCAAATGTTACTGATTGTCACACTGCTCTGAGAAGAATTTTCAAATAAAATCTGGGCTCAGCAACAAAAAATAGGAAGATTGATTAGCTGAGTCTGCCATTGGCGCAGGAAGGAGCACAGACATGCCTCTGAAGTTCCAGATCAGATTCAGATAATTTATTTTTAAAATAATGAGATGGGAACCACAGAGGCAGAGTCATCTTCCTAAAGTCATGTATCAGCAGCCAGTTGTTACCAAGTCTCTAACCAAGGGCTCAGTTCTCAACCCCCTAGGAAGGGGCCTTGGGAGGAAGAGTCGAATGACGAAGATTCTGCATGAAGAAACAAAATTCCTCACCCAACCCAGGAGAAACCAAACTTCTAACCTTGAGCCCCCAGTCTACCCAGACGTTCTATGACTGTCACACCCAGTAGATACAAAACTATAGGGGATGGAGGTGAGACAAAAGCACTGGAGCGGAGGAGCAGGACTCATCCTAATGAGCCTGAGCCTCCTAATACAATTAAGACTATGTTCACAGGCACAAGAGTCAACAGGGCAATCCTCAAATGTCCTCCAAATACCAGCATGTCTCTATGGCCAGCTTCTAGGGAAGCACCAGCAGCTACGGGGAGCTCTCCCTGGTGCTGCCACAGCATAGAGCTAACCCCCAAATTCAGCATGGTTTGCTACTCTAGCTCTAATCTCTCTTTGTAAGCCTAGTTTCTCAGATACAAAACCAAACCAAACCTCATTTGAAAATGTTTTACTATGGAAAATTTCATACAAATTAAAAGTAGAGAGAGGAGTTGATGAAGTCTCTTGTCCCTATCCTCCAGTGTCTGTACTTGGTCATCACGCCTGATTGTGATTCCCCAGTCCATCTTACTATTTTGCCAAGTGTGATCAATCCCCAGCCTCAACCAGAAATTTAGCTGATCCAGACCTCTGTGATTCCCCATGACCTTCCCAAGACTTATATCCCACCTCAGTCCTGCACCAACAGACCACAGCTCCTGAGTTAGTCCATTCATTTGTTTGTTTTTTCTCTGTTTAGTACCTATTAGATACTCAGGCACTGTGCTGATGCTCAGAGATGCAACAATTGATAACTCTAAGCTGCAGTCCTGATGGAGATAATGTATGATTCAAGAGAGGTCGATCTGCCTTCAAGAGAGGTCGATCTGCCTGCTAAAGGATGTTAGGAAGGAGAATGTGGGTCTTTTCCACGATGATTGAGACTGCAAAGTAGTAGCAGAGTCGGACTGAAACCTAAATCCAAAGGTATTGCATTTCTATGATATCAGTTATCTCTGAAAAGCACATGGTAACTTTTGATTAGGTACCTGTTACTTACTAGCCTAAAATGCAATTGAGGCAGTATTCTGAACGAAATGACTACCCTATTCATGGGACACCGCACGTGAATGAACTACGCCCTTTAAAGGAGAGCAGCGGATAGAAAGTCCCGACTACAATAGAATGGGGGGAGGGGGCAATGCAAGGGAGTGGGATCTTCACACGACTTGTAAGCCGTGACGGTGATAAGTGCAGGGAAAACCACATGATGAGTCATGGAGAGACAGGAGTTCTAGTATTGCCCCTGCCTAGAATTAGATGGTGACCTTCAGCGAGTGAATACTTTTCTCTGGATCTCTGTTTTTCCTTTAGGAAAATAAGGAGTTGGACTTAATATTATCTCTAAGATTTCTAGTAGGCTGTCTGACTCTACTTTTCTCTGGCCTGATTTTAAGGCCACACAAAGGGCCGCCACCACCTCACGGCTAGGATTACCAGTGTGCCGTGGTAATTCCACTGGACTCCTCTTCCTGGAAGCTGATACTAACCCATATTATGGGGCTCTCCCCAAAGCGTTGCCGCGTAATTCCTCATAACTACATCATGTCTTGTGACCATCAGAATTCTCTCTCACGCTCATCTCTTTCCACTTACACAGCTGGCTGAGGCTGCTATTCAAGTTCTCAGGTTTTTAGAAGAGAAAGCAGAGGCTCCGACCCCCACCCAATACCACTGGAAAGACAACTGTCTTTTTCACTGCCTCTCAAGGGCCCCTGTAGCATCCATTTTTCTGAAACAGATGCCTGCCAACCAATTTTCTTTTCCTTTTTTAAATCTCTTCGTTAGATCTGATGCTAGAAAAGGACTGGTCAGGGGTGCGGATAAGTATAGACGCATCTCATGCTCTGACAAAGATACGTGCTTGAATGATTGTATATGAAGAGTCCTTTTAATCACATTTTAAATATGCTAAAGGCCTATTGAATAAAGCAGACTTCTGTACAGTGAGTAATGATACCTCATGGCACCTCCCAACCCCCAATGATTTGTTCTGGAAACTCACATTTTCTATTATAATGTGTACTGAAGTAGAAGCATAGCTGTATCTTAATGGGACCCACATGGGCTTCCTGATGAGAACATCACTCCTTTGGTAACATCCTGCTCAATTTGGGGGTTCAGAGATGAAGCAAGCACCTTGGTTATTTAATGTCTCCTTCCTTGTGGAGCACCTATTTGGAGGACCTGTATTTCCTGGCAGCTGTGCTGTTCTTACATCATTTTAAGTCAATTAAAATTATTAGTATAGGTTTAATAGCCAGGGCTCCCTGAGGCCAAGGAACGAACAGTGCAATTTGAAGAAAATTTAATAAATAAAATAAGGAGGAGATAAATGAAACAATAGTCCAAGAAAGGAATGAGGAAAAAAATTAGTCTATTAGCAAAGCCATCTACATTAAACATAATAATAATAACAATAATCATAATAATAGAGCATCATTTGAAAAGCTAGCCAGTACACAGGACAGAACCAGACTTAAAAATAGATAAAACTGGTTGCAGCTGATGATGCTGTGATTTCAAGGACCCTGGTATGACCCCCAGAGCCCACCCTATCTTCACCAGCCTCGCTGGCATTTGAGAGGACATGATTGATTCCTCTATCCTCTGCTAAGTCACCCCTTGGGAGGGACAATGTATTGTGCTTTATTTTTAATATACAGGATGGACAGGATTTTTAAAATAAGTTTATCACTTCCATTTCTCTTGTAAATAAGGCAATTGTACCAAACTATTTGTATGACCTTTCAAGTGCCCATAATATCATGATCTCTGCTTCTAGAAAGGAGTCAGTAGGAACATGAAAATATATATACATTTTTAGGACCTTAAAAGGGAAAAGGAAAAAGAGATTGGGGCAATGAATTTATGCAGGTATCAGTAGTGGGGAGAGTAGTTAGGATCTTGGGATAAGAGGTTTTCTCAAATGCCACCTGAATGACTTGTTGGCTTTTAAACTTTGGACAAGTTGCTTAGCATCTGTGAGCACCAGGCTCTTCATCTAAAAAGTGGGGTTAAAGGAAGAATCTATTTTAGGAAGATGCTGGGATGATTAAACAAGATCAAGTACGAAACACAGAGTCTGAAATATGATAAATGCACAATAAAAGTCAGTCATTATTATCATTATAGCTTTTTACTCAACAGTGGGGAGAATCCTCAGGACTAAGGGAAAATGTACGGAAGGATGCGGCTAGCAATCCTAGAGGCTACACCAGTGATTTTCTGCATTTGCTGAGGTCTGGGTGACCTTAGCACTCTGCTATGCATAGTATCAGCCAACATTTATGAAAGCTTCATTTGTACTGGACACTGTTTCACATGCTTTCTATGAATTTTCTCACTTACTCCTCAAAATGACTCCTGATAAGTGTTACTATTGCATAGCCATTTCACAAATAAAGAAACCAAGATAAGCAACATTTAAATATCTTGTCCAGGATAACAGAACCACACAGCTCACGAATGGTAAACCCAAGATTCAAACTCCCAACACAGTGTGGCTGCATATGCCTTGTCCCCTGCCAGGACATTGCGTTACCACTCACGTTGGCTGTAGCTCAGATGGTTGGTAGAGGTATCGTGGCCTACTCAAGCTGTCCTACACAGCTCTGGATTTGTGCAGACTGTGAACCCCAGTGTGGGGAAGAAGGGCTATGTCCAGTGAGAGGAGGCAACTTTTTCTAATCCACTGGCCTGGAGGGGCCAGGGTTCTCTAATTCTCCTAAGAGCCCTCCCTGGGCCTAAGCTGTCCCTTCTTCACATGTCTAGCACACATTCAGCCTACAGAGCCAGGCTCTGCCCTCTCATCGACAGCCAGAGTTCTGTTCTCCAGGCGGAATGCCCAGGAAAAGACTAATCATCTGGAAATGTTGGCCATGGGAACGGATGCCCTGGTGTCACTTGATCAAAGAAGACAGAGCTGTTAATGTACCGGAGCACTCTCGGTGCGGAAATGAGTCACTCCACAGAGCCTGGCTGCTGCGACATCATATACAGAAACTGTAGCAAAATGCAAATGCAAGGGCCACTCTCAAGAGGAGGAGAGCTTGGCAGATGGCCAGGAAAAGGTGCAGAGGGTGCCAGACTCTCCATAAAAAAATAGCTTCACAGTCAGACCTCTCGCCATAACTGTCTCTCCTACTTTCTCTTTTTAAAGCTATTTTTCCTATTGTAAATAATCCCATTAAATGAGGACCATTGTCTCTCCTTCCACACAAGAGGCCCATTCAGAGCCTTTAGCAGCAATGAAAAGTACACACAATCAAAAAGATGAGGGGTGTGGTGTGTTCCATCATGAGAGAAGCAGGAGGAGGAGGAGGGGAGGAGCTGGGTTGAGTAAGGAAAGGCCCAGTGTATCAACCTGCCCAGCCATTTGAAAAATCTCTTGTGAAATCTCCCCATAGTTAATGCTGGCTACAGGGAGAGGGTGGGGGGCATAAAAGGGAAGATAGATTTAGGGTGCAAGGCTTGTAGTTTCTAACATCTTTGGGAGTCAGACAAATAGGCAGGATGATGGGTGATGCAAACAGAAGACCAGATTGGGTGAGCAAAGAACACATTTTCTGTAGTCTTTAGCACAAAGATATTATTCCAATTAGCTTTAGTTTTCCTGGCAGCATTAGGATGAACTTCTCTGCCATTACACAAAGTAGACATTTCATAAGATGCGCAATTGGCTGATCTTAAAAAAGGATTTTTTTAAGGCTAATGAGAAAGTCTGAAGTCGTTTTAGGGATGGATTCTGGGTAATTCTTACAGTTATCTTTTTACAATCAGGCATCAACACCAGATTGGCCAATCATAAAATTTTTCTCTTTAATTCTTAAAACACAGCTGATACATCTCAAGGACAGGAAAGAATGAGTTAAGGAAATAGCAGAGCATGTTGGTTAAAGCAGAAGACCCTGGAAACAGAGTGCATGGATTCAGATTAGCTCTATCGTTCATTAATGTGTAACACTGAAGAAGTTTCTCAACCTCTCTGTGCCTCTGTTTCTCATATATAACTTGGAAATAATAATGCAAAGTACATTGAAGATTGTTGGGAAGATTAAATGGGTTAACAGAGGTGAAGTGCTTAGAAGAGTGGCTGGCACATCATAAGTGCTCAATAAATGCTTGGTGTTACTATCAAAGAATCACTGTCACTGGGAGGGCCAGCATCTCCCTATACATTGTCACCTAAGATATTCCAGGAGCAGATAAGACATGCAATGGTTCTAAGTATGAGTTTCTCCCTTTTACACACAGCACCATAAATGCCTAAGATTTTGTTCAGAACAAAATGCAAATCATACCTGTCTCTTCTATGACCTTGAAGCATTTGAATGTAACTTGTCGCCCAGGCTGGAAACAAAGGTACTGGTCATGAAATCTATATTCACTCTTTCTGCTGTTTAACCAGAGTTATCGTAAGGAGACACTGAATCAGGATAGTCACCCTAGGCCCCATTTTTTGGAATTTTGGTAATATCTGGTCAATGACCTTGAGAGAAAGCAAATGAGTCCTAATAAAAGGTCTGTGAGTCATATACCATCATTCTCTGAATTTCACCCCAAAATCACCAAGCAAAGCTGAAAGACTATTCTTTGCTGACATCCCTGAGATTATGAATTATGCTTTAGTGATTTTTCCCTTTGAAAGTCATCCTTTCTTATATTTTTAATGTACTTTCCCTAAGTACAAATGTTTACCAGGCCATGGTGAACCTCATTAGTCATGTGATTGAATACTACACGGATGTTACTTACTGAGGCTGCTTTCTGTGCAAGAAGATCTATACATATGGCTGTGGTCATGTCCTCATTGCTCAAGCTATCTCATGGATGGAAGGGCCAACATGCGGTACTGTTCACATATTTTTAGACTGTCTTGAGTGGACCAAATGTACCAAATGTGTTAAACCCATCTAAAGTATTACACATATGAAATGAAAGCTAAGAAAGTCTTGACATATGGAAACCTGTAAAATTGCTTTAAATGTGGATAGAAAAAAAAAGGGATGGATCTCAGAGCAACAAATTTTAAATAGTACAATACTGCACACTCAAATCCATTAATTGGAGAGCAAAGATGTGAATAAAAGCAATATTTAGTCCAATCTTATAGTAGTGGCTCTCAATGAGAAAGGTCCAGCCCTGAGTGCGCTTTGGAAGTTTGCAAGGGTAATTTTGGTTGCCCCAGTGATTGGGTGTGCTACCGGAATTTAGTGGGTGAGATCCAAGATTGTTAAGGTCCTGCACTGGGTGGATAGTCTGACACAATGAAAAGTTGTGTCTACACAACCTACATCCCTCATGACATATTTTGTATCCCACTGGACATCCACATATACAAAGATCTGGTAATGTGTTTGGCATGTTATTCCTACACCAGTTAGGTTATTTCCTTCTTCCTGTCATAATATGCTAATAAATCTAGTCTGTTATTATGTTGCCTAATGCTAGTTTTTAGTTTAGTCTTTGCTTATACCTCTGTTCTTTCATTTTCCTGTGTAGCTTGACTGGAATGGCTTCTGATCTTTTTACAGCTCTTAATCCAGAGTTAGTCATTTTAAGTGGGAAAAAAAAATCTAATTCATCATCACAACTTCTAGTAGAGTCATGCCCAAGATTTTCCAAACTGAAATACCCATTATTTTATTATCAATTGCTTTCTTTCTATTTCTCCTTCATAAAGGACATTTTATTAAATATTTAAATTATATGTGAAGTCATATTTTATGTTTATGAATTTTTAATTTAGAATAGAAAGAACAGCATACTTATATTATACATATATTATACAAATATTTTATAAATTGTATGTGTGTTATATATATTTCAAAATATGTCTTATGTTTTATATATTATATATTTATGTCATATATAAATCATATAGTATAGGTTCATATGTCACATGTTATAGATATATATGCCATATAATTATGCACATTACATGTGCATTGTATGTTGTTTTACATGTTATATGCTTACCTACTCACATAAACATGTTACATATGTGTATATATCTGTGCACCATGTACATGTCTTATAATGCATAAGTATATATATATATCATATATATGCCATGCTTGTTACATACATTTTACATGTGTGTATGAGTTAGCATCACAAATGTGTGTGCATGCACACATGTGTTATACAGGTATGTGACATAGATTATTTAAATACATACATGTTGTGTGTCTCATACATGTACATGTTTATGGGTATTAGTTATGTGTAAAAGTTCATGTTATATATACTTCCTATATTATATTCATCTTTTGTATATTATATAACATAAAGGGAAGAATATCTAGAACATATTTTTTGTGATAAGGAGATACCCCATGAGGATAAAGTAGCTGGAGAGGCATTGCTGGGATGTTTATTTAGTCTAATCTCTCCCTCAAATGGGCAGTGATACGTGTGCAACTTTTAGCAAACCCATTGTATTTTCAGGGTATATTTCAAATGAGATTCAACAAGTCTAGAAATATTTGAGAAGAAAAAAACAGCAATTATATGAATGAGGTAATATAGTACTTACTGATTCATCAGCATTAACATGACCAAAGCCGTGCTGGAAACTAGAACATTCTAGCCAGTTTGCTTACATCCCATCTTTTCCCATTTGTAGGTCTGAGCCAGAGGCAAAAGGCCCAGAAATATCCATGACTCTCATTTGCATTTTCATATTTGCACATAATTCAATTTCCTATATCCAGCTAAGGCTAGCATTAGAAGTGCCCAAAGACACAGAGAAAGAGCAAGAGTTAGAGAAATTAGAGATATAAATTCATTGAAATATACTGGAGGTGGAACAGGCCCAGAAGCCCTCGCGGGACGCATACAGAGTCTGGTCCTCAATCTCCTCAGAAATTCTGTCAGTTGACAGACACCATGTGGATCTTCCACCTCCTTATCTTGGCATACGAGTCACTGCATTATCATACACAAGAAACGAATTCCTGTTCATAAGGCTTGATGCTAAGTGTGACTCAGATATTAGACCATCCAGTGGACCAGTAATTCTCCTCCATAAGTTAGCCCTGAGGTTGGCAATAAATTGTCCTCTCAGGCTTCATCTGGTAACAGTTAGAAAATAGGATTTCTAGGCAGATCGTTAAGGCTGAGGACAACTTTGACTAAGTCAAGTCACAGACTAGTCAAAGCTATAAGATACATTCAGGCCTAGACCTACTCTTTTGCCTTGGCTTTTAGCCTTAACTAAGCAGAGATTTTGCTTCCCAAAGGCTTAGGGAGGGCTTGTAAGTTGTATTCTACCCTCCTGCTGTCCTGGTTCTCAAAGGTAATCTTGCCTAGAGGTGACCATAGCAAGGACCCTGAGGAGAAAGACATCATTATTATTTTTAAGTAGGCTCTACGTCTAATGTGGAGCCCCATGTACTTGAACTCATCACCTTGTGATCAAGACTTGAGCTGAGGTCAAGAGTCAGACACTTAACCAATCAAGTGACCTAGGCACCTCGAGAAAAACATTATTAAGAACTTCTGAAGCTGGGTGATTAATCATTAACCTGAAATGATCAAACCTTCAGAAGATGTCAAATCCTTAGATCACCCACATTTAGTCTTTCAGGCAGTCAAATAGGTAATGAAGGGCCCAAAGAGAAGAGATACAGCAAAAGGTACCAAGAAGTTCTTTGATATTTTACTAAAGCCAGAGATCCAACCCTTATGAGCACATCATGACCATGTTAAAGTCCTAGCATTGACCTGTGTCCATTGACCCATGTCGTCCCAACTGTTCCATGATTCTGCATTAGTCTAAATGCTTTTCACAGACTACTCTGACCCACTGGAAATGGCTGCCTGTAACTCAGCTGAGAAGGATTAAAAGCCTGAACCTAGACTCAGGATATGTAGGGGTGCACGTGTGTGTGTGTGTGTGTGTGTGTGTGTGTGTGTGTGTGTGTTGACATGGTACTCAGATGATACTGATATCATATATCCTTATATATGATATATAAGGATAGTACGTTCCCTTCCTTTTCCCTCACTCAGAGAGAGGATATAAATAAACAAAAAGGAAATACAATCCATCTTCTATCATATGTTACTGTCTGACTGGATTCTAACTCTCAGTTACCTAGAGCTCTCCTGGTGAACTTGGCAATGTGTGCCCATGGAAGACAGTCCTGCTGCCAAAGGTGGATGTGGCCAGGAGAGCCATAGGCAGGGGCAGGGGGCTGATACTCCATGTGTGAGAGCATGAACCCAGGGGAAAGGAAGGATCCAGGTGGGCTTTCAAGTACATGTTTCCTTCTTGTGTTCTATGGTTTATACAAATTGTTAGCTAAAGTGTTTCCTTCTGCTTAGGACAGAACAGAAATAGAGACTGTGCCTTAATTAACTTCGTATCCAAAAACTTCCATGGAGTACCTGTCAATCCATAGGCACTCACTCAATAGTCCTTGTCTGAATGAACACATAAGTAGATGACTGAGTGTCACTGAGCCTCCATTTCTTCATCAGTAAAATGGGGATAATAACACCACCCTCGGGTTTATGTGAGCATTTTGTATTATAATATACACAAAGTGACAAACTCACAGAAGGTGCTCAACAAACATTAATGCCCATCCAGTGCCCCATCAACTTAGGACCTGATGGAAACTAAGGAAATGGTTGCACCTGGCTGAAGAAATATGCAGATTTCAGTGCAGTATTCATGAAGCACCGCCACCGTCTGGTATGACTTTAGGTTCTTGAGGATCTATTTTTCCCCTCCGAACCAGGGACTTCTATGATTTAAGTGAGTATGGTCACTGATGTTAGATAAGTGCCTATAAAGATTTATTTTACCATTTGTATATGAATCTTTGTTTTTGCCACTGGATATCCTCATCTTCTCCAGTTGTGCCTAGATACTCCATCATGATGCCCTGTTTTCCACTGGCCATTCCTAGTCCACATCTCACTCCTATCCATCCTTCGCTGCCCAAAGACTACATCGGTGGGCTCCCTTGCTGGCTTCTGCTGGTTGAATTCAGCCAACATAGGTGGGGACAGGCGTGTGGATTTGGATGGCACTGGCAGAGGACTGAAGGCTGATGGGAGGATGGGAGGAGAGTGGTGTTCAGGTGTTTGTTCCCCAAATTCTCTTCCTGCTGAATCATCCCAAGTTGACTACCTGCACATACCAAAAGCTACAATGTCTTTCATGCTGTCTTCTAAGTAGGCCCTGGTAACTCCTCACTCCTCTTTGCCCATTCAGCTGAAGGTTGGGAATGGCCCCCCTGCTCTTCCTTGGCCATGAGGGGCTGTGGTATGTCTATTCCTCCTCTCGTATCTGCAAATAGTCTGCATTAAGTTAACCTCCATTGTAGCTTGTGTGTGCCATCTCTTCCTGTTTCCACCCTAATGTAGAGTATCCATGCTTCTAATCTCTCTTTTTTAGACAATATTCTCTTTGTGAAATATTTCATTAGTATAATGACTATGGTAGGCAGAGCAATGGCCCCCAAACGTGTCTAGCCCTAATCCACAGAATCTATGAACATGTTACCTGACACGGTAAAAGGGGCTTTGCATATACAATAAGGATATGGACACAGAGATGAGGAGATACCAGGGATTATCTGGATTGGCCCAATATAACCACATGAGTCCTTAAAGAGCAGAGAGAACCTTTCCTGACTGTGTTCAGAGGGAGATGTAACTATGGAAGAAAGGTCATAAGATATGTCACACTGCTGGCTTTGAAAATCAAGGAAGGAGGCCATGAGCCAAGGAATCTGGGTGGCCCCTAGGTGCTGGAAAATGCAAGGGAATGTGTTCCTCCCTACAGCCTTCAGAGAGGAATGAAGTTCTGTTGACACACTTGACTTAAGACTTGTGACAACTCTGCTGAACCTCTGACCTACAGAACTGTAAGATAATCAAGTTGTGTTGTTTTAAAGCTATTAAGTTTGTGATAATTCTCATGATGGCAACAGGAAACTAATAACACGATACAAATCCTCTTTGGGATCCCGTCCAAGGATCTTCTCCTCACTCAGGAAATATCGATCACACAGGCACCTGAAAAATATTAGGTGCCTCTAATGAAGGAGCTAAGAAAAAAAAAAAACAATATGTGCAAAATTTGAGAGAGAGTGGAAACCCCTCTGTCAAAATTATCTCCCCCGCTATGTATGATACAGCACTATTATACAGTTATTTTCATAAAGGTAATACTCCCTATTAAAAGGCAAATGCCTCTGAGAAAGTTAGTGCATTAACACTTACCAGTTATTAGCACTACAGAGAGAAGCTGATGAATGTATAAATGTAAACTATTACTGTTATTAGTAAGAGTCACTACAAGAGTAGTAAACATATTTTTCAGAGAAGTAAATGCCTTGGAGTAGGCTCCTGGAGGAATGTGATCTAGAACACGCATGATTGCATGGAAGGAAAAATCAGGTCACCTTAGGGAAAGTGGAACACGGTCATGGCAGGAGAAGATGACGGATGAGGACAGAAGAGATTCCCAAGTTATGAAAACAGAAAACCTAGACGCTGGGAGGGGATGAGGGAGTAACTGAAAGAAGAATAGAACACAAAAATGAGGGTATTAGGGTCAGAAATAAAATGCATTTGATTTAAAATTTTGTCTGGGTCTGTCCTTGGCAAGGGTAGTTATCTTCTTAACAGCCCATAAAACCCCCTCTGTTGCACCCACATGTTCCTGCGCTGTGTTGTTTATTAGGCTTGATTTGACCCATTTATTCAACAACAAAAATTTACTGTTATGTGTTCATCAGTATGTTAAATGTGGACATTTTAGAAATAAAATGCAACATGGTCGCTACTCTCCAGATTTGCTCTAGCAGAACAAAGAGCATGTGTGTCTGTGGTAAGGAGATAGAAAAAGAAAGTGGGGAGGGGATGGAGGCAGGAATTGAGATAGGGAAAAGATTCATACCCATGCAGGAGGGAAACTCTGAACAGTGTAGCTCTGCTTCCCATCAGCCCTCTACTTGCTGCAACATGGGGGCAAGAAGACAACATACAGAATATCTAGCCTTGAGAATAGCCAGGGAACTCTGCTTTAAAGAGCAGGTTCGTGACAAAATTTGAAGGTCAAGGTCTTTCATCCATTTGGAGTTTCTCTTTGTGTATGGTGTGAGAGAGTGGTCAAGTTTCATTCTTTTGCATGTAGCTGTCCAATTTTCCCAGCGCCATTTATTGAAGAGACTGTCTTTTTTCCACTGGATGTTTTTTCCTGCTTTGTCAAAGTTTAGTTGCCCAAAGAGCCGAGGGTCCATTTCTGGGTTCTCTATTCTGTTCCATTGGTCTATGTGTCTGTTTTTGTGCCAGTACTATGCTGTCTTTGTGATCACAGCTTTGTAGTATAGCTTGAAATCCGGCAACGTGATGCCCCCAGCTTTGTTTTTCCCTTTCAACAATTCCTTGGCAATTCAGGGCCTTTTCTGGTTCCACACAAATTTAAGGGCTGTTTGTTCCAGTTATTTGAAAAATGTCATTGGTATTTTGATCGGGATGGCACTGAAAGTGTAGATTGCTCTGGGTAGCACAGATATTTTAACCTAGGTTTATTCTTCTGATCCATGAACATGGAATATTTTTTCATCTTTTTGTGTCTTCTTCAATGTCTTTCAAGAGTGATTTGTAGTTTCTAGAATATAGATCCTTTATGTCTCTGGTTAATTCCGAGATAACGTATGATTTTTGGTGCTATTGTAAATGGAATGGATTCTCTAATTTCTCTTTCTTCAGTCTCATTGTTCGTGTATAGAAATGCAACTGATTTCTGAGCATTGATTTTGTATCCCGCCACATTACTGAATTGTTCTATACGGGACAGGAATCCATCAAAATCCTAGAGGAGAACAACCTTTTTGACATCGCCACAACAACTTTTTTCATGATACATCTCCAAAAGCAAGAGAAACAAAAGAAAAAGTGAACTTGTGGGACTTCATCAAGATAAAAAGCTTCTGCACAGCCAAGGAAACAGTCAAAAAAGCTAAGAGGCAGCCCACGGAATGGGAGAGTATAAGGTAACTGTATAACAATATAGGAAAAGATAAGATCAGATCTATTGCTCATACTGCATTCCAAAATAACTTTCAATAAATTTCAGAGATTTAAACATCTAAAATTAAATCATACAAGTATTTGAAAAAAAAAATTGGTGAATTCCTCTACACTCTTAGACTAGGGAAAATCTTTTTAACTGTGACTTAAAACCTCAAAGCAATAAAAATATTGATCAATTTTATTACATAAAAAAATGTTTTAAGCTGCAAATGACAAAAAAACAAAAAAACAAACCTAAGAACAAAGACAAATGACAAAGCAGGAAAAACTAGTAGCAAATCATTCGTTAAAAAAGGATTAATATCCTTAGGATAGTGAGTGACCTTCTAAAAATAGAGAAGAAAGAGGCCAGCAACACTTTTAAAAATGTCATGTGTGATAAAGATATAAACTGAGAGTTTGTAGGAAAAAATGCAAATGGCTCCTAACCACATGAAAATACGTTCCCTATGCTAAGTGAAATAAGTCAAGCAGAGAAAGACAATTATCATATGGTTTCACTCATTTATGGAACATAAGAAATAGGAAGATCGGTAGGAGAAGAAAGAGAAGAATGAAGGGGGGGTAAACAGAAGGGGGAATGAACCATAAGAGATTATGGACTTTGGGAAACAAACTGAGGGCTTCAGAGGGGAGGGGGGTGGGGGATTGGGATAGGCCGGTGATGGGTATTAAGGAGGGCACATATTGCATGGTGCACTGGGTGTTATACACAAACAATGAATCATGGAACACTACATCAAAAACTAGGGATGTACTGTATGGTGACCAACATAACATAATAAAAATTATTATAAAAAAAATTTGAAGGTCAGTGTTAAGATCCTTCAAGGTTTTTAAACATGCTTCTCAACAGAGCATTCTAAACCATACCATGCTCTCATCTCTAAGTTCCACGACCATTTTCTAAATCCACAAATGGGATTCAGAATGCTTTCTCACAACACTTGGTCAAGTTTTAATGGATGGATCAATGGATGAGAACACTATAATCAGGAATTCTACTTAATATTAGTAACTGCCTTAGATAAAAAAGACAGTGGCTCTAAAAACTCACTTCATGTTTTTGACCCTTTGAGGTACTAACCTCTTACTTTGATTTTTACAGAAAAATAGTAATTCAGTAGGCTTGAGCAAACATTGCTATAGGCTGATAAATTTATGATGGACTCAGAAGCCCAGGAAGAATTTCAAGAGATCACCTCGTTCCTTCTTTTTACAAAGCTGGAGCTAACAGACAATTATCTACATGTGAAAATGTAAATAAGCATTAGACTATAACACAGAACACTGGCACTTTACTCTTGATGTTAACATGGCTCAAATCTGCTCAACGATCTGTGTACTTTTGAAAGCCAGCACATTTGAGGACCAAATCTCATTTAGTGAAACAGGGAGTGGCAGGGGTGGGGGTGGGGTGCAGGGACAAGAGTCAAGAAAGACAGGAAACCAGAGCACCTGCCTGCCTCAGTCAGTGGAGAGTGAAACTCTGAATCTCAGGGTCATGAGTTTGGGCCCCATGTTGGGTATAGAGATTACTTAAAAAATAAATAAAAATAAAATAAAATATACCCCCAAATTTATGTGTGTGTGTGTGTGTGTGTGTGTGTGTGTATAAAAGAAAGATAAGAAACCAAAATGGATAGAGTGGGCAAAATTATGACAAGCCCTCAAATACTTAATTTCTTTCTCCAGTTTTCAGAGCTTCAAACCTTCTAAATATCACACATGAAAATGAATATCTCCTCATTGTATTATTGGGGAACACACATTTCTTTTCATTATACTTCAGACGTTATTAATTACTCTGGTGCAATGTTATTATAAACTGTTGTTGATTATTTGACTTTTCTGGGCATGTGAGTGATGCCAGAATGTCAGTTTTATATTAAAAAGATGTCGTTTGTGAAAACTAGATACAGAAATAAAGTATGTGTTTAATTAAGGCTTTAATCTTCCCTGAGTTCATTTTTCAGAAAGGGGGGTGGAGCCCTGGATGCCTATGGGCTTGATAATATTTTCCTAAAATGGTTCGTATTCCTATAATAAGTATTAGTAAACATCCGTTTGTGTTAGTAATTAACTTTGATGGCTTGATATTATTTTACCTCTCTTGATTGTATGTTCCAGTCCAGATACTTATAAACGGTGCCATCTATATATTTTGCTGAGTTAAAAAAAAAAAAAAGCCAAATAAAACTGCCCATTTAGCGGACACCTTTGAGCTGAGAAGAAAGAGAATTTAAAAAGTGAGAAAGAAAGAAAGAAAAAAAGAGAGAGAGAAAGAAAAGAAAAAGGACAACTAAAATCCCATCAGGCCAGGGAACTGGGAAGGGAGAAGAAAGCCACACAGTGTTGGACCGAGGCCAGGATCGGCTAACGCCAAGCCCCAGGTGTGCAGAAGGGGGCTCTCTGGTCTCCCGGTAACTAAGGGCCATAAGCAGAGTAGCTGAGCCAGGCTAAAGCTCGAAGCTGCGTCTTCGTGTGGGGAGGATGAAGGCTAAAGCAAATGTCAGAAAATTAAGCCCACTACTGAAGGGTGTTTTCTTTTACAGGTTTCTAGGGAAAGCTTTTTTTCCACTTAGCAGGCCCCATTAGTAATGAAAACGTATTCTGCATTTCCCCTTTGGCCTTCCATGGTTCAGTCCTATGAGGCTTCCTTTTCTCTCTGCCATCCCTCACTTGAACTACACGTCACCCGGGGGAAGAGTGGGGTGGCTCTTACAGAGCAGGTCACTGGTGCTGATGGGGGGGGGGGCCGATCTCCCTTCCTGTTCATAGAAGGGGCAAGAGAGTAGGAGAAAAATCAAACCCGGGGGGGTTGGGCCCTGGTGACTTTGAAGGGCTGTACGTGGCTGGTTTCAGAAAAACAAGTTCCTCTATCTTTTGTGAGAATAATCAGCAGGTATTAAAAAAAAAAAAAAAGTAATCTTTTCCAAAATAGGTCAAATGTTGAAATGGTATAAAAAATTCTATTTTATTCATTTTTTTGTTCATTCCATGGTCCTGGAATGCTTGCTGACATCGCCCCACTTAGGTTTCAGATTCAGAGAGTGCCCTTGAGTTCTAATGATAACTGTAATGATATTTTGTGGGTCCCCCACTGCTTAAACAAAGACAGAATTTATAATGCGCCTCAGAGCATCAAAAATGGATGTTAGAAAACATTAATATTACTATTTTTATCACTATTTAGTGAGCAGTGCTGGAAGATATTAATATTACCATGATCATTATTACGGTGAGATAACGAAGACGCGGAACTCCATGTGGCAAAGAGATTGTTGAGGGGGAAGAAAATGGATGAGCCTATTTTTCTCTAAGTTCTTTAAATCAGGCTTAACTGGAAAAATAATCGCGGTGGCTAACAGAGTCAGGAGTCAGGGTAATTAAGTGGGTAAATGAGGCCCGTGTCATTTGAATTTATGCATTTTCCTTCATCCCTTTGTTTGCTCTGCCTTTCTCTTCACTGGGTCTCCACCGAAATGCTGTTTATTCATGGAGGACATGCCACAGTTTTTAATACTGGGGGGAAAATCCGAAACCCTTCATCCGACCGGCCAATGTGTAGACTGGAGAGAACACAAGGGGATCAAAGTGATATGAAGACAACAGGGGTTTCATTAAAATGTTCCGTACTCTGCCTGAGGACAGAGCAGTGAGAAAAGGGTGAAAAAAAATCATCTAGCCCAAACAAGTTTAACTTAAAAAAAAAAGCAACGAACCACCTGTGGTCTCCTTGGAAACAGGCAAGCACACCCTCCAGCCACCTTTTAATGAAACCCCAGAGCCCCTTTATTAATTTATTAAAGAATCTATTTTCTGAAGATTCATAAACCACATATAACTCATATTCCAACACATCTCTACTATGCTAATGGAATGCGCTTCTATGAATAATTAATTATTTAATTAGTAATAATTAGAGGTTGTTGTATAGGTCAAACCATTGGACTGACAGCATGCTATTGTCAAAATGTCACTTAAATTAACGGAACAGCATTGAAACACAGAGTGATTCATCGTTCAGGGTGGTTACTTACCTACCCGCCCCCTTCTCCACAGAGGGAAAGTGGCATTTTAAGATATATAGGACATGTAAAATGGAGCATTTAACATTGAGCATCTGCAGCAAGTGCATAGCCTTCAATGCTTTGTTAGACGCACGGGACAGGGTAAGTTAAGTCACTAAATTTGTGACATCCAGACGCTCCACCAACAGTACATGAGTTAACACCATTTATATCGCTGGAACTAAACCCTCATAAAGATCAATACGCTCAAGTGAATAATTGCTCGAATACATTTAAGTACATTTGTTGGGGAGCTCTGGTGAAATAAGCCTTAATGATGATTCTTCTAAAACGATCTGGTAGTATCGCGTCACTGTTCAGCACTGTGCCGGCTCTTCACACCAGCTTCCGCGTGGCATCCAGTCTGAACTCCAGCCCTGCTGAGTCCCAGACAGATAAGGGACCTGAGAACAGACCTTCCTGAGCTGGAAGCCAGGCTTTGCAGTTGCTGGCCCTGTCACTCTAGCCATGTCAACCAAGCTCTTGAGGTCCTGCTTTCCTCAATTGTCCCGTGGAACCCATGATAGGGTTGTTGTATAGGTCAAACCATTGGACTGACAGCATGCTATTGTCAAAATGTCACTTAAATTAAGGATTCTTCTGAGGATTCAGTGAGATGGCCCCTATTAAGGGCTGAGCTAAACACCTGATTCATGATGAGTTCTCAATAAATGATAGCTATTGTTATTTCCTATTTTAAAGACTACTTTTCTACACACAGAAGAATGCCGTTAGTCAGACATGGTAGACATTTATGCTTTTATTATTCAGCCAGGAAGAATATCCCTGATTCTCTAAGCCAGAGTCACAAACATTTTCTGTAAGGCCAGTTAGTGAACGTTTTGGGTTTTGTGGTCCAATGCGGTCTCTAGTGAAAAAGGCAGCTACAAACAATATGTAACTACTTGGCATGACTGTGAGCCAATAGAACTTTATATACAAAAGCAAGGTAGCAGACTGGATTTGGCCCACGAACCGTAGTTTGCAAACCCCTGGTCTGAGCCATGTTGGTAGCAGGTGGCAGATAGGAAGCACTCCACGAACTGCAGTTGGACGAATGAAATAATGAATGAATAAACAATCCAGGACTAGACCCCAGGTCTAAATATTAGGGCCACACTTGGCCCAGGTGGCACCCCATTAATTAAATTTAGAGTAAGTTAAAACAGTGAAATTTACTTTTTGAGTTCTATATGCAAAAAAAAAAATTACTTGTGAGTATGCTGAGGTAGATATTCTTTAAGGGAATCCTATAATGAAAACTTTTAACAAAGGAAGTAGACTTAAAATATGTAAATTTTTATAGACATTTAAGCAAAATAGGTACAGCCTCGGTATTGGCTTCAGTTTAGAGCTGATTGATGGCAGAAAATAGAAGACTCTGCCTTCTATCTTAAAAGAGCATAATTAATCTCATTCATCCTTCTCCTGGTTTTCCTCCTAGGTGTAGCAAAATATCCAGAGTAGGCTGGAGGAGAGGAGTCTAAAGTGGGGTGGTGCCCCTTTTCCTCTGATTCTAGCTGGAGCCCCAGACTCTCCTCCCTTGTGTTCCCTCCCCTTGTCCTCCATGGTCCTGCCCTTCTTCATGGTTTCTTCACAGCCTCTGAGACGGAGAGGCGAGGACCTCCTTGTGTAGGGAAAGTCTCTGAAGATGTGGGCAAAACCCTTATACTTCAATTATTCAGTCAAAGGGGTCCTGTCAAGGCTCCACAATAATAACAGAGCAGACAGGGAGTGATATTTCATGGAATTTTATAAAGACAAAGATGCAGCTGCTACATGAGAGCCTATTTCTGATTGAAGAAGTCAAAACGAACTGGACAACAGCATCTAGGAGTCAGAACCTACTCCCAGAAGATACAGTAATTTCCACGTGTTTGTTGAAAATTTGAGCCAAGAAATTGTAACAAAGGATATCAAGTCATCCCATTCCCCTACTGAAGGAATGCCAGATACCTGGGTTATTAGAGATACGGCAACTGGAAAAATCCATAGAGCACCTACTCTTGTGCTATCATTCTGTATGCTTTACAACTAACTGGATGCAGAAGATGCAACTACTTATGTATGGGATCAGTGATGATGTGGTAACTTGTCGCTGCAGACCCATGCTTCCCTGTCTGGGGTGGAGGTGTGGGTGGGGAGCAGCCTGGGCCTGGGATTCAATTTTGCAGCCCTGCCTTGCATCTGGGCAGAACGCCGTGGCTGGGTGCTGACCAGAGGACTGTGGGGGGAAATGAGGCACATCACTTCAGGCCAGGACCAAGAAAACCTGCAGGAGATCCTCCACTCTCTCCTCCCCATTCTGTTATCGCACGTTGACACACTGAGTAACTCTGGGAGCCCGGTTTGAAATCAGCAGTCTCTGTCATCTCCACACCCTGCCTATGTAGAACACAGATCCCCCCATCACTGATTAGACCTTAAGCTGAACAGGAAATAAATGTGCCTTATGTTAAGCCACAGATGTCTGTATCTGTCCTAACAGCTAGTGTTGCCTTCATAAATATATCTTGAAAAGGGATCAGTGAAATTTTTAAAAATACATATACTTCCTCTAACACCGTGCTTCTCAAACTTTAATACTTAAAATTGATCTGGGGTCCTGTTAAAATGTTGGTCCTCATTTGGTTAAGTCTAGAGGAGGGTCTGACTTGCTCCATTTCTGAACAGGCTCTGACATGATGCTGAGATTGGAACACACTAGGAGTAATAAGGCTCCAGTACAATGGTTCTCAAACTTCACTGGGTATTGGGATGCCCTAAAGGCCTTGTTAAGATACGGATTGCTGGGTCCCTTCCCAGAGTTCTGCGGTCAGGCCCAAGAACTTGTATTTCTAACAAGTTCCCAGACAATGCTGATGCTGTTGGTCGGTCCAGGGATCACAACTGAGAACCACTGGGCTAAGCAATTCTGGTTCACACCCTTTCCTGGCTTCTATGAAACTCATTAGTCCTCAGGGCAGCATCTCATTTATAAGAAAAGAAAAGATAAGAAAAGATAAGAAAAGAACCCTTATGGACCAGTACCTTCAGGTAGTTGTAATCACCCAGAGTACTTTTGTTTTAAATTTTTTTTGTTTGTTTTGATTTGTTTTTTAAAATACTGATTTCCAAGTCCCAGTCCAGACTAACTTAATCTGAATTTTGGAGAGAAGGGCAAATATTGCGCATTAATGTCTTTTTAAACATCTCTTGTGATTATATTAAGCAAGTAGGGTTTAGAACCACTGCCTTAAAGAAATGCCAAGTGTTAGCAATCTGAGAGACAAGACTTGCTATTCCTTAAACTGTTAACTATTGATATGAAGACCAGCCTTATCTAATTCTGTCTCTAACCAGTGGGAGAGAGTTCAACTTCTTGAACATATGGTTTGTATCAACACTATATGATTAGGTAACTCTCCCTCTGCCTTTGACAAGAGGTTAAGTGAGGCTGAATTAATGCAAAAGAAACTCAAGGGATGTTCTCTAATTTAAAAAAAAATACAGGTGAAAGCTAATAATAACAGGAGAGGAAGGAGGAAAGGAGGGAAGGAAGGGATGGTTGGGTGGCTGGAGACACAGAGAGAGAAAGGAAGAGAAGGGAAGAGAAGAGAAGAGAAATGAAGAGAAAGATGCATGCAGTAGTGTTCCTGAGGAAACGGAAATTACTTTGCTCCAAGCCAAGAATTATTTCCTGATTCTGTCAGAAATCATTTAGCAGTTATGCACATTGGTGGATAGAGTTGGACCTCATAGTGCTTTATTATTAACAAAACCAGGCCAAGAAAGATACAGCAATAGATTCCTTTGGAACTGACACCAAGGGGGATGTTTTCCACAAAGATAGTGAATCAGGATGATTAAAGTGCATTAGTGTTTCTTCATTACCAACTGCAGAAACCACGTACTTCCTGGCATCCACTAGCTACCAAAACTATGCTGTATTGTAGAAAGACATCATCTTTTGAGGAGCCCATACATTTTTCCGCACTGAGAGTTTAATGGATAATGGGTGTGATTGGTCACATCCTATCCTTGGGGGTCACTAGCTGTGCACTCTTCTGGGTAAAGTGGGAGGTAGTACTCTAATCGTCATCTCAATGACTTACCTTGACCCCTATGCCTGACAAGACCTCATCTTCCCGGGAGCATCCCATGTGGCCAATACACGTGGCCAATAACTAGTCACATGGTGGCCCTTCCCAATGGAGTTTTATGAAATAAAAAGGAGGTGGAGACAGGACAGTACTATAGACAAGACCATAGGCATTGAGTTTATTCTCACCAGGCATTCAGTTGCGATTACGTGACTTATCATCTGTGAGACCTTTAGACAGTTTTCTTGACCAAATTTCTACCTCTCCCCACACCTATAGGCCCAGCAGCTAGACACTAGATTGCAATTTGAATAAATTAAATTTGAATAAATTAAAAGAGATCATTCATCACTGTAAAATACCTGGATATACCTAGATAAAGGACTACTCCCTGGGTGAAGGTATTGGCAAATAACTCCCACAGGTTATGTTTTAAATATATAATATGATACTGCAATAATAGTATAAAAAATATTGAAGAAGCACAGAAAAAGGGGGATCTGGGAAGGCAGCAGAGTAGGGATTCCCAGTGGCCCTTGGACCAGCAGCATCAGCATTACCTGGGAACTTGTTAAAATGCAAATTCTTAGGCCCCAATCCAGATTAACTGAATCTGGAACTCTAGGATGTGGCCTACCAATCTGTTTTAACAGTCCCTCCATGGGATTCTGATGTGCCCTAAATATGAATATGATTGCCCTAAACCAATGAGTCATGAGGAGAGAACCTATGGCAGGGGAATGGATATGCAAAGAGTGTTGAGTGTTATAGCTAAGCAATTTGGGATGCCAGAGTAACAGGCAAAAAAATTGGAAGGACCAGGATTGAATTGTGGATTTGAGGGGAAGAGGGCTGGAGAAAGTGGGGTGAGGGAGTTAAGCATGAAAAAAAGTGAAACCAGGTGGGAGTGAGTCAAGGTCAGGAGCTGGGTATGGGCAAATGCATGGTCCAAACCAAATGGGTGAAATCCCAAGAACCCAAGTTCTAGAGATTAGTGGCAACTAAGACGGGCAGGGCATGCTACAGAATCAAGACAGGCTGCACAATGTTGTAAGGACTGTTTGTTGTCCAAAGTCTTACTGATCCAGGATCCAGAGAAGAAAATGTGATATGGGGTCTCTTCCCCATAGAGACACAACTCAAACGGAAGTAAAGAGATCAGAAGGCTGATCACTGAGACCTCCAGCAAATGAGTGTCTATTGCACGTTGAGGCTTAAAAGTTGACCTTCAAAATTAAAAGTCCTCCTGAAAACTGAAGAAGGATATCCTTTGGGGGATAACTGAGCTCCTTGTGCCCTGCATGGTCAAACCTTCTCCTCTGGGAGATGGAGCCTGACCTGAGGTTCTCCCTATGCCCAGAGCCCTTTTTGTCCACCAGGCTCACATCTCAGGCAACATAGCCATCTGGTTCACTGCTTCCCAGTTCCTGGTTCACCACTGCTTCTTGATCTCTCTCCTTCAGGGTTTAATTTCCTTCTGACCTACTTTAGAATATCTCGTTCAGCAACATTCTGTGAATAGGCACCACCCAGTCTTTGTTAAAATGGATTTCTAAAGACACACTTTTTTTTTTCACTCAGTTCTATGAAGATACTCCTCTTATTATCTTCTTGTGTTCATTTTACTGATGAGAAATCCTTCCTACATATAAATGCTCCTTCCTAGGTCCTTCTTTACTTCATATTTGGTGTTTTGCCATTTTTCCAAGATCAGTCATTGTGTGGATGTACTTTTATTTATCCTGCTTGGTGCTCATTGTGCTTCGTAAGGTTCATTTTGTCATCTGCTTTAGTAAATTTTCACTCATTATTGATTCAGTTAAATGTGGTCTGATCACCACTACCTTTATTTTCTGTTTCTGATTCTTCTCATTTTATGCCTCAGCCTCTAAATCATTCTGTTTTTTTCTTTCCATACTGCATTTGGGTTTTTTCAGGTTTATTTTTTAAATTTTTTTTATTTAAGAGAGAGCAGGAACTGGAGGAGGAGTGGGCACAGGGAGAGGGAATCTCAAGCAGTCTCCCCACTGAGCACAGAGCCCAATGTGGGGCTCATCTCATGACCTTGAGATCATGACCTGAGCCAAAAACCAAGAGCTGGAAACTCAACCAACTGAGCCACCTAGGTGCCCCTCCATGCTGCATTTTGAATAATTGCCAAAATATGTATTTCTGTTCATTAATGCTTTATCACATCAAATTAGGTTTTATATGATTTCAATGAATATACTTTTTCGTTCTAGAAATTCTACTTGGATCTTTTTCAAATATGCTTCTTCTAGTTCATAATGGGTTCTTTTCCCTATGGCTTCCAAGCTATTTTAATTATTTAAAACATCCTTATTTAAAGTCTCTTCGGATTTTCCCACTATCTCGATATTTCCTCATGTGGTTTATAATTTTTATTGTGAGCTTACCTTACCAGGTTTTATTCCCTCCTGGGGTGCTGGAAATTGTGGCAGTCTTGCTATGGAGAACTTTACATTTGTTTCTTACTGGCGCTCTAGGAATTTTTCTGGTCCAGGATCCGTTTTACATTAATTTATACCCCAGAGGAAAGTCCTGTAGTGAAAATGCATGTAGTGAAAATTATAGTCCACACCCAGAGCTTGTGCAGGCAAGCCTAGTTTTTAAATTTCTCGTAGAAGACTTTTTATCCACCCATAGCCCAAGGCAGAAAAATACATTCAGGTCACTTCCCTGTGCTGGTGGGAAGAATCCTTCTAGTGCTATCACTTAAGGGTTCTGACTTTATGTAAGTTCAAGTTATCTACCTCACGTAGGCCTAAGGCCACATCTCTTAGCCTTATTTGGGTGTTCAAACCCAATTCCTTAGCCCTTAAAGCTTCTATCCAATCTGATATCCCTCTTAACATTGATGACATCAGTTCATGAGATTTGAGTTCTGGCTTTAATTTCCCTTTCCATTTGTGACACCAAAGGGATTTCTTTCTTTCGTTCCTTCTTTCTCTTTCTTGCTTTCTTTCTTCCTTTCTTTTCTTTCCCTTTTTCTTTTCTTTACAGCTCAGTTATATATTTAAAGGTTTAGCTAAGTCTGACACAATGGGGAAATGAGAGGTAAGGGACATTCAACAACCTCTCTTAAATAACACTGGCTCCTTTGACACTCTTAAGTATTCTACAACTACCTGAGATCAATCTTTTGGCAGCAGTGATTTGAAGCAATTCTATCCTATGTTTCTCTTTCACTGTGACCAGACTGAAATGATGCCATGTGTTTCATTGTGTCCTCACTGCCCACCACATGCCCTGCATTCATTCTTCCAAATGCTATACTGGTAACAGAAAGTGCCAGTAACAGAAAGGGGGAAAATCTCAAGAGAGTAGGTGATTTCTATGGAAAGCACCCGGCTATGTATCAAAGGCAAACACCTCATTTCAAGCCAGAGTGGCCACTATAAACCTGGGCAGGGTATCGTGGGACATTTTGTTTCTTATTGTCTCTCTTTTCTATTTTCCTGTCTCCAACCATTTCTACAGCCTGGACTGGCAGATCTCAAAAGTAACTAATATTATAAAACTTCCAAGTACACCTAACTGAAGAACTCATTTCCCATTCGTATCAGTCAGGATAGGTTAGGTTAAGCTGTCCTAACAGAAACCCAAAAGTGAGTGGCCTGAAACAACATTTATTCCTTCTCAGCCACATGACTTCCATCCTGGTGACATGTGTCAGTTTTCATTGTCCAAAGCAAGTCACATGGCCACACCTCACCTCAAGAGTGCAGGTACTAATCCTAGCACATGCTAGAAAGAGGGACTGGAAATATTTGGGAAACAGAACTATGACTACCACACCACTCTATCCTATACCAACTTTCTTTGCCTAAGGACAGAAATCCTTTGGGGGCTACTCTTAAGATCACTGCAGAGAAGCCACTAGGCAGTGCTATCTCTGTGGAGAGGGACCTGCCAAAGAAGAACACCATGGCAGCCCTTGGCAACTAATTACACTTTAACCTGCTCTGACCAACTGGGGGCTAGAAAGGGCATGTGCTATGTATTACATACACCTTCTATACGTAGTAACTGCTGCAGCTTATTTGAATCAGAGACCCTCCACAAGGTTAGACTCTTCTTTTTTCTTACACTAAGTTTTCATATAAAAAACAGTGATATTTCCTTCTCAGAACTAAAAAGTCATAGGATTTTATGGTTTAAGAGTCACTTTAGTTGGATATTCTGAGAAGGAAGTATCATTGTCCTCATTTTATATATGCTCAAACTCAGACTAAGAGAAGTGGTAAATGGGCGCCTGAGTGGCACAGCGGTTAAGCGTCTGCCTTCGGCTCAGGGCGTGATCCTAGCATTATGGGATCGAGCCCCACATCAGGCTCTTCCGCTGTGAGCCTGCTTCTTCCTCTCCCACTCCCCCTGCTTGTGTTCCCTCTCTCACTGGCTGTCTCTATCTCTGTCAAATAAATAAAATCTTTAAAAAAAAAAAGAGAAGTGGTAAAATTAGTTTTTCCTCAGTCTGCTCATCTGTGAAATGGAACTAATCACACACACCTTGTAGGTTTACTGTGAAAAGGACAGATAAAATGTATAGAAAACGTAAGTGTGATGTGAGTACCCAGCAAATATTCATTCCCTTTCGAGTTCAGAGATATGGGAGAGCAGGGAGGGACAGACTGGCTGGGGACTTCTTTACAAATGAGATGAGTCTTGAGCCAAAGGCATTTCACTGAGCATAAAGCATTGATTTAAAAGCAGCAACAGCAACAACAAAAAACAATATATACCCAGTTCTTAAAAGGACATTACTTCTTCCAAAATAAAGTATAAAAAATAGCATTACTGTGCGTAAGTTTCCTTGCAAATATTCACTCATTTAAGTCACAGGATAACTGTATGAGATGGGCGCCATTGCTGTCATGATTTTATGGGTGGTGATAGTGGGGCACAGAAAGGTTAAGCTATTGGCCCAAGGTCACACAGGGATGGACTGAGATTGGAACCAATCAGTCTGGCTCCAAAATCCATGCCCTTAGCCAAAAGAGTTTCCTAATGCAGCAAACAATGTCTATTTGGACCTACAACTGCACATGAAGAATTTGTCATTTCTACAACTCAGAAGCAGTAAGTGGTGTGGGGCAAAGCTGGAATGTGGCACACTCTTCGTTCTCGCCATCACCTCCTGACACAGTGGAAGGCGTGGCTCAGACACACTGATCCTGGTGGCTGATGAACTGGAAAGCAGCAGTGTGGTTTTAAAACCCATATGTCACTTTTCTTTTAACATCTGAGTTTCCACAAGTTCTTATCTACAGATGGCTATGAAATTTACAGACTTTTTTTTAGCACCTATTAAGTACTTTATGCAATCTTTAATACCTTGCATCACAACTGGATCAAACATACTGCAATCCTATTTATTGGTTTAGCAGCCTAAGTACACTGTAACAACGGGGCTGGAATTTTCATTTATTTCACTATTTAGATATGGCCTCAGTCTTCCTTTTACTCTACATATGCTACAGAGAAAACCTATAGATCTAAAGTCAATGAACCGCACAAGTAAATGCACTATTAAAGTAATTAATAATTATCTAGAGATTGGCCAAATAATTCTGTGTCCCAATTCTCTGCTAGGTCAAAGGCAAAGAGTCCTTTGTTCATTTCCTTGTGCCCTTGGTTTCATTTCTGAAATCATTTCTAAATGGTTCTAGATTGATATTTTGTGGAGTGGTTGGGAAAGTAAACATCTAAACAGTAACTTCTCAGAATCACGTAAAAACCAAGAGGTATTGACTGAGTTAAACTGCTCAGGTTGAGAGGCCTTCCAATGAGAATTTCTGCCAAAGGAGATCACCAAGTGAGTAGTCTGTGACATTCCTTTATTTGCATAAGCACTTCACCCCAATACTAGTGACTCTTCCAAAAGAAATTAAAAGTGAAAGAAATATATGGGAAGAGAGCTAGAGGGTATTTACCACTGCCTAAAAAGGAAACATAAAACAAAACACAGCCAGCCCCTCCAAAAAAACAAAACTCAAAAAGCTCCTCTTTAATTGACATGCAACCAATTAATTTTAATTTGACCACAAGCCCCTCCTGCTGACCACCCAGCAGTTAAGGGGTTAATGGAATTAGGGAGGGCCACCAGGATGGCTGATGAGTGATTCTTGCATGAATAATAATTCCTGAGTGGGAGTGAGATGTGCCACCTCTCTCCGCATCGCAAGGTACTTCAGGCTCAACTGGATATAAAAATTAGACAGTGTTCTTTCTGCTTCATACATCACCCAGCAGAACACAGCTGGCTGTTTGGCTCCGGGGCAAACACATTTGAATAGACAAAAATACAGGCTATGTTAGGGTAACTTGACTGAACTGCCTGTCCTTCAACCTGAATTTCTTCTTATTCATTTATTTACTTATTCGTTTATTTATTTGACAACGTCGCTGGACTTTGAAAACTTCAATTCCCACAACAGCCCTTCTTTCAATAAGAAGCATTTCTACCCTGAAATCTTGTTTTAGCATTGATCCATATAACCACAGTCAGCAGCATCTCCACTGACAGCAATCTCAAAATGACAAGGGAGCTGCTGGGCCCTGAATTTAAGAAGGCTTCGTTCAAAATGGCAACAATCCAGGCTTAGTCAACATACATCCCCATTCTTCTCTTCCAACTTTTGGGAATCATCGTTGCTTTACAGGCCTAATGCCAATCTATAAAGTTATAATCTCCTGTAAAGCCTATGAAAAGTGTCCCTGTAAGAGCCACCTGCCCCTCTCAGGGTTGTGGGGAGCTGCCCTGCTTATTTAGGGACAGCTTGATCTCTGCCAAGTTGAAGATTTTCCTGGCTGATCGTTGTTCAAAAGTAAACATGGGGTTTTCAGAGGGAGGGGGAGATGAATGCTGGAAGATTAAAAACCAGGAGAAATGGAGGCATATAAAAGAAAAAAAAAATGGACCCTTGGAATTGGAATTTCAGTGCTCCTGCCGTTTCTTTCCCATAGTCAGGATGAGTAAAGAAACAAATCTCCCATTTTATCAAATCACAACACAACTCAATGGAAAATAAAAGAATTTACCAGTCCTGCTCCCAGGACTTTGTAGGAGAGAACACTAATGGATTGGCCTTACAGACTTCACTAGAATCAGATTAAAGAGATGAAAGAAATAACAGGGGGACAGACTCTACCAAAACAACAACAAAATTCTTTTCCCCAACATGATGAAATTGACTCTGGCCTTATGCAAAAATGCATTTGATAACAGTTCTGATGCTTCAGGGCATGGGAACAATTGCTGAAATACATAAGAGAGAGGGAGAAACTGTGGGTTCCTCACACAAAGAGAATACTACTATAAGAGCTACATAATTAAATTTAGATACACATTAAGATTATAATTTTTAACTTTAAAAAGACCAAAATTTTTTCTTTTTAAAAGTAACGTATGCATGATTTGTAAAGCCTACATGATGCTTCCGTACTTTGAATGTTGTCTTATATTAGAAGAGTTTGTTCATTTTTTTACTCTGGGGTGTGTGTGTGTGTGCACGCGCACACATGCATGTGTGTGTGTGTGTGTTATGCACACACACACTTTTTTCTTTTTAAAAGTAACGTATGCATGATTTGTAAAGCCTACATGATGCTTCCGTACTTTGAATGTTGTCTTATATTAGAAGAGTTTGTTCATTTTTTTACTCTGGGGTGTGTGTGTGTTATGCACACACACACACTTTAATGAATACTTTCTGTGCACAAAAATGGCATTATGTTTGCATAAAAGCACATATAGTTTCAATAAAATTACCAGTATAATGAAATCTACTTACTAAAAAATTTTTTGAAATCCACTTTTATGTTCTTCCCTCCCTGCAACCTTTAAAACTTTACTCTTAAATAAACTAGTATTGACACCTCAAAATAAAGAAAAACCAATGAGTATTATAATTACATAACTATTTTGCTCCTTTTGGTTCTGACAGTTGGTCTAAAAGACTAAAAAAACCTGTTTTACGTCCATGAACGAGTTTTTGCATGACACAGGAGTGTAGGGATTTGCGCCAGAGAATACGTGACAAATAGAAACAAGAGTTTTTACATGGCGCTAGCAGAGTGGAGATTTTCAGAACTGGAAGGTGGCCAAGAGAGTGGGTCCAGGAAATTGGAAGGGGGTTGTCTACTGATGCCTGCAAAGAGATAACCTCTGGATGCCTGGAGGATTTGGTTCTATTCAGTAATTGGTTTTGAAGACAGAGGGGGATGAATCCTTGACACCTCAGTTTATTGTAGCGATTCTCAATGGGGAGAAGAACATGATGCTTTCAAAACTGCACATGCTTCTACCCATCCCTGAGATTCTAACAGTCTCTATTCAGGAGAACACGTGCCCCAACAGCAAACTCCCCAGGAACTTTGTCAGCTGGAATCAAAATCACAGACTCTCATGGTTAAGAAGGAGTCAAAAAAAAAAAAAAAAAGGAGTTAAGGAATCAGAGCCCAGGCCTTTGGGCTAAGCATTGCCATGAGGTTTTAGTAAGGGTTATTTTTTTTTTTTCATACTATCGTCTGGATTTTGTTCGGAAACCTTCAGTAACAGGAAACTCAATGACTGCCCGTTGAGGTATTATTATTTTTTTTAATCAGTGTTCACAGGCATTCATTTGACAGAGCTCTAGAGCTATGGCCCCTGGTCTTCTGCTTCCACTATTTCTTTGCTGCCGATGCCTACCTTGCCTTTGCTCTCCTTCCTCACTCCTCTGATCTCTCCATTGTACTGCACTTACTCTACCGTCCCAAATCTAACCCTCTTTTAAGACTAGGCTCACGGACCACCCTCCCTAGCTCTTCAAGTCTGAGTTACAGGCTTCTCCTTCCTATTCTCCTGGAACCCCAGGTCCCTGTCTGTGCACGTTAGTACCTCCTATGATTGATTTGCTCATTTACTTGCTTATGTTCTCATTATATGCTGAGTTTTGCAAGGTCAGGGAGCAAGTTGCATTTGCCTCTGAAATCCTCCTCTTAGTAGGGTCCAGTGCAAAATAAACATCTTCTAAGTATTTGTGGAAATAAACTGAATTTAAATTCTAAAATAGGTTTTTAAAGATTTATTCAACATGACAATTTTAAAAGACACAGCAAAGGAGAGGGATGACCTTGAATTATTCAACGATCTTAAGTAATGGTGTCCAGGAAATAGCATAACTATGAGCTGTAAATTATTGTCAAAGCTATACTTAAAAATGGGAGTTCGGGTGGCTACCAAACAGAATATTCAGGTGAACATTAAAGGTAGTCTAAATAGATATTGCTGAAATGGATATTTTGTCTTTGGATACATTCAGTTTGGCCTGACTTTCACTGTTTTAACAGGTGCACTTTCTGCTATCCCTTGCATCACCAAAGCCACAACAACCTACGGTGTGGGAAGATTTCTGGAATCTTTGTGATCCTCTGTCTTTCCATATTTTTCCTGGCCACGCCAAGCCTGAATGACATGGCTCACCCCACCCTGTGAACTTTGTTTGGGAAGATGTATTAGGTGAGTCTAGAGGACAGAAAAGGAGAAACAATGAAATAGTTGATACTCACTGAGTGCCTGCTCTGTCCTGCCAGAAATTTCCAAAGAATTCTACATATACCATCAAATGTAAGCCTCATGATGACTGTTCACGATCGATGGGTAAGGAAACTGAACCTCACTGAGGTGAAGTCACTTTTCTAGAACTACACAACAGATGGAGGGCAGAGACAGAATTGGAACTGAGGCCTATCCGACCCCATAATTCATGTGTGATTCCTGTGCTCCATGGCCCCCAGTCCCACCTGCGGACTGGTTCAGGGAGGGTAAGGTCCAGCACAAAGGGCTGACACAGGGATCCCCTGCTATTGAGATGACACACACCAGAAATATTTAGCTACACTCACAAGAGGAGTTGTATGGCAGAGTGGACATGTTCACCAATCTGAGGCAATAAATCCAGAAAATAGCACATGTAAATTCATTCATTCAACAACCTAGTTAAGTCCTTGTCTTAATTGTAGGAGATCAATGTCAATATTACTCGACCATCCTTCCCGTATCCTATACTGGGAAAGAGGATTTCATCCCATTCACACTTAATGGAGTAATTAAATGAGTGATTTTACTCCTTCCGTGTTATGTTTAATGTGTATTGTGGTTTCTGATCATTTCCTCTTTTCCCGTTCTTAGTATTTTTTTTGGCTTAAGTCTCCATTCATTTCCTTTCTCTCTGTTAATAATTTGGAAATTGCGTTTTAATGTGAATAGTTATTATTTTCTCATTCTTATGATAGCAAACTTTTATTCCTCTATTATTATATTTGAGTTTGAGAAGTAGTCTTCCAACTCCTCCTCATTCAACTGCAGCTCAACAAGATCAAATATTCCTTCCAGAGTCATTTTCCTATGTCCCATCCTTACTTCCAACTCTTAGATCTTTGTTGAGATAAACCATATCCAAACTATTGGCTTTGTTTTCTTCCACAACAGAATGCCTCTTCTGTTTCAAAAAATCGTTATTTAGCAAATATATTTTTTTCTGAAACTTCTCAACCATTTCTGTTAACTTACATATTGCATGATTTGCCACTTAACAAAATTTTCACTTTTTTCTTTTTTTTTTGGCCTTCCCATCATGAATTAATCATTGATTATTTAAAATATCTTTGTGAATTTTTCCCTAGGTAAATGGCATCTTCATTTAATTTCTCTCCTTTTGTTCTTTTTCTTTTGTTCATTGTTATTTTGTGATCTTTGGGCTTCTAGAATTGTAGATGAGAACTCTCATACTACTCTAATCCCTTCCTCTATGTAAGTGAATAGTTCTTTCTGGGTGGAAACTTATGATACGTTCTCTTTATCTTTAGATTAAGAAATATCCTGGATGTGTGTCTTTTATTTAATTCTGCCTGAGACTAAGTCAGCTCAGTTAATCTCCTCATTTGAGTTCTTCTGAAATCAGAGACATTTTCTTCTATGGGCTAGGTAAGTATCCCTCTTCCTGTCTCTGGAACTCCCATTGATTGCATGTTAGTCCTGAACCTGCCCTCCCAGCCTCCTGCTCTCCCCTTCTGGTTTCCGTATCTTTGCCTGTTTGTGGGATGAGCTGTTTCTTCTGCTGATTTTCCACCCCCGACTTCTGTTTTCAACAGGGTCTACCTTCTTCTTCTTCTTCCTCTTTTTTTAAGCTTTATTTATTTATTTTTGCAGGGGAGGAACAGAGGGAACAGAAAGAGAGTGTCAAGCAGAGTCGCCACTGAGCACAGAGCCCCATGCAAGGCTCAATCTCATGACCCTGACACCATGACCCTGAGATCATGACCTGAGCCAAAACCAAGAGTTAGACATTTTAACAGACTGAGCCACCTAGGAGCCCTCAACAGGGTCTATCTTCTTTTTCAAATCCTCTATTGGACTTTTTAAAAAAATTATTATTATGTTCATTTAGCCAGCATATAGTACGTCATTTGTACATCATAAGTTTTTGATGTAGTTTATTGGACTTTTTAAGTCATGGACCATGTTTCTTAAATTCAAAACAGAAATCCTTTTTTGTGCTCCAGTTTTACCCACCTGAGAGCTCTAGTGTTTTTTATAAAAGATCTTAATTGACATTTTTATTGTCTCCACCTCAATGGGGGCTGCCTGTTCCAGACAATCAAATTGGTTTTCCCCTTTCAGATTGCAAGTGCCCTTGAATTGTAACCCATCTTTGCCTCATTATAAGCTTTGGGCAGTCCTGTTAAACTGTAAGGTCTCTTGAACAATTGAAAGTCAGAAAATGGCAAATAGTTCACCCTCTGCTGAGGCTTTCTACTCCTGGACCTCCTAGCAACATGTAACAGCTCTCTCCAAAACTCAGGGACTGGGAACAACTCCACGCACCCATGTAACTGCCCCTACCCATGCCCTGCAGGGCCAGCTGGACGGGGCAAGCCTTCCAGAGATAAGAGAAAATAGGCTGGTGCAACATTTGCTGAAGAAAACGTTGAAGAAATGCTGAAGAAATGTCAGCTGACCAGTCTGGCAGGTACAAAATTCTAGACTTCGCCTCAGACCCCAGGAACAAAGAAGACTTCCTCTCTACAACTGGTACCCTAACTCTTTCCCAAATAGAACTAAATCCTAGAACTGCTCTTTCCTTATAAATGAAATCTAAGATCCCTCCAGGTCTATCAGCCTGCTCCCCCTCATTGATGCCTCATGCTACAGACTACGATAGGAGGGAATGAGAGCCAGGGCCATATGCTCTGGTTGCTGTCTTCCCAGAATTTCCTCAGAACGTACTTACTGAGCACTCATGATGTGCTGCCAGTGGGACATGTTGAAATGGAACTATCAGAGGCATTCATAACTTTATCTGGAACACAATATTTAATGTTTGTTTGTTTAAAAAGGTTGTTAAAACTAGAGTTAAAAGAACTGAATGGTTCTAGACAATCTGTGAAGATAACATAGGAGGAGCGAAGCTACAAACATTGTTATTTTGTGATGCGTAAAATATGCAAAACTTGATTGATATTATGCATTTAAGAGGTACAAAATCACTGAGGACATTTTAGAATGAGTTTTTCCGCTTGAGAGGGCTTCAGAGCTAACAAAGCAAATTCACTAGTACCTCACAGATTCCCAAGAGAACTCATGATATAAGACCTATTATTATCATTCCCATAACTCTGATGAGTCCACAGTCCAGGTTAGGTTAAATGACTTGCCAAATAAAAAATAAATAAATAGTGCAACCTAAATCTGCCAAATGCCAACTCCAGTATACCATGAAAATTCCTACACAGGATCCCCAATAACACTGAATAGTGATAGCATAGCAAAATGCTAGCTTTAATCTCCTAAAGCAATGCTTCAGTTTCTACAGTGTAACAAACTGAGAAATATACTTTAGCAGAGTAGGCATTAACTTGCTAGTCCAGGGACACATTTACAAGCAGATTATTTTTCCTCTGAATAACTGTGACTGTATACAAAGTTAGACAATGTAAGTGCAGAAAACCACAAGCTTTAATGTCACCTTCCAGCTCCTAAGATCTAGTAGGGAAGAATGGGGAGGGATCACTACCATGAAAGGAAATTGGGAATTACTGTCACTTGTCTTTCTGCAGGAAAGTATACTTATAGACAGTAGAAAAGGATGTAGCGTTCCTCTGGAATCTTATGTGTCCTAACAGATTGGATTTTTTTTCTCTCCCAGCAGGGCAGGAACAATGCTCTCATCAACAGGTGTCAGCCACACAGTATTAGCACACAGACTGGATAAGGGTCCCGTTGACATTAGATCCTCTCTAGGTATAGGGCCAGTTGGCTAGAGTGTTGACACCTATCAGGGGTTGCCAGGCACTCAACAGTGCAGCCACCAAGACATAAGTAATTCAACCATCCTTTAAGTATGCACAACTAACCAAGTAAGTGTGAAGAGCTAACCTAATGGTATAGCCAATTCGTCTTAAAGATGGGGTCATAAGCGAATTGTATCAGTATATATTATATTTAAGGCCAATAAGCTTACCGAGTTAAAGGACAGTCCCATTAGCCAGGTCATAGTGCTATTTACAAAGAATTTTGTTTCAGAGAGCTAATGTATGTCTTAAGTATACATAAACACACACCCAGCCTTAGGTTCTGCAGTACAGGGGTGTCTCATCTACTGCAGAGTTATCACTTTTCTTTAACTCCTACCTTCCTTACTCTCTCAGCTTCATCATTCCTAAGTACTTGCTTTCTTATTTGAATGCATCATCTCTAGAAGCATATTATTATTTTCACAACTCTAGACACCAAATTTATAGTAGACTATTTTTAATTCTAATTTCAATTAAGTCTTTTTTAAAAATTCATGCTCATGCTATTAATTGCCTCAGTTTTTTTCAAAAGAAAACCTCCTTGCACACATCCTATTTCACACAAGTCTCCCATTTATGAGGGAACTTCTCTAAAACACACAACACACAGATACAGGGAGAGCCAGCAGGTTGAGAATAGAGGAGGTGGGTTAACTCATTGTCCCTCTAATTATATCTAAGCCAACCGTTGCTTCCACACTTGATACTACACTGAGGCTGAATAAGGAACAGATCACAGTAGGGAAAACGGAAATGGTTACTCATATTTTGCTGGCAGTTTTTCTACAGACTTTACAAAAGGGCCTAGAATCTACAGAAAAGATAGTCTCTAGGCTGATCAAATTATTTCCTACAGAGAGCTTTCCTAAGTTGTCTGCTCTAAAGCCTCAAAAGTAAATACATTATAAGTGCCTTAGGTTTCAGTTCCTTATTTTTTATATAAACATAATGTAATTTATTCAAATTTTTTTAATTAAAAAAATTAATTTTTTAATTTTAATTCCAGTTTAATTAACAGTGTTATATTAGCTTCGGGTGTACAATATCATGATTCAACACCCAGTGCTCATCATAGCAAGTGCTCTCCTTCATCCCCATCACCTGTTTAACTCATCCCTCCACCCACCTCCCCTCTGCTAACCATCAGTTTGTTCTCCATAGTTAAGAGTCTGTTTCTCGCTTTGCCTATCTTCCCCTGTGATCATTTGTTTGATTTCTTAAATTCCACATATGAGTGAAATCATATGGTATTTGTCTTTCTCTGATTGACTTATTCACTTAGCATTAAACCTTCTAGATCCATTCATGTTGTTGCAAATGGCAAGGATCATTCTTTTTTATGGTCAAGTAATATTTCATTATATATATATACTCACACCTTTACCCATTCATCTATTGATGGATATTTGGATTGCTTCCATATCTCAGCTATATTAAATAATGCTGCAATAAACACAGGTGTGCATATATCTTTTCACATTAGTGTTTTGTATTCTTTGAGTAAATCCCCAGTAGTGGGATTATTAGATCATATAATAATTCTATTTTTAATTTTTTGAGTAACGTCCATACTGTCTTCCACAGTGGCTGCACCAGTTTGCATTCCCACCAACAGTGCACAAGGGTTTCTCTTTCTCCACATCCTCACCAACACTTGCTCTTTCTTGTGTTTTTTATTTTAGTCATTCTAACTGGTGTAAGGTGATATCTTATTGTAGTTTTGATTTGCATGTCCCTGATGATGAGTGATGTTGAGCATCTTTTCATGTGTCTGTTGACCATTGGGATGTCTTCTTTAGAGAAATGTGTGTTCATGGCTTCTGCCCATTTTTTTCATTGGATTATTTGTTTTTTATGTGTTGAGTTTGTGTGAGTTCCTTACAGATTTTGGATATCAACACTTTATCAAATATGTCACTTGCAAAAATCTTCTCCTATTCAGTAGGTTGTCTCCTTGTTTTATTGATTGTTTCTTTTGCTGTGCAGAAGCTTTTTATTTTGATGTAGGCCCAACAGTTTATTTTTGCTTTTGTTTCCTTTGCCACAGGAGATATATCTACAAAAATGTTACTATGACCAAGGTCAGAGAAATTACCACCTGTGCTCTGTTCTAGGACTTTTATGGTTGCAGGTCTCTCATTTAGGTCTTTAATCCGTTTTGAGATTATTTTTGTGTAGGGTGTAAGACAGTGGTCCAGTTTCACTCTTTTGTATGTTGCTATAAGATTTCCCAACATCTGTTGAAGAGACTGTCTTTTTCTCTTTGTATATTCTTGCCTCTTCTGTCGAAGATTAACTGACCATGTAATCATGGATTTATTTCTAGGCTCTCTGTTCTGTTTTATTGATCTATAGGTCTATTTTTGTGCCAAGACCATACTATTCTGATGACTACAGCTTTGTAGTATATCTTGAAATCTGGGATTGTGATACCTCCAGTTTTCTTCTTCCTTTTCGAGATCGTTTTGGCTATTCGGTGTCTTTTGTGGTTCCACACGAATTTTAGAATTGTTTGTTTTAGGTCTGTGAAAGATGCTGTTGGTATTTTGACAGGGATTGCATTGAATCTGTAGATTGCTTTCGGTAGAAGAGACATGTTAACAATATTTTTTCTGATAATTAGTTTCTTTTTTAAAAAAAATCCTGCATGGCCTATCTTATTTTCATACATTACCTTTTTACTTTTCTACATCTTGATACTTAGCCTCTTACAAAATGTTTTTCTGGTTTTTTTTCTATTGGTAACAGTGATTTATAAAATGAGGAGAAAGAGGAAACTGAATGCTTATGTACATCTCCATTCATACAGATGTATATATACAGATAACATGCACATCTGTATAAAAATAGAAATCTATATATGGTGATCATATAGTCCTAAGTAAATAATAAAAGGCTTTGAAGAATTTTTTATCATACCTATTGCTACACTGATTTAATATTTTATATTTCTCAAAGTCACTTAAAATTGTATCTATTGCAAAAGGGAGGTAGGGCAGATGTTAAACTTAATTGAAAAAGGTGCAGGCAGAGACAATAATCAAAGTCCTAAATTTAGTGATAGAAATAAAATGGTACTTGAGTTCCTGTTTATGTCAACCTCCTTGTACAAATATATAATATTGAATAAAGAAACACACTTAGAGTCATAAATTACTAGAGGCCACATGGCCCTTACAGATAGGGCTGACCAAAAGGTAAACTGGCAAATAGGAAAAAAGGTTCTTCCCAAGTCTGGTCACATCCCCAGATCTTTCATTAATCCATTCCCTTTCTATTTTCTAACCCATGGTGGAAAGCCCCCAGCCCCGCAGCCACTACCTTTGTCCCTTGGTCTGAAGGCTTTGCCCTATGCCAGCCTCAGCTCCCTCCATGGTTTCTCCTTGTCTCCATCAAGGCAACCCCAAGCCCTAAGGCAAGGACTCTGCCCCACTCCCAAGCTCCCAGGCCCAAGGCACTGTGCATCAACCTGAGAAATATTTGTGGACAGACCACAGATCCATCTTTCTTCCCAGATAACATTGTGTGCTTTTTGGTGAGGGTTCATCTGGAGATAATGCCTCTGGTTTTCAAATTCCCAAAGGTGAATTTTCAGGCAATACAATAAGGCAGCACCAAGACAGCCCAGTAGGTCCAATGTCAGGGCCAAATGATTCCCTTGCATCCTAGACTGCCTCACCCTCCCTGGACAGGCAGAGGGGGCTTTGCCTCAATGTTCGTATCTAGAAAGGTGCTAGGAGCGTGACCTGTTGGCAACAGGATGCTCCCTCCTTCTCTGCCAGCATTTCCTGGTGAGGTTAGATATCTTATGTGTTGGCCATTTGCCCCTCCAGACCCTCTTAATGTGAGTGTGCTAAATAATTGTGTACCATAACCCCACTTCCACAGAGTGCTGCCTCACCTCTGTACGCATCACCAAGAGCAATCATATAGGTCTCAGAACATAGACGGGGGGCGAGGGGGAAGGGATGGACTTCATGTGTCACTTTACTGGCACAGAAATCCTTTCTCTATTGATAAGTGTTTTTCAGTATACAAATAGAGAAATTAAATGGGCAGCTAATCGAGGCCAATCATTATAAAAATGTGGTTGGCGTGAGCATGGAAACATTTACTTCATGAAGTGAGTAACTCACTGAGGGCTTTTTATATGCCTGGTTTATTTACCTTATACTGGAAGAGCAGATACACGCAGTTCCTAGTTTTAGACGGCATCAATAAATGTAAATAGGCAAATCTTGAGAGATGGGTTAGTCTGAAAATCTACTAGATTTAGCACAATATTTTTACCTGTGTTGATTGATCCCAAAGCTACTAAATTTAATATATATTTTCACCTGTATCAACTGATTGATCACCATTTTTTAAGAGCAGGCGTACCAGGGAATATTACTAACCTATGAAGCTGTTCGCCTACAGGACAGACACAGATCCTACTGCACAAAGTTCCCGAGGCACCTTTCTCCGAAACACAAAGGAGGTCAAGGTCAGCCTTGGACTAATCATGGCAGCTCATATATCCTTCATAAGAAAGTATTCTGTGTTCTGTCCTAGCTTTGGTATCTTAACATCTCCATAGGTTTAAAGCAGTCTGAGCTCTACTGAGGAAACACAAGGAGTTCAGAAATAAAGTGAAGAAAGACACTGTACCTCCACCCACAGAGTGATAGGTCATCGGCTCTCTTTTCAAGTTCACCAGATATTCTAATCAATTAATTCAAATCATTGGAAACCCGTATACCTATTGCAGTGTTATCTTGCCATTGACTCTTTTTTTTTATAATAGTATTTTTTTATTATATTATGTTATTCACCATACAGTACATCCCTGGTTTTTTATGTAAAGTTCGATGATTCATTAGTTGCGTATAACACCCAGTGCACCATGCAATACGTGCCCTCCTTACTACCCATCACCAGCCTATCCCATTCCCCCACCCCCCTCCCCTCTGAAGACCTCATTTACTCTTTTTTTAAACACAATTATGCTGGCCTATAGGATCAAGAAGACCTAACTTCATGGCTTAACTAAGTCATTGATTGGATATAGAACCTTGAAAAGGTCATTTAGCCTCTACAACTCTTAGTTTATTTGAATTTAAAATGAACCTAATAATAAAACTTACCTTATAGAGAGAGGATTAAATAGTTATACTTATTACAGTGTCTGGACAAATACAAATGTTAATAATTATAACTGAATAGTTCAATTATCCTAACCCTGTTCAGTTTCTCCATAGGGGTGGGTATTCCGTCTTCTTTGGTGGTAGGCACTATAATCTCTTTCTTAGATTATTTGCAAAAGTGAACATTAACAGGTGAGCTCATATTATCCACAGATTTCAACTAAAATATTCTTCCTTCCTTTTTACCCAGGGTAGCCCACTTTTTTGCTTGCATATTATGTTCCAAAATTCTGTCCTTTGGGGTTGAATTTTTCCATGCATGATCTCAGCCAAAAGGTTATTTTTTTTATAATGTTGAATCAAATTCACTCTGTCTACTTTTGAATTAGAAGCAGATGAAAGTAACTTATTTTATTTTTCTGCCTGAAAGAAACATAGGGCTGTTTTTGTGCCCAGATAATTCACTAATAGCTGGACGTATCCAAATATCTCATCTTCACTCAGGAAGTCTCCTGGCTAATTATGAAAATATTAATTAAGTTAGGGGCAATTGAAAAAAGTTACTTTTGAACCTGCTCAATGTGAACTAGTATTAAATTACTACTGTATTTGTGTGGAGTCAGGTTTCAGAAACATCTGGGAAAAGATTCCCGTCAAACATAACTATGACTTTATGATCTTCTTTCTCTAGAGAAAGAGATAGATATTCTACTGTCAGTCAGCACACTTGATCTTTGGAAATTACTCAAAAGTTAAGCTTGTCCAAAACCATTCAAAGATATGCCAAAATTCTTTCATAATGTATTGGTTCTGTATTCTGGAGATTATCCATTTGCCCCTCCAGACCCACTGTTCAATATTCCTACCCTGCTCTGTACCCAGGGAGACTGACCATTCTGGACAGCATCCATGGATTCAATTGCTCTAGGGATTTTTAGCTGGTTTCAGCCTAAGCACAGCATAAGTATAAGCTTAGAGGGTGAGAAGAGCATGAATTTGAGGATGTATTCCCTGCTCCATTTATGCTAGGTTGCCCTCGGCTGGCTGCATCCCTCTACCAAAGGCTCCTGTCCTAATCCTATTCTCATGCAGTTACTCTGTGGTTCTGGATTGTCACGCCCTCACCTTACTCCTTTGTCCCTTTAGGCCTTGGGGTAGGAATAATTTCCTGATACTAATAGCTCAGCACACCCCTTATTGGTTTCCTTAAACCTCACTCATGCTGTTAATTTCATCTCTGTAGTCAACTTCTAAAATTACCCATTTTGACTGTGCCATAGGATTCTTAGTGTTAAAAGCTTTTAAGACCATTCAGATTCTATTCCCTCTGCCTAGCACACCGTTCCCTGCCTTACCCACCTGGAGAATACCCATTCATCTTTTGAGACATGACGTTAAAGACAACTGTTCAGGGGGCGCCTGTGTGGTTCAGTCAGTTAAGCGTCTGCCTTCAGCGCAGGTCATGATCCCAGGGTCCTGGGATCGAGTCCCACATCAGGCTCCTTGCTCTGTGGGAGGCTACTTCTCCCTCTCCCTCTGCCCCTCCTCCTTCTCATGCTCTCTCTCTCAAATAAATAAATAAAATCTTTAAAAAGAAAATAAAACAAAGACAGCTGTTCTGTGAAGCCTTTCCCTCTAGTCCTCCAGACAGTGGGGCATGCCCTTCTCTGGGCTAAAGTTTTGAGCCAGGTAGCCTGGGTTCAAACTCTTGGCTCCACCATTTACTGGTTTTATGACACAATACTCTCTGAGCCTCAAACTTCTCATTTGTAAAAAAGAGACAATAATATGACTTCTTCATAGGATTATTGTGAGAGTTAAATTAATTAATACTTTTAATGTTCTCAAGCACTATCTAGAACATTTGAATCAATAAACATTATTATTACAGCCATTATTATTACTCTTAATCTACATCATTAGACTGTCCATGCTACTCACCTCGGTTTTCCTGGCCCTGGCCTAGCACTAGTGGGTTTTCAGTTAAGTGTTTACTGAATCTTGGAAACAATGGGTCTTGTAGTGAACATTGTCTCCTCTGGGCGGCTGCCCATTTCCAAGGAGAGAGACACTGAAAGCTGTGTGTGGTGTAAAATTCCATTTCAACTTTTTTATGGACTTGCACTTCAAGAGAAATAAAGAATTTGGGCACTGGAATTATAGACACTTTGGATTCTCTGGGAAACACTTTCTTTCAGGTTAAAGAGTTACAACAAACTAAATGACATTGAAAAAAAAAAATACTTCCAGGATTTCCAGTATGTGATACTGTGCTTCAGAAACACACACAGAGTTGAAGAAGATCCAGGATATACAACACTTCAAAGTAATCGACATAGGGGAGAATTTGAGAGAATGCCTAAGGCTGCTGGTTCTCCAGAAGCCAGTTTTTCAGAAAAATGACTGGTAACCTATCCATTGTCTGAAATGAGAAAATCTGAGAGTCACATCTACTCCTTAGAGGTCACTGCTGGTCACAAGCTAGTCTGCAACAGATAAAACCCATTCATAAGAAACTGATTAGTTGGACAATGTGATAAATTGATTATTGAAGTGAAAATTAAATGTTCAGGTAAGTGAACCAAGCCTGTAAGTTGGACCCAAGTGAGATTCTCAAATCTACACTAAATACTGTACTCCATTTCTGGAATATTTACATCCCCACACAGATTTTCTGAGGCCCTTTGTTTCATGTCTAGACACATCCACCACAATAGCCCTGGTTGTCCAGAAATCAAGTCCAGCCCTTCCTATGAAAAGAAAATTTTATATTAAGAAGAGAAAGAATGAATAGAAGTTAATTACAGACTGTTTCCTACCATTCATGAGGTGATTCACTAGGAACTTTATATGCATTATTACATTCATTAATTATAATCACATTAACAATAATCTTATGAGGTTTCTTATTATAACTTTCATTACACAAACGAAGAAACTGAGGCCCAGGGATAAGTAATTTGCTCTGGGCCACACAACTAATAAGCTCTACTTTCTTTTTATCACCACTTATATTATTTTTATCTGATCCGAAGTTTCCAACCACAGGCAACACCTCCTCTCCTACCCTCAAGGAGCATTTGGAAATGTGCAAAGCATTTCTGTTTTACATACATTTGCCTGAGTGCTTCAGGTTTTTAGTTTGTGGCCAGGGATGCCACGCATCCTGCAAATCATGGGACAGCTCTGCACAGAAAAAATTCATCTTCCCCAAGTGCTTACACACACCCTTTGAAAAGCACCATGATTCAACTCTAAAGGTGGATGATTTCTGTCTAGCAAATAAACTATCAATTAAGAAATAGTTCGTTTGAGTTTATTTTAATGAAATATATCTATCCCTATTATTAAGAATGTCTGAACCCAGACACAATGATTGAATATAATTCCATCTTGAAGTGCAGAGATATTTGACCAACTAGACAGCCTATGCTTACTGGTCTCAGATCAAACTCCAATTTCATTGAATTGTTTTTAAACCATTGAAAACAGGAGGATCTCACAACATCTTTCATTAGTAGTCACTGCTAGAATTATTCCAATGATCCTGGTAACATGTTTCTAACTCTGTTACCAAAACCATCACATTTTAATACAAATGATTGGGAAATGATCTTGTGTAGAAACTACAGTTTGAGGTTTCAACAAATACACCAGAACCTTCGCATCACAAAATGCTACCTTCCGAAATCATCACTCTGAAGTTGACACACACATTCCAATAATGTGTCCCTATTATTTCAGATACATTTGCCACTCCTCTCTGCAAATGTTTCCAGAATCTAGGTACATTCCTTTCAATACCGTCAAATGTACCTTCTGTGAGGAGTTGTCTGGAGTCAGCTCTTAGTCCTATCATAACATTCAATTTGACTGAATTAGACAAAAATATATTGGTCACATCTTGTAACAGGATAGAGATGACGAGGAAGAAAAAAATCTCCAAAAAGATGGGTGTTCCTTCTGGATAACAATTTTCTTTGCTAAAATTTAGGTGTGACTATATTTCTCAAACTGACAGCCTCATGTGTCTCAAAAAACTGAAACTGAGGACCTCTTCTTAAGTGGAGATCCAAAAATGTGCCATATCTCATTGGAATGGATACATAGAATAATGTTCACTTAAATATTTACCTTCTGTTAGACCTCTTTAGAAATCAATTTTATTATGTTATAGTCACACTTTGTATCTGTTCACACAATACGCTTCATAGCCTTATTTTGGGGTAAACATTTTATTCCCTGAATAAATGGCTCTGAAGAACAAAGCAGTCCCCTCAGTGAGATCAAATGAAATGACATGAACATTGGCAGAGGCATCTAGAATTTGACTGGGGACTCCAACCTAGAACAGGAAACTTGTAGGGACAGATGATCTACCTTCTTTTTAGTTCACCAACTTGCCACAATACTTGTATGAGCTTAGACCACCACACAGTGAGGGGAAAATAGTGTTCCATGATTCATTATTTGTGTATAACACCCAGTACTCATTACAACACATGCCCTTCTTAATACCCATCACTGAGTTACCCCTCTCCCCCACCCCTCCCCTCTGAAACCCTCAGATTATTTCCTGGGGTCCATAGTCTCTCATGGCTCATCTCCCACTCTGATTCCCGCCATTCAGTTTTCCCTTCCTTCTCCTAATGTCCTCCATACTATTCTTTATGTTCCACATATGAGTTAAACCATAAGATAATTGTCTTTCTCTGCTTGACTTACTTCACGTAGCATAATCCCCTCCAATTTCATCCATGTCAATGCAAATGGTGGGTATTCATCCTTTCTGATGGCTGAGTAATATTCCATTGTATATATGGACCACATCTTCTTTATCCATTCATCTGTTGAAGGGCATCTCGGCTCCTTCCACAGTTTAGCTATTGTGGACAATGCTTGTATGAACATTGGGGTGCATGTGGCCCTTCTTTTCACTACATCTGTATCTTTGGGGTAAATACCCAGTAGTGCAATTGCTGGGTCATAGGGTAGCTCTATGATTTTATATATAGTATTATAATAAATAATAATATATGTTTTGCATCATATTTATGTATCACAGTATAGTTTTTTACATTTTTATGTACACTATTTCATGATCAAAACAACCCTCTGAGATGTATTTTGCAGAAATAATTGTCTGTTTTTCTTTTTTTTTTTAATGATTTTTTATTATATTATGTTAGTCACCATACAGTACATCCCCGGTTTCCGATGTAAGGCTCGATGATTCATTAGTTGCGTATAACACCCAGTGCACCATGCAATACGTGCCCTCCTTACTACCCATCACCGGTCTATCCCATTCCCCACCCCTCCCCTCTGTAGCCCTCAGTTTGTTTCTCATAGTCCATAGTCTCTCATGTTTCATTCCCCCTTCTGATTACCCCCCTTTCTTTATCCCTTTCTTCCCCTACTGATCATCCTAGTTCTTATGTTCCATAGATGAGAGAAATCATATGATAGTTGTCTTTCTCTGCTTGACTTATTTCACTTAGCATTATCTCCTCCAGTGCTGTCCATGATGCAGCAAATGTTGAGAATTTGTTCTTTCTGATGGCTGAATAATATTCCATTGTATATATGGACCACAGCTTCTTAATCCAGTCATCTGTTGAAGGGCATCTCGGCTCCTTCCACAGTTTAGCTATTGTGGACAATGCTGCTATGAACATTGGGGTGCATGTGGCTCTTCTTTTCACTACATCTGTATCTTTGGGGTAAATACCCACTAGTGCAATTGCTGGGTCATAGGGTAGCTCTATGATTTTATATATAGTATTATAATTAATAATATATGTTTTGCATCATATTTATATATCACAGTATAGTTTTTTACATTTTTATGTACACTATTTCATGATCAAAATAACCCTCTGAGATGTATTTTGCAGAAATAATTGTCTGTTTTTCAAATGAGGACACAGAAGCTAAGAAAGTTAGATTCATCCCAAGCCACACTGCTAATACATGACAGAAATGGAACTTTATTCAGTACTCTTCCCCATAATCCCGCTCAGATTTAAACAGAGAAAATAACTTTTCTGTGGGCATTAAGTACGTTTAGCAACTGTGAAACCAAAACCTGACCCTGAGCATCACCTCCGTGAACCACAGGCTCTAATGACGTTAAGCGGGAGCTGTGACAGTCCACGGCTCTCAGGAAGATGGCATATCTGTTCGGGCTGCTGGTTTGTGAGATGAAAATGAAGAGATCTACTATTTGTATATAACTTTATAGTTTTCGAAAGACCAGGGTTTTACTATAGAAATCTGTCTTTAAAACAAATTAAATTATAAAGATGGGAAACAAGGTAGGTCAGATAGATGCCATCAGATAGAGAGTAACAGAACCAGATCAGATGCAGCTTTTCTGAGTCCTAGACCCTAGTCCTAACTCCACACATAGGCTGAGCCACTGTCCCACTTTGCCTGAGCCTAACAGATTTCCTAGGATGTGAAACTTTCAGTGTTAAAACTGTAAAATTTGCAGGCAAACTGGGATAAGTTGGTCCCTCTACCACCATGTTGCCCAAGTTCTAACACACACTGTCACAATTCCGATTTTACCACCAGGCAATCAATGGTTAAGTCAACAGGTCTCTGGGGTCACTAAGTGACCCATCTTGTTATCAAGATGAAACGGAATAATAATGATAATTGTGTAACCAAGATCTTGATTATGATACTAATCAAAACATTTGCCATAACAATGTCAATTATCATTAAATAGCATTTCCTTACTTACAGTATGGGAACCAAGCCAACAATATAATAAACCACCCACGATGGAGTGCAGGGATGTTGCCTTTGTTCTAGAAAAGGACCACATAAAATAAACTCTATAGAATTATTTATAAACTGATGCAATAATTTGTTGGAGATTTTTTTTATTGTTAGGTCCTTTAAGTGCACTTCTGTTAATCCCAAAACAGAAAAGTATCTTTCACCAGAATAGTAATTGATTATAAAATGTAACATTTAAAGAAATGGTACTCTCTTCAGTCATAAATAGAAAACAACCACATAGAATTTTTATTTCTTTACTTCATTTATGTTGCTCTACGTAGTACCCAAATGCTTTAGAACTACCCCTCAGACTGTGGATGTATTTTTGTTGTTGTAGCCTCCTGATTCTGGTATCATTGGTGAATTTATTCCAGTACTGAGCTCTTTTTACCCCTGTCAGCTTTGATTAAATCAAATTAGTTCTCATTTCAATATTGACCAAGATTTTGTTTGACAGCAAGAATGACCTCTGGTTTCCTCCCAAGGACATCTTATCTATAGCGTGAATCATAAACTCTGAGAGGATGACTGGAACATTGATGTGTTTCTATTCAAACTGAGTCAGGGTACAAAAGGGAAAGGGTTTAAAATCATAGTACAGGACATCCGCGTTAGACAAAAGGAAGGGCTGCCTGATTTAATGTTTGGGGAATCCTGGGGCTTATTCCTGTAAGTCCAGGAATCCCCTTATGTGGAAACTTTGAAGGAAATGTGTAACTAGGTAGATTTCGGAATAATTCTGACCCAGGTTGTAATGAATGATAAAGTTCGATTGGAAGGTGAACAGTGAAGTGTGGATAAGCTGCTTTATGAGAAGAGGAGGGAGTGGCCCCATTTGTAAGGAAGGGTTATGATGTCATGAATCAATTTCTGTAGTGAATCTAGACTCTTAAAGCTGGAAGGCATCTCTAATACAGCCTCTTTCAGTCAGGCTGCTGAATTTGTTAGCTTTTGTATCTTTTATATGAAATCATTTTCCTTCTGATTCTTTAAAACAATACAACATGGAAAGTGAAAAGAATGATGGGTATTAACAAGCTGAATGTCATTATTTTACAGCTGGGTATACTTAGGCTCAGAAACGTCAAAGGATTTGCCCAAAGCTACACAACTGGGAATTTGCAGCGTAGCCCAGACTATAGGCTTCTCACCTTCTCATTCCATGCTTGTTCGCTGCTCCTTTAGTCTGGCTCATTTGCTACATTTAAGGGGTATTGACTCTGGGAAACAAACTGAGGGCTTCAGAGGGGAGGGGGGTGGGGGACTGGGATAGGCCAGTGATGGGTATTAAGGAGGGCACGTATTGCATGGAGCACTGGGTGTTAATCGCAAATAATGAATCACGGAACACTACATCAAAAACTAAGGATGTACTGTATGGTGACTAACGTAACAAAACCAAAAAAATCATAGATATCTATTTGACGATGCATACTAGGAATATGTCCTTCAACCAGAATACTGTCACATTCAAATCCCAGAATGCTCTAAGGAGGAATTATGAACTTATAGAAACAAAGAATGACAAAGCTGGAAAGAATCTTAAACACTATCTGGTTCAACTCCTGATGTATAGACAGGACACTCTGATGCCCTGAAATGCAAAGTGAATTCAATCCATTTCCAGCTAATTAGGGGAGAAGCCACACTTGAACTCCAGTATCTTGATTCTGATTCAAATCTCTTTTACTACACCTCTTGGTTTCCCCTCCCAAGGCCTTAAAAGTTGATGTCTTTGATCTTGTACCTGTGGCTATTTACTTTACACATTTTTATTTCATTCCCCCAGAAATATTAATACCTCTCAGTCTAAGCATCCATCAAGTCGGTTGTGAAATAATTTATATACAAACAGATTGGATGTAAATCTTTAATTATTTGGTCAATAATCAGTCCCTAATATAGAAAGGGTCAACTGTAAGGCTAGGATGGTCATCATCTAGCCAGCTTTTCCATGTCCATACCATGACTTACTACACTTTTTCAGGTAAGACTATGGGGTGGGGGGAGATAGAGGGAGGAACTGGGAAATGAGAAGTAGATAGGGACTAAGCTGGGTGCATAAGTGTGAGAAACAAAGCAGAATATCTACCGTGTACATATTTGAAATCTCCCTCAGACCTACCTGTCATAGAGAGTGGGAAAGTACTCAAGGGAGTCAGCTTGAAATGGAGTCAGCAGGAAGGTACGCTGAGGAGCTGGAGGGGTAAAGGAACACCAGAGCTCTGGGAAAACCTTGAGGGCAGAGTCCTCAGCTGACTGGAGCTAAATAGCGGAGGAAGGGATTTCCATATGCTAGTGTATATTCACATCACCCTAGAAGCCGATAAAATATAGACGCCGAGACTTATCCCCAGTTAGTAGGAGCAAGAGGTTTCTCCATGAACCTGCATTTGAACAAGCGATTCACGGATAGGGGGCCCATGACCTACACTCAAGCACCACGGTCTGGGGCAGTCTTTTAGCGTCTCCTTCACCCCGGACCTCCAACCTCCCACCAAGCCTCAGTAACACCTTTCACAAAGCCAAGACTCTCGGCATGCTTTCTTTGGATCTCCAAAGAGGAAAGGACAACTGGATGCTTCTCTGCAGACAGGATGAAGCCCGAACCCGGAGCTCTATCTGGATGATGAGAAGCATGGTAGTCATCACATAAATGCTCCCAGTGTACCAAGCACTGTGCTAAGGGCTGGACACACAATTTATCAGGGGAGCCTTAGGATAACACTGTAAGGGGGAGAGCAGCAGCATTAACTCCATTTCATTTCACAGGAAACCTGGTTCTTAAAAGGTAAAGCAATTTGCCCAAGGTTACACATCTATGAAGCAACGGAAATATGAGTCAAACCCAGCTCTCTTTGACTGCAAACTCCATGTTCTTAATCCTTGTATTTATTGCTTTTCACCTGTTATTTTTTAGACAAGCCTTCCTCTCCCTTTAAAACCAAGTGTCTGTTCAATACTGCAGGTTTCACGAATTCCTGTCTCTCAGGAGCAATTTCTCCCCCAACTGTGCTGCCATCCATAACATTTTACATAACTCAGTTGTGTTTGCATCATACTCACCAGTTGATACTCTGGTCTCTGCAGCTCAACTGAGAGCTCCCGGAAGACAGGAGCTCCATTTTACTCTACTTTGCATCTCCTTGCCTAGCCGCCAGTATCAACACCATAAGTAACGGCTGAGTTGAGCGTGTAGATAATGCTATCTTTTAAGGCAAAGCTTCTATGAAGTATTGTTGTTATTGTTGTTTTCAATGCCAAGCTGGCTTTGAAGATTATAAAGCTACAATTTGAAAGTGATGGAAATTAAGACGGGATAATGATTAGAGGCATCTTTCCCCACTATCCCATGAGAGAAAATTTAGAGGAACATTCTTGAAGTTTGAAAGGAAGTTCTTAACTGCAAATGAAGTAACATGTGGAATTTATTATGCCAATTATTTATATGAGCTGAAAGTAAAAATAGGAGCAGGAAGGGCTTAGATAAATTCAAAGATGAGAGCTACATAACAAATTGTTAATAGCAAATTAGACTGGTTCGGGGCACATCTATACTTTTTTCATGAAGGAAAAGTGTCCTCTTCCTCCTAAAATGCCCTTTAGTCCCAATACTGAGAGCTGAGTGAAGGGTTAATAGGAATTAGCGAGATTTAATTGGCTGCTTCCATCTACACACACATACACACACACAGGATTTATTTTTTTACTTATATTTTGATCCCCTCCTATGTTGAGTGAGAACTGGGCACTAGGGCTAAGCCTCTGAGATTAGTAACAGTAAATCAAGCTGCACCTAGGACACAACTGACACTTTGTAAATAGTACAGAACCATAAACTGGAGGACAGAAAATGTGGTTACTTTTCCGGTGGACCAGAGGACACTTTCAAAAACTGTAGCGGGACTCACATGATTCAACACCTGTGCTATAAATCACTGGAATTGTTTGTTCAAAACCTCTTGATCGAACTAAGGTATCCAAGATGATTAAAAAAGAACACACTGATCTTAATAACCACGTTCAGTTTACTGATAATCACGGGATCATTCCCTAAGAATTTCCTAGTATCGACATGATTGAGAACAGGTCGCCATGAAGATTGTAGTCTTGCAGGTCTACAAAAGTATTTTAAGTGTCCCTTCTCCCTCCCATCCCAGTCTCTATGAACCCTTCCACCAAAGATTCACTAGAGGTAAAGACACCATTTTAATTCAGAAAGAAGTAGGGACATAGCACATTCTTCCTGGATGGTCGTTCCTGGTTACTTTGTTATTGACTACTGAACAAATTATCCTTAATAAAACACTTATTTATTAGACTTCCATATTTGTACTTTGTATTAGCTATTTCATCAAGAAAGGCTCTTGTGTTATGTATCATATCCATTTCTCCAAAGATCTGATTATTGCATGTAATTTCACTTCCCTCCAGAACTAGCGGTAAAGCTGGTTAAGTTGCAATCACCAATACAAACTGCAATATAAAATTAGATGTGTATTTCCACAGGCCCTTCTCATTTTGCCCAACTCTCTGTGGGCATGGATAGCACAAAGTTAAAATGCTTACGATCAAGGTAATCAGATCACCACTAAGTAAGTCAAATGTAGTTGCCTGTACAAGGTAATTCTGCTCCACCTGCGAAGAATGAAGAACCTGTAAGCAGTGCTACTGCCTGCTGTCCCTGTTGAGTTATTAGTAGCAAAAGAAAGAACCCTTGCCCTTGGCACATAAGCTATCACACTTGAAATAGATTTTTCCAAAAGTGCAATCTGATCATCCTTGCTGAATGTCTGTAAACTCAGAATTATCGCTGAAGTTCCAAGGTGGACTGAGATTTCTAGAAATAAAAGGCCCATGAGAATGGGGACATGCACGTGTGTGCGTACACACACACACACACACACACACACACATATGCTACTTAGAGATTTTCAGCACAACCAGAGAAAGGGGCAGGCTGTCTGCTTTCATCAGAGACGGGTTATCAAGTATTTAAAGAGCCTTTAGGATGCAACTTGTGCTGTCCTGGGCACTGTGGGAGGAGAGGAATAGTAGAAAAATGGACAGTATCATTCCTAACCCAAAAAAAGGTGCACAGAATTTGTAAAAGAGGCAAGACAAGGCTCAATTACTAAATACAGTGACTTGTAACAAATGCCGCGTTAGGAGTCATATTCATACAAATTCAGCAAACCTTGATGGAGCTCCTCATAAACTCAGGGCCCTCTGCCAGCTGTCTCGGGAGATAAAAGGAGTAAGGTTCAGGTCAGATTGTAAAGAAGGGAAGGAAGATGAGGGAAATAATCTCATTTGGGGCCTGAGACAAAGCCTTCTGCTCAGCACCTCAGCCCACTGACTGACTGAATAGCCGTAAGAGTTCCCCCAGGTGAAAAGCAGCACCGCCATTTTGCAGATGAGGAACCTGACATTCAGAGTAACTGATCCAAGACTTCCCCTGCTGCTGGAGTCAGGATTCTACCCAGGGAGACCCCTGTAGACCTGACTGCCTTTGCTGAGACCACTGAACTTGTAATTCAGGCCAGGGGTGACCACAGTCTGGCCCAGAGCTGGTCTGTGATGCCCCATCACTGCTCCTTGGCAAAATGAAAAACACAGAGCCAATCCTGTGAGTTTTTCATAAATATAAGCGGATTAAGTTGAAGGAACCATATATATGAAGTTGTCTCCTTTCTCTTTTTTGTGCTATTAATCATCCATTTGGAAAATGGTAGTGCCAGTGGATGTCAGGTATGGTTACTTTCCAAAGTCTTTTTGTTCTAGAAAAGTAAACTCAAAATTGGGACTCTGTGTCAGTTCCTTGTGTACTGTTTGGAATTTTTCTTTTACACGGTGTTTGAAACCTAAAATCTGGGAAGTACTCATTGAACAGACAATTTTGAGGTCAGCCTGTGTACAGAGTTTGGTGATAACGAAAAATGCTACCAACTTTCAGCAGACTTTTAAAAGGACAAACAAAATCCTGGAAGCTCTATGCCATTTTTTTTAGCTTATACCATTTCCCCGGCTTTATTTAGCTCTATACTCTTTTCCAATTCCCCTCCCTCTACATTTTCTAAGCAAATTGCTCAAACCACAGGAAAATACCCCATTTTGTGACCTCCCTGGGACCTAATCCCCTTTAGACACATCACATGATGTGAAGAATGAAAGCCACTTAAGTGAAAACAAGACAAAACTGTTGGTGAAATGCACCAACAGGAAAGGACTATTCCTCCAAGCGAGTTTATTTTTCTACTTCAAAGGATAAACACAGCCGCCTCCATTCAGTTCGCCTTTCCTGATGATATAAGGCTGAATTGCCTCCCGCCTCAATGTCCACAGTTAGCTCAGTGCTCACTTCTCCCAAAACATGTATCAGGCGGGACAGAGAGAGGAAGCTTGGTATATCAACAACGGGGGAGAGACGAATGTCACGTTAGCCGCATTCACCGTGTGGGTCTGGCTAATAACAAAGACAGGGCAGTGATGGGAATGGTGGTGGCGAGGTGCAGATGAGAAAAGTTTGCTGCTCAGTCAGAGCCCTTTCTGCCTCAACGTCTTTTATGCCAATGGCATGTTTCCCTCTCCCAAACTCAAAGCTTTGGATAGATCCGAACAAGGACAAAGAGCCACAGAGTATCATCTGACTCGCGGTTGTGTGTTGTGTTGGTAATGCCAGTGAAGTGGCAGAACTGGTAATCCCAGGTGCCAGCCCTCCTGAAGATGAGGCAACACCAGAACAACGCAATCCAACATTTGTCAAACACCTCGGACGCACAGTCCCAGCGAGGCCGAGGGCACTAAGCTGGTTAAGGGGAAAGATCTTGCTTATTTACCCCTGTACCCCCACTTCTAGCACAGTGCTGGCACCTAGTAGGCATACGAGAGCTTCCTGACAGCTAAATAAATAAATGGAGAGGTACAGCACGTTTTTCAATAAGTATTCGTGAAATATGGGCACCTGGGTGGCTCAGTCAGTTAAGTGTCTGCCTGTGGCTCAGGTCGTGAACCCAGGGTCCTGGGATGAGTCCCACATTGGGCTCCTTGCTCGGCAGGTAGTCTGCTTTCCACCTGCCTGCTTCTCCCTCTGCCCCTCCCCCTGATCGTACTCTCTCTCTCTCAAATAAATAAATAAAATCTTTAAAAAAAATAAGTATGCATGAAATAAAGAACTGAATGTACTGTCTTGGTCCAGTGCATTATTTGAGGGTCAAGACTGAGACAATGGACGTGGCCCTTTCTTTAGGAAAAGTTGTAATAATGCCATGATTATTCAAGGTTCATTTCAGTCTATACGTCTGTCTCTGTCATCTCTCTGTCTCTGTCCGTGTAGGTATGTCTGTATCTACCTGCCTACCTACTTATCTGTCTCTAGGTCTCTCTCTGTCTCTCTTACTCTCTCTTTCCTCCCTCCTGTCTTCCTTTCTTGCTGACTATCTCAGTGGCTTGAAGGAGTCATAACAGAAGAGTTTCAGAGGGAAAACAATTCTAACTTAGTGCTTCCTTTGTCAAAGGATCAGACCCGTTCCTCTAACCTGGCTTAGCTCTTCTGCTCTTTTCATTTGTTTTCTAGTCCCCCGCCCCAGTCCTCTGGCAGAAGGGCCGTGGCCTCGTAAGCACTGAGAACTCTCTGTGGTCCCTGCCATTTATTCTGTTCCTGAGACTGTCTGAGAAGCCACCAGGAACAGAATACAGGGAAGGTGGTAAGGGTTTACTCTGGAGGGCTTGAGAAATTGTCAGGCATAAAAGGAAAACTCTAGGCAAAAATCAGCCACGTCCTGTACTAAATGAGGCTTGTCATCACATTCAAAGAACAAGGAGAGCCCTGTTTCATTCGCTACAGTTTCTTCAATTTGTTTTTTTTTTTCTTTTTTTCCTTTTACATGCTGCTTTTTAGGGTGGTCAGGGCTGTTGAAGGGAAGAGAAGTTGCCACAGTTCAGCAACCTCTAATGTGAAAGTGAGTGATTTTCGATTTTCCCTTGTTACGTGACTCCTTATGGACTCCCAGGAGCACACCCTGTCATAAGCGGCTCACGCTTCCCACACCAACCCCCACTGACCTGTGACCACATCCAAAAGCAGCAGACACCAGGCCCTGTGACCCACAGCCTCACTGCACACGCAGGCAGGCATCCGCCTCCTGCCAGCACGGGGCCAGCGCCAGGCCCCTCGCTCCCAGGTCCTGTCCTCACGGCACAGAGGAACAGACACAGACCTGCCCTGGGTTTCCCACTTGCTCCTGGCAGGCTTCCTTTGGATACACATTCTGCACCAGGAGTAGCTCCTTTCTCGTAGCCTCATCTCCACTCTCTCTGCAGGACCTGTCACCCCCAAATAAAGCCCCCCACTTGGCTCACAATGGGAGCAGAGCCTCCCTGAAACATCTGCTTGCTTTTGCCCATCTTTCAAGCCCTCCATCAAACACCACCACCTTCATGAAGACTCGTTCAAATTGCAACAGTTGTAAATTCTCTCTCCCTGTTTCCTGGGAGCATCCAGCAAATAAGCCACTCAACCTGAATTTTGTCATTTATAAAACAGGGCACATGATATATACCAATTATGAGGAAAAAATAAGATAACATATATGAACACTTGGCACACAGTGGGCAATCAGTAAATCCTCTTTCTATTTATTTGTATATCACGAATTTAATTGTCATTATAGTTATTTGTATATATATCTTGTCTACAATACAGCATACGCTCCCAGGGCGAAGATACCATCTTATTTATCTTTGTAAATCGCCTAAGCTAGTTCTTTGTATATAGCTTCTTTAAAGTACCTATGTTGAACGAATAAATTAACTCTCGGCCTCAGTTTTTTCATCTGTAAAATGGGAATAAAAACAGTTCAGTTATTTCAAAGCATTATTATCAGAAGTTAAAATGCTACATGTAAAAACGTAGTGAAAAATAAAAAACAAAATGCTAGGCAAGTAGGAGCTATTATTTGACACATTTCTATAATATACGGACACAAGTGAAACAACAACGTTGCCCAATTTATCCAGTAGAGGGCAATGACACACACATGGATGATATTCAGATTTTTTTGTAAGGCTCCGCGACCATAAATTAAGAAGTGCGAGAAACACTTTGGTATTATGCAAACAAAATAAAGTGATTTCTCTGTATTTAGCTGCTTCTTTCATCTCTTTTACTGCTGTGTCTATACAATTTATATGTGTAGAAAGGACCTTCGACTCCATTGGGTGTTTCCTTGTGGATCAGTGACCCAATGTTCTCTTTGCTCTCTCAACCTCCACTGGCCCATTTGCCCAGGGTGAGGAATGATCCTGGCCTGGCCAATGGGAAAATGCTGTTTTCACTGGTTTTATTATCACGATCATGCGCAGAAGCATTTCCACCGGGCCCATGAGGGCTTGGTCCTAATCTGGAAAGCAGCCTGGAAGGGTTTCCATGCTGGGGGAGGGAACAGAGAAGGACTTGGAGAAACAACGCTGACTATTGTTTCCTTAGCCTGGTTTGGCTCCCTTTAGTCTGCTCTATTAGGACACTGAGCCCATTGACTAAACCACTGACATTTTCTTAGGACAGGCTAAGTGTCCCAGAGTGAACGGCAGAGGGTGGTGGAGTGAGTCCAGGCACCGGAGTATACACACTGCACGTGCTTCTCTCCTCCACCCCATTCTGCACTGAGTTTCAACAGAAAGATGGTTTGAAGACGTACATAAGGTGTGCTCTTTGCCCTTGAGGGATTCAAAAGGTGATACGAGGCAGTCAAATATACCTTAGATGGACACAATCTGAATGATACCGTGAGTACTCTTGTGTGTCAGGCACTGGGCTCGGGAGGGACAGATGATACACAGATGAGATACGAGTCTTACTCAAGTTCGTTTACAGTCAGACCAGAGAGCGGAGGACCCGTGTGAAAGCAACCAAAAATAAATAGATGCAAATGTGGTGGTGATAGAAATAACTACAGGCAGTTATGTTATAATGCTTATTTTCAAAAATGCAAATGTGTTCTAACGTTTGTAATATTCGGGAATGATTTGAGCATCATGTGAATTTTGCATCTGATCATGTGTACTTCACCTGCAGAAAACACTAGGGGAATGGAGAAAACTGCACTCAGATGAACTGAGCAGTGTAGGAATATCCAAAACATACACGCACGTGTGCACACGTACACATGCACACACACCCCTAAACGCGGATCCTCTCGCTCAGCTCACTGAATGGATTCTGGGCCCCACGCCCCATCTCTGCTATTACGATGTCCCCTCAGCTTTCAACTCACTTCCTCCCACCAACTTACAAGCTGAATCTTTCTTCCTTCCTTCCTTTCTTCCTTTCTTCCTTCCTTTCTTTCTTTCCTTCTTTCTTTTTACGTATTTGAGAGAGAGAGAGAGAGCAAGGGAGGGGCAGAGGGAGTGAATATCCAAGCAGACCTCCCAGCCCTGGCTGAGCACAGAGCCCGATGCAGAGCTCAGTCCCACGACCCATGAGATCAGGACCTGAGCCCAAACCAAGGGTTGGATGCTTAACTGACTGAGCCACCCAGGCGCCCCATGTTGAACCCTTCTGACCCCCCACTTCCACTAACAAACTTTGGGTCTCATTCAAGGTCAAGTGTCATATTTATTGCAGTGTTTATTTATCTCTTAATCATTTTACATGTGTAGAACTGCTCTGCTGTCTTCATTCAGTCTCTCTTTCTTTTGTTTTTGTATTGATGTGTCATTTCAAGTTTGCATTCATGTCCCTAATCCCATTTTCCCCATAAGTCCTATGGCTTTCATTGCTTGATTTTGTGTAGAACAGTGATCTTGGGAGGGACATATGTAATGTTATTGAAGAACTGACTGAACAGCAAGCCCTTGAGTGCATGAAGCAAGGAGCTCCCACCCTGGGGGAGAGGAGAAGAGGCCCAGGAATGGCCTTTCCCAGTGACGAACATGGAGAACCATATGGAAGACCATGAGTATCTCCTTCTTCTTCCATTCTTTTCAATTAGTCTCATTAGAAGACCAACAACAAACAAAAAGGACTTAAAATAGTTTATAAAAATGCATCTAACACAGCAAAGCAAAATACACGAAAAATCACTTTTAAAAACTTAGCAGAGAGAAAACAAGGTAAATGCCGGTGTTAGGTGAGCTTACATAAGGCACGCCTAAAGTGCCATACAAAGATGTTCTAGAGACAACCACACACTTGTCTCAAAGCTTCGTAGCTATCAACGCCTGGCTTTCTACCAGTCCGATTCGATCCACAGAGAATTCTGCAAAGTCTACACTGCAGTGTATGGTACAGCATATGGTACAGTAATCACTAGCCACGTGCAACTGCGACACGTGAAATGAAGTTAGTCCACATTACTAAGTGTAAAACACACACTAAATTTTAAGGACCAGCATACACGCAAAAAATAAGGTAAAATTCTCATTAATAGTTTTATAATTATTACATGTTGAAATAACATTTTGTGATAGTTTAAATAAAATACATTCCTAAAACTTATTTTACTTGCTCCTTTTTATTTTTTTTTAACACAGCTACTAGAAAAGTTTAAATTACCTGTGTGCCTCACATCTGTGGCTCTCATATTTCTTCTGGACATCCCTGATGCAGAAGAATGAACAGGCTACATATCATTGTAGATGATTATCCATAAAAACCTATTTCTGAATAGTGAGGAGTTCAAACCACGCTTCTGACAAATGTCTGTGATGAGGATTTACGTGTGGTTGCTGAGAGAAAGAGCCAGTAGTTTTAGCAATCAGCTAAAATGAGGGTAGCATTAATATGCTTTGGGGAACAGCAAGAAGCCTGATTTGTTCATGAATCAAATGAAAGACTACACCACCTGGCTGGACATGAGACCCAGGAAAAAACATTAATCCACATGAGATGGAGTGTAGGGTATGTGTCTTTGGACATCCGCCCAAGTCAAGTCTGCATGAGTGTGTGTACATGTCCATGTGTGTGTCCTTCTACACGACCCATGTGTGTTCTTGTATGTGCACCTGTATGTGTGCATGTGCGTGTGTGTACACGTGTATCCTTCTATGTGCCTGTGTGCATTTCTGGTGTGTCCATGAGTGTGCCTGTGTATGTGCACATCCTTGTGCACATGTGTCTGTGTGCACACTTGTGTGCATGGGCTTTTATATGTATCTGTGTGTCTTCTGTGTTTGCCTACGTGCATATGTATGTCCTTCTCTATATGTGTGTGCACACAGTGTTTCCTTGTATGGAGTGTGCGCCCATGTGCACATGCCTGTGTGTGTGTGCCTTTGTATGTGTGTGTGTGTATATAACTTGTGTATGGTGTAGACAAAAAAACATTGGGTGGGAGGGAGAAGTAAGTGTAGAAAGATACACTCAGAGCCCAGAGGGTAAGGGATTTTATACATCATTTTATACAGCCTGTAGATACTGACAGGTTTCAAACCAGAAAATGCTACGGATAGATTTTTTGATAGCTCATATTGGCTGTAGTAATGAACCAAGAACTGGACAGGAACACTTCTATTGAGGAATGGGACTTCTATAAATTTTGATAACTTCTTAAGTTAGAAAACATAATATTTAAAGCTGACATTCTTATATGCTCTATAGAACACATATCCTTTTGCCTTAGGTAGCTAAAAACCTGAAATGAAAGCTAGAACCATCCATTAGCATGTCAGTCCCACGGTGGGGGGGGGGGTTACTACATCGTGCACCTAATCATCCAGTTTAGGTGACCTCGCTTTCCCCCCTCACTATCTGCAAAGGCATTTGATAAGCTTTGTTGTGTCATCTTGTAAGAAGGGCCTTAGGGTTCTCCCTCCTCCTTGACTGAAAAGCTAACAAGACCCCATGTGGTCATGAGGCTTGTCCTCAGTTTGCTAGAGTCAGAGCTAAAAACTGAACTCAGAGCCCAGAGCAGAGGCGATGATTCAGAAACCTACCCGCTTCTCTGCCCTAAATACATGTACAGACATGAGTGCTGACAGTTTTCCGAGAATGGGAGGGATTTGCGGCCTCCTCTCCGCTGCCACTCAATCATTTTTACCTCTGACCAACTCCCTTCTTAATCTCCTTAATCTGGTCCATTTACACAAACACAAAGGGGTGATGTCACCATACTTGTAGTGAGGGTATCTGTGCCTTTCAGCAAGGCTAACATCAAAGGACATACTTCTCCTACCCACAGTCTTGAAGAGTGACTAACTTTAACTGCTTCTGTGCTTCCATATTAATGGGTTCTCCTACATCAGTGGGAGGGGGAAAAAATCCTGATGGAAACCCTGTAAATGCTCAGGAATTGTGATCAATCTCCTAATCGTCATGTCCTTGCCTGGTTCTACACTGGAATGTTCCTCAGGGTTTACAGAATATGAGGGACAAAAAGACCTAGTCTTCACAAACTCGGACTTCAGTGAAATCATGTAAGTGCTAAACATGTTACTGACTATTTTAACTGTCGGGTGAAAATAATCAATCTAAACCATCTGACAAAAATACACATGGAATATTGAGTGCGGCCCAGTAGATTGAGCCCTAGACCAAGGAAGGGAGATGCTGTGAGGCCGTGGGGCACGGGACCTCATGACATACACCTGCACATAACCCAGAGAGAGAGAGAGGCCCCACACTGGCTGAATCCCCAGACGACTCATGGATGCCCCCAGTTTAAAATTTCTGCAGTGGACAGCGAGTGGTGGACATGATGAGCAGTGGACACCCGGAGGGGCTGTCAAAGGGTTTAGTGACTTGGTCAATTTCATTTTAGTTATTTACTCTTACTCCAGCAGCTGTGGTCCGTGGAACACCAGTGGGAGTGAAGTAGGAAGCTAATGTTAAGATATTCCAGACAGAAGGCAGAGTTTTCAAACCAATAGAGGTGATTACGGTGAACAAGAGAGAAAAAAAAAAAAAAGTTAGAGCTCAGGTAGGACTCTGTAAGTGATTGCATGTAGGAGAGCAGACAGAGAGGGACAGGGTGACTCAGGCATTTGCTAGCTTAGATGGCAGGGTAAATGGCAGGGATACCTGAAATAGAAAGTATAGAGGGGGGGCGCCTGGGTGGCACAGCGGTTAAAGCGTCTGCCTTCGGCTCAGGGCGTGATCCCGGCGTTCCGGGTTCGAGCCCCACGTCAGGCTCCTCCTCTATGAGCCTGCTTCTTCCTCTCCCACTCCCCCTGCTTGTGGTCCCTCTCTCATTGGCTGTCTCTATCTCTGTCAAATAAATAAATAAATAATCTTTAAAAAAAAAAAAGAAAGAAAGTATAGAGGGAGGACCAGAGGCCACAGGATGAGGAAGAGTTCTGTTTTGAATATTTTACATTTGCAGTGGTTTGGAACACCTGCTGGAGACACGTCCAGGAAGCCATGGGGCATATGGTCTGAAGTGTGAGACACAGTTTAAACCCCATGTACAGATTAATAAGTTATCAGCAAAACAGAAGAAATGACAAATATGGTCGAGATTAATCCACGGAGTGGATCAATTAAGCCAGAGTCCCAGCCCAAGTCTAGAAACCTCAACATTCCAGGGACTGGTGGAAAAAAAAAAAGAAAGAAAGGAGCCCATGAAAGAGACAAAAGGGAAAAACAAAAAGGAAGAACAATTAGAGAAGAATCAGGGAAGTAAGTGTCATGCAAGCCAGTGGAGTAGAAGGACCAGGGAGGACTTGGGAAGGCCCCTGAAGTAGATGCTTCTGAGCTGAGCTTCTGAGTACTGAGTTCCAAAGAAGAATCAGTCGAGGAGAAGATGGGGCAGGGCGTATCCTAAGGGAAGGTCAGCACTGTGAGCTGCAAGCTCTCCAAGGATGCTCACTGCAAGTCCACAGATTCCTCTCTCAACAGCACCCGTGCGTAGCGCAACGCTTTGTGCCGAGAAAAGACTTAACTGTTAAGTGTATCTAAATGAAATGACTTCTGTAACAAAACAAATTAAGTAACCAAAGAGTGCTGGTCAATGGAAAACCGTAATAATCACATGCATCATATCTTTTGAACCTCACAGCAGCCCATGTCTTAGACAGACTTTAACATAAACAACTTGAGGCTGATCACTTGCCTAGTTGCCATGCCTGTAGCACATGGCAGGTGAGGGACTTGAACTTAGGTCTTCTGAATTCAAGCCCATGCTTTCACGGTTGTATCACCCTGAGCCAAGTTTCTTTAGCGAATTCTTTACATCTGGCACAGCATATAACAGAAACCTGGGGCCATAAAACACTCAGATCCCAGCTAGGCTTTCCTCTGGGGTATGTGACGTGAAGTGAACAGCTGATGTGACCACACTGATTTGCGTCTATGGAAAACAGTAGCCTTCCACTCAACGGCCTTGAGGCCTTTCCCCTTCGTAAAGTGCTTCTGCTCTCACAGTTGTCTATCCAGTAGATATACTCCCCTTCTTCTTCACTAAAAAGCCTCACTTTTGTTTGGAATGGTGATGTGCTCAGCACCATTATTCACCTCCCTAGTTTTCCCAGGCCAGGAGTTGCCATGCAAGCAGATCTAGGGACAGACCGGCCTGGCGTGCAATCTCTGCTCTATTTGCACTTTGCCCTTCCTTCTTAGAATAGAAACACAATAGCTGGAGGTGCAGTCATCCTCGTTTTATGAACATGAGAACAGAAACCATAGGCTAAGGATGGTGAAACAGGAAGACAGAAGGCTTGCCTCTGATGGCAAATCTGAGCTATTATACCTACCACAGGTTGCCTACCTACAGACTTTTTGTTAAGTGTGAAAATACAAGTCCTTACTTATTTAAGTTGCAGACTCTCAGCTATTCTGTTAAGTGTTACCCCAGTTGATACAAAGAGCATCTGTGCCAGTGTTTCCCCATACCATCCAGCCTACTTTGTTCACTGATGTTTCCTACCATTGGGTACCTGGGTTTGTAACTCACAACTGAGAGGTGCAGAAGGATTGATTTCTTCAATCAAGGGAACATGCAGGCAGCTTGTGTTCAGGGAAGATACTTTCAAACCAAACAGTTGTACTTCTTTCAAAATAAACCAGATAAGCAAAACTGTAGGGTACTTTACAATCTAATAGAAATAACTTATTATCACAGAATAGTACTTAAGAGCTTGGGCTCTGAAGTTATACAGACTGTGGCATGCATTTCAACTTGACTTCTCTGAGCCCTGATTCACTTGTCTGCAAACTGATAATTATACCAATCTTACAGTGTTGTTACAGGGATTAAATGGGAAAATGTCTGTAGAGTGCTTTGTAGAGTGCTTGGCATGACCATTGCAACCTCTGTTAATGAGAGATCTGAATATTAAGGAAGGTTATCCACACTGCCTCCAACATAAACCACTTTGCATAAAGCATGTCCTCCCTCACTTGCTCCTGGTGGGTCTCCAGGATGGGAGTGGGTTTGGACGAGCCACAAATAGTGTTACCCCAGCTTCCTGGGGACCAATGGAGAAAGGCAGACACAAAGTGTCTCAAGGTAAAGTCTGAGACATGAACTGAAAAGAAAACTTGAAGCCAGTGGCTTTCTCAGCTAGTATAAAATGGAGGGAGAGTCTGATGGAAGAGAGAGTGATTCTGAGAACCCAAATCACCTTCAGGTTAAACTTATGGCCACTGTTGTACGATCTGCCCAGAATCTAGGACAGAGAGCTCCTACACTCAGTTAACCCAAGCAAAGCAAGTTGCACTCTGCAGCAGTGGTCAGAGATCCAGGACCTGGGGCACCTCCTACTCCCTCACTTCCTGTTGGCTCTCAAGAAAGTAAGATTCAACGTCTCTCTTGCCAAGACGCCAAGTTATTATATGGACCCTTTGGAACTTTCTTGTGTAACATGAAGATAAAACAGATAACCATACTGATTTATAACCCTAAGTGTAATCCAGGGTTCTTAACCCTTTTGAAGTCTCAAACCATGTGTTTGCTGTGAGTTCACAGACTCGGGCAAATAATTCTGACTCTACGCATTTTTTTTTCTTTCTTTATATTAACTATCATCAATCAGACTCCTAGCATTTCATATTTTATTTTTTAAAAAGTTCGCAGTGTGAGGTAACAGTGAACTACTCTTTCCTTGCCTTCTACTAAGGCCTGGCTTCCCAGACTTGAGAGCTGTGGTGAAACAGATCTTGTTTCAGGTTTGTTTTGCAAGGGCTGAAGATCGTTTTCGTTTTGTTTGTTTGTTTCCTGTTTGGGAAAACAGGCCGGTGTCAGGATAACCACTGTCACCAGCTGCCTCAGTGGAATGGGATGCTTCTATTCATCTCTACTTCTCACACTGTGTCTTGTCGTTGAAGGTGATCTTAAGACCAAATTCCTATACTCAAAGACCAACGTGAAAATAAGGGATAGTGAAGAACCTCATACCCTCATACCCAGTTCCTACCAGAAGGCAGTGTGTTTAGACATAATCAAATAATTCAATGTTAGCCCCTGGTAAATTTGATTACTGATTGCTGTCTACCACATGCCATGCACCTTCCTACATGGACTGACACAGAAAGAATAGTTGGAAGTTCATAATGCAGCACCATAACATAGGAGGCACTTACCCTGTTTAAGTTTGAACCAAAGGTCGCATAATTATGACACTAAACCTGGAACCCAGGAATCTGGGCCCCTTTCCAGTGTGCCACTTCTGACACTAATGCAATCAGGTTTCCCAGAATATATGTAATAATTGGCTTCAGTATTACTGGGTACAATGAACCTATAACATGGAAAACTCAAAGATTATGCTGTTTCTAACTATGTCAAGTTAGACCCTCCCAGGTCATTGCAAATTTATTTTAATATCTTTGTATTCTGCCTCCTCCTCTATCTTCTGGTTACTAGAACTCTTGGTTCAGTGTTCCCCAAGTTATTGGATCTGTTGCACGTATGTGAAAAACCCAGTCAAGACACAAGGTTTATCTTTGGATCCCCAGGTCACCCTTTCTTTTGCATGCCACACCCCTTTATCTTCTCCAGTATCAAAACCTGCCCGTAGGGTGGGACCAATTAGAAGCCCTTTACACCTTGTAGTGGGGATTCTGAAGCCCAGCTCCTCCTCTCAAGGGCATTTGGCTTCCAACTTTAGCTCTAATAATGGCATATCTTCTTGTGAAAGATATTATATTAACTCTTCTGTTTGTGGGGGACAGTTTCTTGGGGAGGGGGTGTCACCTGATTCCTCCCAGGGCTTCTGAAATGGAAGCGCAGGCATCCCCCTCCCCCAGTTGCAGGTAAGAACTTCCTGAAAGGAGTTTTTGCAAAGTCCCCAAGTCTCATGAAAATGTGATTGTCACCCTCCCCTGGAAACACTGAATACTTATAGGGCACGTCGTAATTTTCTGCCTGGAAGAAGCGGTAAAATGGATTCGCTCACCAAGGTTTACGCTTAGAGAAGAAGAGAGTCTGGAAGTGACAGGTACTTCTAAAAACTATTTGGAAAATGTGTCTGCCTGGATTTATTTTCACTTATCAAATATTTTTTTGCTACCGTACCTAAGGTGCTATAACTAATGTCTCCAATTGCACGTCCCCACATCCTGGCCTCTTGCCTGCCAGCCCTGTGGGAGAAGGGTGTCAAGTGACGTCAGCAAGACTGCTCTTTAATAGCCGGCATTATTTTATTAAGGGAAATCTGTATTGCCCTTTTCCCCTCGCAAACGTGCCAGGTGGACGGCTTTTGATTTTTCTTGGCCAAGGGAACTGAAGACCAGGGAAGTGGCTTGGCTCCCCCTCTGACACTTCCAACCCAAGTTCAGAAGGGGCCCGCAGAATCCGATCACTTTGAGCCGCTATAATTTCAGGTTTCAATTTCATCTCAGAAATGCACAAAGCCTGGGAGTTGGTGACAGTATCAGAGTGGGGGCTATTGTCAGTTACCTGTTGTTCTGAGGCGACTCCCAGCAGGCCCAGGTGTCTTCCCCCCAGGTAAGGTGGGAGGCCTGGCTGAAGGCTACATCTCTTTGTTGCATATTCTCTTGTGAGTTAAGCTGTCAAGAAAGCTACCATTGAGGGGGCTGGGGGTAGAAGGACACACAGAGTTTAATCCAATTAAAACTGCACTGGCTTTTCCACATTCTTGGGGTCCTGGCTCAAACTAGGAAGAACCTTTTCAATGTGGGGGCGGCAAGGGGGGGTACAAAACTAATCTGCAATGTTTATGTTGCAACAAGGCATAATATAAAGCATGAGGTAACCGAGAAAGGATTTGCAGTGTGGGAGATAAAAAAGAGCTCACTTTTAACTGTTTTCTCAAAAGCCTTTCACCCAGGGCTGTTTCTGGTGAAAAAAGACTCACTGAACAAGCCAAGCAAGAAAGCTCTGGTAGCTCCTACCCAAGAGAGGTCTTTCTCGGCGTTTTGACCTGACTTCTAAGAAGGGATCTGGTGATCCCAGGAAGATCTTTCTTTTGGAGGGCTACAGGAAACAATGACTACAGCGCTTGATGCCTTGGAATGAAAACTAACAAATGCGCTCGGATTGAAATCCAGAGCAGTACCTATTGACACAGATGGTCCATTTTAGCGCTAAACCTATTTTTCTTTGCTCACAATGGGAAACATGCAGTGCAAGCTCGCTTGACAGAATAGGTTCTGAATGAAACCTGTATTCGAAGCCAACGTGTGCATGAAGCCACCTCAGAGCCTTCGAATGGGTTCTGAAAGGAATGCTCAGGGTGAGCAGGAGCAGGGCTCTGTCCTCTCCCCGGTGAAGGAAAGGAGGTGAAGGGCTGAGGACTGCAGACTGTGTGCAGGTGAAGAGAAGGGCTGCTCTGATGAAAGCGGTTGACTTTGACATTCAAAGACTCTATTTCCATTTCAATTTCACAGAAAGGATGCTCGTTACAAGAGATCCTGATGCTTTCAGAAAATGACGCCGCACACTCCTTCAAAAGAAGTTTTGTACCCCAGGAAAATATCCAAGATATACTGTTAAGTGAGAAAAGCAAGTGGAATTACATGGTTGCATGAGTTAAAAGTTACACACTCACACACACACACGCGTGCGCAGGGCTCAGTATGTATTCATACTTGTCTGATACATACAACACCATTCATACTGCCCATCTTCAGGGAATGGGAGTAGAGGAAGGAGAAAATTATTTTACAAGTACACTTTTTTTAATGTAAAAAAACAAAACAAAACAAAATTTGAGTTCTAATGAAATATTGAGGGAATTATGGCTAAACTGAAGTAAACTTACAGTACTTAATGTTCCTAAAGACCAAGACAGCCCTGTCTTCTCAGTACCATAGAGGAGTGTGTGACTAATGACTGGTATTAATTAATGTGTAATTATTAAATTGAAGTAATCTTAAAAAAAAAAAGTAAATTTCAAGCTTCATCTACTAGAAAGTCTTCTTAGAAACTCTTTGATAATAGCTAGGAGAACTGTATCACCTTTTTAATGAGAAAAGTAAAAAAAAATAATCTTTTGATAGGATTTATATTATTAGTGTATTGAAATGATTCTTAAACAAAAGAAAGGTTATAGGCCTATTTGATAATCTAATTTTTAAATGATCTAATTCTATACACAAACTAAAGTCACAAGCTTAAAGTGTTGCTAACATTTGCAGGTCCATGAAACTCTTTTTTTTTTTTTTAATGATTTTTTATTATATTGTGTTAGTCACCATACAGTACATCCCCGGATTCCGATGTAAGGCTTGATGATTCATTAGTTGCATATAACACCCAGTGCACCATGCAATATGTGCCCTCCTTACTACCCATCACCAGCCTATCCCATTCCCCCACCCCCCTCCCCTCTGAGGCCCTCAGTTTGTTTCTCAGAGTCCATAGTTTCTCATGCTTCATTCCCCCTTCTGATTACCCTCCCTTCTTTATCCCTTTCTTCCCCTACCGATCATCCTCGTTCTTATGTTCCATAGATGAGAGAAATCATATGATAATTGTCTTTCTCTGCTTGACTTATTTCGCTTAGCATTATCTCCTCCAGTGCCGTCCATGTTGCAGCAAATGTTGAGAATTCGTTCTTTCTGATAGCTGAGTAATATGAAACTCTTGACATCCATCCAGGCACCATGTTACCAATGGATGGTTATACCATGTCTGCCTTATCAGAATTACCTACGGAAATTACCTGAGTGTGAAGCAATAGAGAGATACTGGATATGGAGGAACAGGAAGACAATATTTAAAAAAAAAAACTTTACAGATGAGCTTCCCCCAAAACGATCACGTCTGCCCATGGGGATCTTTGAATCTTTGGTTAAGAACCTCCTGTGTAGCTTTCTGGTTTCTGCTTTTTGCTGTTGTTGTTCTAATGAGTAGGAAGGAATAAGGAGCTCTGAGGGAAGGCATTTGAAATCTGTGGAGAGTGATTTCAGCAGCAAGCTGTAAATGAGAGTAGGCCCAGGCATGATTCCCTGTGATTAGCTGAGAAGCACACTCCGGGGACCTTGCAAGGATTGAATATCCAGGTGAGGCACTGCAAGTAGCCCAAGGCCACGTGGTGTGGTGCCTTCTGAGAATAACCCCCAAATCTTCCAAAAGACATGGCTCTCTGCTTCTCTAAACACTACCCCCGTCTCTCCATTGACACTAACTAGTCCAAATCCTTCAAAATCAATGAGCTGAGACCGAGACTTACTACACATCAACCACACAGGCTCAACAGTCTTTTCATGGTAGCACTTCTCAACTCTGACCATATGGCAGAATCACTTGTGGGGGCCGGGGGGGGGAATTAAAATCCCGATGCCGTGGTCATACCCTAGACCAGTAAATCAATATCTCTCTCAGATGAGACCCAAGTGTTTATATTTTATGAAGTTCCCCAGGTGATTCAATGTGCAACCACTGCTTTACAGTCCTTCTTGGTGAAGCTTTCCTGCCAGCATGCCTGTGACCGTGGAGGCATTAGCAGCCGGAGGTTGCACCTCTGGACTCGGTGTGTTCATTTCCTGTGCCATGGATCAGCCTTTCAGTTGGTGAGATTGACTAGTTAACATCTTCAAAGTTATGGAGTGAGAGCAAATAAGGAAACCTTATCAAGATGTTACCTCATTTCGTTCTGGGGCAGTCCTTCCTGTTTTAATCTCTCTCCAACTTGATATTAGTGCAGAGAAAGCAATCCCTGGGACCGAAGAGACACAGCAAAGCTTTGTGGTCAGTTATCCAGGAAGTAACCACCTCATATTTTAGAACCTACATTAGCACAGGTAATTGTGAGTTCACTCTATTATTCCAAAGAGTTGATCAAAAGGCCAAAGCACCCAAAGAAATGTAGCAATTTTCGGCTGTGAATCCTGGAAATATTTTAAACTGTGTCTATAAATTAACCAGGACTCTTTCCATTGAAAGGACTAGGAATTAAAGTCAAAGTAGCTCAAGCAGCAACATACGACAAAAGGCAAGCATAATTTCCTGGCTCATCCAGTGGATTGAGGTATGGCTTGATCCAGGTGCTCAAAAACAAAAAGCAAAAATCGCACTTCTCTTTCCAACAGCATTCAACTGGTGTTCTTTGTTGTGCACTGCATTTTCAAGTCTCTTCTTTCCAAGTCGAAGGAAAATGGCGGTTAGGTGTTCAGTCTTCCGTGGTCCTTAAAATCATTAACCCTCACACACAGAAAGAACTCGACTTCCAGGATGCTTATAGCACATGTAACAGAAGGATAAGTCCTGCTTTGGGATTCATCATTGTGGACAGAAAGACAGGGCTGCAGGATTGGTCAGCCCTGGATCATATGACCACCTTGGTAAGGGTAGGACGGCACTGGGAATGGCAGTCTCACCAGAGCCACATGGGAGGGAGCACAGTTCTTGCACAGGAAGAAGCAGTCAGGCAAATGTCTTATGTCTACCATAACAAGTAAATTGTGCCCCTACTCCATTTTTTTTTTTTTACCAAGGATATAATCATATAAGGAAACCAAACTACCGCTAATATTACAATCAATTACTATCAAACAATATGTGTTCCATAGTAAAAGTTATAGATAAGTTTGTTCAACCCATAAATATACTTTTCCAGTTATACCCTGAGACACTAGAATGAATTCCTATTTGCTATAAAAATCACTTTTGGTGGACAACAGAGTAATTCCCATCAGAGTACTTCATTAGTCATTCACAAAGAAAAACAACATTATAAAATAGATCTGGTAGAAATATGCTTTATTATTTTCTTATAGTTTTTGCGAATTTTATAAGCGCATAAAATATAAATTAAGTGAATTAATAATTACAAAGCAAGAATTCATACAACTACCAATATAACCACCACTGAGGTCAAAACACATCACATGGCCAGCCCTGTAGGACTCTGCCATGGGTCCCCCCATCATGACATCACAACCCCCTCACTTTAGCTACAGGTAATCTTTATCCTGACTTTCATGGTTACCACTTCCTCACCTTCTTTGTAGCTTTACTTCTGAAAGAGGCATCCCTAAAATTATGGTAACTGTTCTTGAACTTTACATAGGTGCAACAGTACACATATATTCTTTCATGCTTTGCTTCTTATGCTCAATGTATTGGCAAATATTTATCCAGATCATAGATAACTGGCATTGTTTCTTTTCATTGCTGTGTAGTATTCCATTGCACCAATAGATCACAATTTATTTAATCAATTTCTGGTAGATGTTTGATTTTTTTCTAGTTTGAGCTCCTATAAGCAGTGCTGTTATAAGCATTCCCATCTGTGTACCCTAATATACCTTAACACATACCAAGATCACAGGGAAGATTTGTTAGAACGCAAATCTCTGGGCCCTGCCTCAGAGTTTCTGATTCAGTCGGCCTATGGTGGGCCCTAACCTTTACATTTCTAATAATCCCCTGGGTGATGCCAATGCCACTGGTCTGGGAAAGACCCTTGGAGAACCACTGCTCTATCTCTTGCTACTCAAAGTTGGTCCAGGGACCAGCATCAAAGTTGTCACCTAGGAGACAGAATTCTACACCTAGAAATAGCCAATTTCAGACCCCACCCCAAATCTCTTGAACTACAATTTTATTTGTTTATTTAATTATTTTTCAAGATTTTATTTATTTATTGTATCAGAGAGAGAGAGCACACAAGCAGGGGGAGCACCAGGCAGAAGGAGAAGCAGGCTCCCTGTTGAGCAAGAAGCCTAATGCGGGAATCCATCCCAGGACCCTGGGATCATGACCTGAGCCAAAGGCAGACACTTAACCAACTGAGCCACCCAGGCACCCCTAGAATTTTAATTTTAACAAGATTGCCCGGGTGATCTGGGTGTACACTGAAGTTTGAGAAAAATTACTGTGGGTTATATGCATCTTGAAGTGCAATTTTTTCTGGGCCATAGTAATGTGGGGATTTTTAACATTTCTAGGTAACATCAAGCTGTTTTTTATAGCAGATTTAGAATTTACACATCAACCACCAGAAGTATGTGTATTTTCAAATATTTTTCAAATTGATTAGGATAAAGACAGGATAGTTTACTTTTAAACTTAAATAAAACTTCCAAAAATGCTTCTAACTTCTCATCCATAAAACATCTCCCATTACCTTAAGTGGGTGAAAATATTAATCGAAGAGTATAAGCCCCTTAGTTATTCCATATATTCCCCCTTGTCAATTTAGAGAAGAGTATGAGTTCTTAAAGGCTTTTGAAAAACATTGTAAAGTTACAGAGGATTAAAACAATTTTCAAGTACAGTAATTTTTCTTGGACAGGTAACGTAAGTCACAGTGGTCATAATGTAATTTTTAAAATATGTGATCGAACAGTTGATACTGTTTTAATTTCCCTCCCCCCCAAAAAAACCTAGAAAGTTTGGGACATACTTTCAAGTTTAAAAGGGAAATTTTCTAATGGAAGTGATGCGATCGTAACTTTTTTCTGTAGTCATAAACTTTATATAGCGAGTGTTCGGTGGCTTCCAAGTGCCATACTCTGTGCTCTCATTCTATCTTATTAAACATTTGTGTTTATTTAAAATTTCCTTAACCTAAGAATATTATTTTTCTGATAGTATTAACAGCTTTACATCTTTCTTTTATCCTTTCCTTTTATTTTGATACACAAATCAAATCTAAAGACTGCCACAGGCTTTTGCCACCATTTGTAAAGACGTCCTTCAGACAGCACATACAACGGATGGGGAAAACACCATTGCGGAGAGAATGTGAGCAGTAAGGAAATATAAACACGAGCTACTTCTAATATTCTTCCACACAATCTTAGACATGCCCTAAAATAGACTTCATACAAAAACGACAATATGAAAACCCCATCTGAAATATCCTGTGTGTTTTAATGCAGAAAACCTAAAACATTCATTTAATGTCTTTTTAAATGTCTAATAATATTATGGTGGTTTCCAGCCTAATTAAAGGATAATTAAGTGTAGGACAATAGCTAAAAAGTACGTCTCTCTTTTACAATATAATCATTTATGCTAATTCACTATAAATTGAAATAGCAATAATATTGGAGACAAAAATAAGCTTGCAAGGGAACTCTGTAGTAGCTTAATATAACAATACCGTTCCACGTTATAGATATAAAAGGGAAACTTTGCTAATAAGAGTGTTCTGGACATCTTCATTTATTTGCTCACCGAAATATTAGCACTTCACCACTACCACCTCCCTGTGGTAAAAAGTCTAGTCCGTAAAAGCACCATATTGTGTTGGCTTCTCAGAGATGAGGTTTCAGTCTGACCAAGAGCAGTGCAGGAACCATCGAGCTGATCATTATCATGGTAATTGTGCACCAAGAACGACGCCCTGGCCATTCCCATAGGTGTGTTGTGACTCCACAGTGGAACTGGACGGACAAGAGACCCACTAACGTCCCCGTCCCAGGTTCTGAAGAGAAAGGCACGTCACAGTCCTCCCATGACTGTCCAGCTTGACCTAAACTCAAAATACTCCCTCCACTGAGCCCTGTCCTCGTGACTTGCACTGCCCAGACGACCACAAACGATCACTACCCGTATCACTCCAAGTTCTTGCCGATCCTCTGCCAGTCACTGATTAGTACTATGTGTACAATGGCAGCCCTAGCCTGGTTAACACTCCTGGTAAGTTCCCACCATTTATAAAAATGTGGCTGTGCACCCGTTAGTACTGTGTGCTAATGGTACTCCCTCGGGACAGAGTAGCGACTTTTCCCAGGCCCACTACCAAACTCACGTGCCGCATTCTGCAACGGTGTGATATGACAGTAGCATAAGGCTCTGACCTCAAATATATCCTTTATGTTTCACGAACCTCCTATGTTCCTGAAACTTACCATGGGAGTCTTTTATCGCAGTTAAGGTAACTGGCTACAGAAACTCTTTATCAAAATGTACATTACCAGGATGCAGACCACCAGTATGTAACACTTAAACATTTCTTTGCATGTGCATATGAACTTAGGCTAAGATATAATGAAACACAAGATAGAAGTTGTGAGCAGAATAAGAAAACACAAATTTGAGAACAAGTGACACTCTGCTCTCACTGCAACTTGCACTGATTAAATTCCTAACAACGATCATCTCCTCATCAATCCCCCTAAATTCTTGCCGAACTTCTTCCTATTACTATGTCATTTTGTCTTCTATTTTGAGAGCAGTGACAATTCCAGCCCAATTAGCCCTAGTTAAAAACAATTGCCAGGATCTAGAAGGAAGCGTGTGTCCCACCTGGGACTCACCTCTGCCCTCCGTAAGTACTCTCTGTTCTTAATGGCACCCATTCAGGACAAAATGGTGACTTTTCCCAGGCTGACGACTAATCTGCAGTGTCCCGTTCCCACATGGTGTGCGGCGTGAGAGCTACCATCAGGCTCAACTGATCAAAAGGTCTCTTTACCAGTCTATCACGTCGCATCAACCTACTGTCATGGCCTCTACAAGGTCCTTGTTAAAATATACACCATCAGGAGGAGCAGAAGCATCACAGCCTAGAACTTCTTAACAGCCCTTTGGATGTAATGATGAATTTAGCTAATGGTAAGATATGAGACATAAAGCAGACATTTTCTGGCAATGAGAAATAGGACATCTGGAGCAAATGACCCCGTCTGGATTAGCTTCCTTTCTAGGGAAGTTCCCCAAAACCACAGAAAAGTATAGGTGTGCATGAGTATACCTAGGAAGTTTGGTAGGACAGGAAGGAGCCCCCTAAAGGCGAGGCAGAATACTAACGTACCCAATCCTACCGCCCATTTACACTCTTAAGTATGAGAGTACACTTACCTTGCGAAGATGAGATGTGCCCAGAACTGGATGGGAAGCTTTGGTAGGTGAAAAAAAATTCCTCCTATGTGAGTTGCCAGAATCCAGGAGGTTTAGAAGAAGGCCATAAAACCCTTCAAATCCAGTTTTACTATTATAAAAACTTTGCTGAGGGGATTCCTGAAATAATAAATAATAAACAACAGATAAATAAATGCATACATATACATACATATAACATACCTATGTCTGTTCCTCATTCTGTCACCCAGAACACCCCCACCTCCCCAAGTTGAGAACCTGAACATCTTAGGTGACCACACCGGAACAGTTTTCGTAGCATCAAAAATCATTAATAGTATTCCTATTACAAGTATATTACATCAAGCTAACTTCCTTCCTTACCACACGTGCATATAAAGTCTGAATCACATTACACTGCATTGCACTCCAACACACAAGACAAAGAGTAACTCAGACTAAACATTGTTCACCTCCCAAGAAGTGGCACTCCCAGTCCCGTGGAAATCAATAAACAACCACAGTTTAATTAACAATAATCATCTGTCTACAATCTTATTTATGTACTCAACTTGATAAGTAAACACTTAAAAGTTGGAGAATGTGGAGAAAATTCAAACTTCAGAATTGGAAATGTTGAGCTATACAGTGAAACAATTCACAAGGTCTTATAAATTTCTATTTGCAATAAAGTATGACAGTCCATAATTCACTCACTCTTTCTTTAGGTGCCAAGACATGAGAAAATTTAATTCTACCTTTACAAAGTCTGCACGTTAAATATTGAGTACATTCCATGAAATATATAACAATGAACTCACAAATATTGGATGGCCATACTTGATGACAATCAAATAAAGTTTTTAACTAATACCTTAAAATATTTCTTTAAAAGCTAACAACAACAAAATGCAACTAGTGGTCTAGATAGATCGTATTCAAACTGGATTGTAGCAAATTGCTTTAAAAAAGTAAAACACAAAGAAAAAGATCAAGATAACCAGCAAATAATCTCATATTGTTCCTTATAGATTTCTTTGCAAGGAGATAATAACTACTAGCTACATTTGAAGGTTCCTTGCATCTCACAGAGAATATTGACTGGTTTGCAATTTATAAAGGAAGACGGTAGCATATATAAGCAGGTGGAAGGTCCAGTAAACTGGTAGACATGCAGAGCTGAGTTTATTTCATTGTATTGTCTGTATTCCAGATGCATCCTGTGACTTACTGTCACTGTGGAGTTGCTGGCCACCATCCTAACTCAGTCATCAGACAGACACTAAGTCATATAGTTCTTCCAGCAGGACATCATTAGTACTGCTTTATTTCAATAGATAGAACGTATAAGGATGGATGCCAAACACCAGAGCAAGGTCTTAGACATAAAGTATTTGGAGCAGTTATTTGAAGGTTATAAGACTGAGAAAAATCAGTTTACTAGGTGTGTAATGAACACCTGAAAATGCAAATTTTTGGTTTGAGTTTCTGGGAGCATCAGTAATGCCTAACAGTGCGAATGGTGAACCCAGCCTACTTGATAGCTTGGTCTTATGGACAATTTAGGCAAAATCAGACCAGACTCTACTCTCAGCGTATGCCTGGCCCAACCCAGCCCTCTCTGTGTCATGTGTTCATAGGTTGGAAGCACTTTCCTTAAACTATCATTGCCTAACCTGTCTTTTGGTAGTCAGCGTACCTTCTCAGTCAGTCATTGTAGGTACCTAAAACCCTCTATGCTTCACTACCTAGGCATAAGGAGGTGGATTAAGGATTGGAGACGGTACTGCTTACAAAGCACCTTACATGGACTAGAACGTGTTGTTGTCCTGTGCAAACAGCTTAGGCCACTTTAAAGACACTGTACTTGTAATACCATATGGACTTACCAGATCTTTTATTCCCGACCTCAAAGTACTCTGCAAACAAAGTGCTTTCTCTGTTTTGTAAAGATGGAAAAGGTGGAGCACAACATAGCAAAGTGAAAGCTGGAGTTTACTGTTCTCTTAGAGGAACCTTACAATTACAATTTTTGCTTGCACAATTCAAGCTAACAACAACAACAATAAAAAAAAAAAACTGGGAGGTGGGTGGAGTGGGGGGCTGGGTAAAGTACGTGATGCGGATTAAGAGTCCTGAGTAGTGTATAGAATTGGTGAGTCACTATATCGTACACCTGAAACTAATATGGCACTGTATGTTCACTATACTGGAATTAAAATTTAAAGAAAAAGTTTTGGAAATGGTAATGATGATCACAAAACATTGTGAATGTAATTAATTTTCTTTAATTGTACACTTAAAAATGGTTAAATGGCACATTCTGTTATATGTATGTTGCTGCAATAAAAACATTCAAAACGAGGGAAAAAAAACTGTGCTGAGAGAGAGGAGTTTAAAAATTAAGATATCTAAGTAGTTGTTTAGTTGAATCAAATTCATATAGTAACTATTTAAAATTCCACTGGGTTTTTTTAATGGATAAATTTATATACATATATTACATATTACATATACATATATGTATATAATATATATATGCCAGTTGTTTCATAAGTTTATTTTATTCAACATACAATCACATAAACTCCTATCAAGACAATTGCTGAGTCATCCTATCCGGGGAGCAGTTATTAGACTGCAACATATGAGAAAGTCATAAATGGACAAAAGTCCAGAGACATCCCAAAAGTAGATACATGGAGCAGGTGACAGGGTCATTACTTACTGTCACTTTTGTTGTTGTTGTTTGTTTTCTGTTTACAGTTGTTTTTTTTCTAAGAAGCCAGATAATGTATGCATTCACTTTACAAACATTTATTGAGGTCTTACTATGTACCCAATACTGTTTTAGGCACTGGGGACAGAGCGGTGAAAGAAAAGACAAAATTCCTGAAGAATCTGGAAAACCGAAGGTTCTGGTCACAGTCTGGGAACACTCTAATATTTAGATAAGTGTAGGAGGAGAAAGCAGCAAAGCAGTGGTAAAAGGAAGAGCCAATGAGGTAGGAACGAACCCAGGAAAATACAGCATCACAGAAAAAAAAACACCCACAGGACATCAGAGAGGAGGGACTGTCAACTGATAAGAAAGATTAGTTGAGAGGAAGTCGAATAAAAAGAGAAGAGACTGTTTGGCAACACAGGTGGCACTGACGACTAGGATTAGTCCAGCCTCAGTGCAGACATAGGTGTGGTGACTACAGACAATCCTTCCAGTAAGATTTTTTTAATTTTTTATTTATTCATTTGAGAGAGAGAGAGAGAGAGAGAGAGAGAGAGTGAAAGAGACAGAGAAAGCACAAGCAGGGGGAGAGGCAGAGAGAGAGGGAGAAGCAGGCTCCCCACTGAGCTGGGAGCCTGACCCAGGGCTCAATCCCATGACCTGGACCTCATGACCTGAGCTGAAGGCAGATGCTTAACCGACCGAGCCACCCAGGCACCCCTCTTCCAGTAAGTTTTGTAATGAATGAGGAGTAAAGAAATAAGAGGTAGTTCGAGGGAGATGTAGGTGAACAGAGAAATTTTTTAAGTTGTAGATAAAATAGCAAGTTTATTTGCTGACAGATAAGATCCAGTAGAGAGGGAGAAACTGAAGATGGTTGCTGGAAGGAAGACCCGAAAAATGTAAGATGGGGTGGTATCCTAAGCCCAGGAATGAGACTGGCCCTTGATGGATGCAGACACTCCTTCTTCCTAATAATAAAGAGGCAACATTTGAGAAATGCCTGATGGCTCAGTTGGTTAAGCATCCAACTCTTGATTCCAGCTCAGGTCATGATCTCGTTGTTTGAGATCGAGCCTTATGTCGGGCTCTGTGGTGGGTGGAGCTTGCTTGGGATTCTCTCTCTCTCTCTCTCTCTCTCCCTCTGCCCCTCCCCCACCCTGCTTGTTCTTCCTCAAAAAAACAAAAAGGAAAAGAAAAAGAGGTAACATTTGAATACAGACATGGGCAAATTACCTTTGGTAATTTCAAAGGTGGAAAAATGTGGAAACTGTTGGGTTTTTTTTTTTAACACACTTGAAGAAATGTTTTTGTCTAAGAATCGTGGCATAGGGGCGCCTGGGTGGCACAGCGGTTAAGCGTCTGCCTTCGGCTCAGGGCGTGATCCCAGCGTTATGGGATCGAGCCCCACATCAGGCTCCTCTGCTAGGAGCCTGTTTCTTCCTCTCCCACTCCCCCTGCCTGTGTTCCCTCTCTCGCTGGCTGTCTCTATCTCTGTCAAATAAATAAACAAAATCTTTAAAAAAAAAAAAAAGAATCGTGGCATAGCATTTAGAAGGGTTAAAGAGAGAACTATAGGGTATGAAAAGCATAAGTTCAGTCTTGGGGGTCTTGTGCTGTTCTCCAGAAATATCCTGCTGCTTAATTAAGTACAGGGTGTGGAGTTTGGGCTTCATCAGGATGTTAGTGTTGCTTTTGCCTGGCAGGTGATTTTAGGGAGTGATTTTAAAGATAAACATGGGATCTTACCAAGGTCAGAAAAAGATACCAGTGTACTGATCTCTTCTACATTGTCATGTGGCCCTACGGACGGGCTCTGCAGCTTATACAGTGGACCCAGTGCCTTCACATTCACTTTGCCATGTACTCCTCCAACCCTTCTTTGAGAGGTGTAGGCCCTGAATAATTATGTACATTTCACAGATAAGTAAACTGAGGCTCAGTCACTTGCCCAAAGGTACACAGCTAGTAAATAATAACAAGGCTGCCATGCTGAGGGTTATGAAGAGCAGACTTCAACAAATAAGCCACAGAGAGGTTGTATGCGTGTGTGTGTGTGTGTGTGTGTGTGTGGATTCTTATCATAAAAAAAAAATAACTTGAAAAGCAACCGTTTATTAACTCTGGAGAAATAGGTCAATGCACAGCAGACCACACAAGATGGAATTCTGACGAGAAGGGGAAGCAGGCCAGCTGTTGTACTATTCCCCAATGGAGGCAATTTACAATTATATAAGGCACGATTCTTCTGAGGCATGGTATACCAAGACAGCCAAAAATGACATGACACAGCTTAAGCGTTCCCATCTTCAGCCAACCCTGGCTCCCAAAAAGTTATGGTTAATTCCAGAAATCTAATTCAACCTCCAAAACTAAAGATCTGCCCTGTGGAAGATATTCAAAAAGAACTGGAAAAACAATTTTGCTAAGAAGTTTGAAAACTGAACAATGGCAATAGTTTCATGCCAAATGTTGAACTCTCCAAGATGCTTACTTGGAAGCAGACAGGGTTCATTTGGGCTAAGATCCCTGCCACAGTTTAAAATGCAATGTTGTCAGTTTTTTGTCAGATCTAGGAATTGTATCATTTATGTTTCTATCATCTTTGGAAAGTTACGTTACTCCTACTTACTTGGGTGAAGAGAAAGAAGGAAAAAACAGCTTCTAGATTACAGTATTTACTGGGTCTTTGATGCATGAGCATTGAGGCTGAATTCCATTAATTTCATTCAATACGCTTTACTGCCTTCTGTGCGTTAGACACTGTAGCTCTGAGAGAACAGACTTTATCTCTTTCTTTTTCCATGTCTTCTTAGGAAAGCAGAGTTTACTGGCCTAATCAAGCTCACACAATTAGATGGGCTGGGCTGAGGCATTAGACGTATAAACAAATTTGACTGGAAAGGTATTAAAAGTTCCAGACTCTTGGTATCTACAGAATATAATTGGGCACACAAGGTGGGGGGAGTGGGAAATTTATCCTTGGGATAAGTCAAGAGAAACAGCTCAAGTGGAAACTTGAAAGGTAAGTAATTTTCGTCAGGTACGTGGGGAACTAGGGGAGGGTGGGGAGGGAGAAAACTGAGCCACAGATCAGTGTGGGTAAGGGACCCTACAGAAAACCAGTAAGTTTGCTGATTACCAACTGCATGCATTTTTTTCACCCTCACCCTCTAAAATTTGTAGTCTATGTGGCAGATAGTGTTCAAACACCATAATTTTCATTTAAAGGCCTAGAAACATTTGTAACCATTGTGATTCCATCATAAACTATATATATAAACTGGAAATGGCCACATATTGACCAGGGTTCATGGAGAAGAGAAAGATAATTCTGGAAAGTAAAATTCGTTAACATGGTCTCAATCCTTGGCACAATTTTGGAGCAACTAACCAAAGGAATGTAAGTTGAACTTCACAGAAAACACATCCTCCCAACAACCCTCAGTGTCCTCGGTCAGTCAAGTTACTAGGCTAGGTGAGTATCATTAGGCCAGGCAAGTGTGGAAGACGTTCTCAAATACTAAAATACAAAGCCACTGTAATTTTTTCTTATTTTCTGAGAAGAGGGTAGAAAAGGTTTAAAGTAGAATCTTCGCTACTTTAGGCTGAGAGTAGATGAAGCATTTTTTTTCAGTGACTGATAACAACCTGAGACGTCTTTAGACAGTCGAACAATGCAATTCAGAACTCCTTTTACTTGGGGTGTGAGGTGCAAGAAATGGAGGTTAGTTAGAATGTCCAAACTTCCTTTGTACTAAATAATCCACCCAACATTTACTGCTCTAAGCAATGGGAGGAAAAACATCCCCAAACCAAAAAGTACACAAGAGCATAAGAGACAATTCTCAGGAAGGAAAATGCCATAGGCTTGGCACTGCTAACTCTTTTCTCGGCTGATCCCTTGTCACTTATAGATTAATGGACAAAGCTAACAGTTCACAGTGACTATAATAGAGATAAGAGGGCGTGTGTGTAGAAAAAAATGATTCTCTGTACAATTGAGAGACATCAGTGTTCTTACGCTTTCCAAATCCTCAAAATGGAATGCACTAAATGCTGATTGACATCTGAGGAAAATTGCAAAAGTTGGTACCCTAGCATTACCTATGTTTTCCCCTAAGTATCTCATCAGGAAATTGTACAGAGTAATACACTTGATTTAACATGTTCTTGCGTTAAAGTTCATTTTGGCTTACTAGTCTCACAAACGTGATCTGAGATTCTGAGTCTGGGCTTCATTCTAGGATCTGAGCACATCACTTTAGGATTTCATTACATTCTGTTCTGCATGGTTCCAGGGTTATTTTGTGATGTGTCTGTGAATACGGGCCTATCATTAGAATTCCAAAATGCCTTAGAGTTCCTCTACCTCAAGTGAAAATCAGATGGCGTTTATCCAAGATCACACAGCAAGTGACTGGTGGAGTCAGCATTTTTCTCTGCCCACACGAAGCTTTTTGTGAACAAAACTACATTCTTCTCTATCAAGGAACCACACTGAACCAACTGAAGTAATAAATACACAGTGTTTGGAACGACTCGGTTCTAACGTCCACTTCTCTTGAGCCCTTCTTCGCTCCAATCACTTGCCACATCAGGATTTTGTAGACCTTGCTTGGGTGTCCTATGCTGATGATGCCACTGCATTATGAGCCCTTGAAGGCAAAGACCACATCTTCATTTTTACACCTACAGCGACAAGTGCACCTTAGGCACTGAATACAAAAGTGCAAAAAAATATCAAATGCTTTAGGACTTGATGCAGACTTGATGCTCATCAGGTGTCATGCCAACTTGTGTTAACTGTAGCATTAGTTAATGTTTATTTGTATCACACTGGTGAAACCAAAGACTAAATGTCTTGCCCTCAACTGCGGACCTCTTGAGGGCAAGAGAGCACATTTTTATTTTTATTTGTGTCTTGTCCAGTACCTAGCATAATGCCCAGTAGCCAATATGTGTTTGTTCACTCCATGAATAAATGAAGAGTTACTTCTCAAGAAAGTTCCAGGCACCGTAGTGCCCCAGGTCACCTCTTACATTAGATGTCTACCAAGGGTGCCTCATTTGGATCCTAGCTTATATTCTTGGCAGGAAAATGGTAGCATTTTCTTGGAGGCCACACACCTTGTTTGTACAGCACCGTAGGCTTCAGCTTTTCCACCTCTTTATGTGCTCAAGGGTTTGGGAATCACTTATGAATGCTTATAAAAGGGAGCCTTGCTTAGTGATAACACTCCTGTTGTAACTCGTTGGAGTGGAGGTTATTGAACAGAAATGGACATCTTCCATGAAGATGTGCGCTGCTGTATTCCTGAGAGCTCAAAGGGAAGGTCAAGTAGTTTAAGTTTCTTTTGTTCACTCACACATTGATCAGCCACTATGTGCCAGGTGAGTGGCTGAGGATGCAGAGATGAATAATAATTGGACTCTGCCATCAAGGAGCTCGCAGTCGGATGGGAGAGTCAGGCATAGAATACTATAATCACTCACATAGACTTATGAATGAAATGGTTTGTGTCACTTACACCAACTCAATCTTTCTCCCAAAGCACCTCATCCTTTCCTAAAGAGGGAAGCATTCTGCAGGCTCTGAATTTTTTTAATATTCTGAATTCTAACTGGTCTTCAGCAATTCAAAATTGATAACTATGTTGGTGCTCAGGAAATCAACTTCTCCAGATTGACCTATGTTTTAGAGAGGAGGAAAACAGCAACAACTATTTCTGAAAAACGTATATCCCCTCTGAGGGGGGAAACAGCAAACAAACACACAAATCCCTTTAAAACGAATGTGTCAGAAGCAGGACTCAATAAAGCATGGATGTAACATGAAACACGTCACATAATGGAGCTGATTGTATTGTTGGGCACAGGTTTTGAAATCCTTCTTCCAGCTCATGCTGTGGCCCCAGGTTAAAAATCTGCAACGTGTTAAGCAATAGTAACCTTTAAGGTAAGAGGGTCAACTTACTCAATATGGTTTTACTCTGGAGCAAAACCTGGGGCTAACCAAATGCCAAGTGCCTGCTACCAAACACGAACTTCTCCCCCATACACCGAGTAATAGAAAAATCTCTTTTTCCCTTAGAAACCTAAAAACCCCCATTTCAATATCTGTATTCCTATGATTCACAATAAGACTGGTAGTTTCACCAATTCTTTTTTTTTTTTTTTGAGTTTGTATGGGGGGGCATTAACACCTTCATAACGTTATTTTCATTCTACTTAAGAATTTCTAAACAGTTAAGCGTATTCACTGAATTTCTCAGCCTGCCTCAAAAATAGGCATGTTTAACGCTGGTTTTCTGGGACGTGTAATAATGTATATAGAAATATGCATGTTTAACGCTGGTTTTCTGGGATGTGTAATAATGTATATAGAATGTGGGCTGGGAGGAGTACGTTACTCCAGTTCCTCTTAAAACTCGAAATAAGTTGCTCTAATGGTCAGTGTCAGATGGTTTATTTACTGATTACAGGGTAATAGTATTTTGGCTCACTTCTTTGTAGGATACCATACTGAAATCCACATCACTTCCAAAATATTTGAACACACTGGTACCAGTTGAAAACTGACTCAAAGGAACACTCGGTTTTTGTTTTTTGTTTTTTTTTTTTTAATTTAGGCATTATGTTTGGATTTTTGCGGAGCCCTCATTTTTGGATAAGAAAATGGTCTAAATGAGCTTGAATTTTATCATCAGATAAAAACAGGTCTTTCAACTAACGGCAACTCATTTTCTCAGTCTCCCTCCCTGCATTTGGAGCAGATGAGGCAAGGGAAGCCAGCATTTAGACTTCAGGACCTTACCTCAATCACTGTACACATGTACTTCCCTTACCTGGTAGGTATCATGCTCTGTGTCTTGAAAAACAGATCTATCAAAAGAAATTGTTTCCCATAGATATTAGATTCCCCTAGATATTTCACAACTATTCAGCCAGTGAACTGAGGGGGAAAAATGCCACGTTCTTTACTGTTTCTTTAGTCTTTATCTTTCTCCCTCTCTGGTTAATCCCTACATTTCCTCTAGCCTATTTGTAAAGTATCATGTAAAACAGAAAAAAAAATCACAAAAGCTGAAGGTAATGATCTTGAGTATTACTTGACAAGTCACATCATGGGAGAAGGGCCAAAATGTCAGTCTGAGGCTAGACTATAGAAAACACTGAATTCTTATCTTTCACTTGCAGCCTGGAGAGGACAGGAAATGTAGCCAGGTATACAAGTTTAAGGTTCATGACGTGCTCCAGACTAAAGAGAAAAGGGCTGGAACTCAGTGAAGGAGGACAAATAAAGAGCTGTACACAATAGGCATTATAATGGTGCCTATTATAATGATGGAGGTGGATGGATAGATGGACGGATAGATGGAGAGACGGATAGGTAGAAAGACAGACAGACATAGAGCAGACAGGCAGAGATAGCAAGTTAGCTTATAATGTGTCAGGCACTATTCTAAACCCTACCAGTACTTTTTAATTTAATGCTCACAACAAGCTTATGAGGCAAGTAATATTTAAAATCAACCGAATTGGTTATAAAGATTGACTGGAGAAAACAAGGGAGAAATCAAGATTGATTCAAGTTTCCAAGCCTGTTTGACAGACAGAAGGAGATCGTTAGGGCTGAAATCGTTGAATCATTTTTGTGAAAAATTTGCTCAGTCAGAAGGCTATAGACCCTATGTACCATCTCTTTATGACCTTAAATAGGGCATATTAAGTGTTGTGAGACCATTATGAATTAAAGAAAAGTCTCAATAAAAAAGGGTGTTTTGAAGAAAATATAATTTTATTAAATCAAGTTTATAGAGTAAGACAGTTGACAAGTACTAGGCTCTTAATAGAAGGAAGTATTGCCTGTATTAAGGATTTTTATAGAAGTACTGATAAATATATATATTAAAATAAGTATTTCCACTGTTAAAATGCAAACGAGACCACTAAATAGTTCCACTATTAAACAAGCTTATGTTTTTGCTTTCTTTATTGTTTTCTTGATAAAAATATTGCTGACACATCCATAAAAGCCTTACAAAATTTTCCCAGAACAAAATAATATCCAGGTCTTTAGACGATGACCCATAGAAAAATTTTATTTTAGTTTGATTACATTATAGTCTATATTATTAATATTCCTACAAATTGAGTATAAGTTTTCTTTGCCCCTTTTTTATATGAGGATCATTTTACAGAAGAGATTTTAATTTTATGTTCTGCCTAGTGCCAGTGGAATGGAAGAGTAGAGTTACAATATTCCTAAAATATTCTCAGTTACTTTTGTTATATTCGAGCAAAAAATGTCTTAAACTTCCCCCTTGTTACTTCGCAACTCATTTATGTCTCCACACCACCTCTTCTGCCCACCACCTCGCCTGCCATGTGCCAACTACCCCAGGATAAATGGAAAATGCTTCTTCTGGGTACTCTCAGTTTGCACGGCTACTCTTTTTTTTTTTTTTATGCCCATTTTAAAGAAGGAAAATTGAGGCATGGAGAGTATAGGAAATTTTCTAAAGTTGCACAGAGTAATAGAGTCAGAACTTAAGCCTGTGTTCAAGTATCAAATCCTAATGATCTTAACCACTTTGCTGTAGTGTCTCCTGCTCTGATTAACTGGGTACCTATGGTACCCTCACTGGTGCACTGGAGTGGAGTGGTATTAGCTCTCAGAAGCAGATTGCACATGTCTTTTTCCAAATATCCCTTAAGTGAACTCACACTGGTTGCCTGAAACTGGCCACAGTGAAAAAATGTATACTATGGAAATTGGTTACACTATGAAACAGGGCTTTATTTTTCCCCTGTATTTATCTGCACATAACAGGGCACCGTCTTTCTACTTTGGGTTCCATGGACGTTATGGAATTAAGAAGTTCCAGTCCCGTACCGATGGACAAGACCATCCTAACAAGCTGGAATATGGGATTGAATTAATTCTTTGTGGTTATTCTTGTTAAATAAAAGCAGGTTAACACAGTGTAAACTAGACAGACATGAGAACCAGTCAACTCACAGGCCATATGTGGTCTTGCTTCTATTGACACACTTGTCTAGATGAAAGGAGCAACTATTGTCAACAAGCAACATGTTTTGCACCACCTCACATTCTCTTAGCCTCACATTTGCATCTGGTCAAAACAATCAATGGGTCTGTACACATATCTTCTAGATGCACGCACACAGTGCCTGTCTCTAAAAAGAACAACGTGACTCTCACTCCCATCTGGGACACCACCTGTTGGAGCCCATTTGGCATTTGCACATGCACAATTTTAAACTACAGGGCACTTAAACTTGAGGCAACCCTCCCCTGTCGTGAGACCACAACAGCCAATCCAGGAAAAAAAAAAAAAAGAAAGAAAGAAAGAAAAGAAAAGAAAAGAAGAAAAGCAATCTTTTCATAAAAGAGAAACAAACCTCACTACTCAGATAAATTTCCCCATGGAAAGTACAAATCCCCAATTACTACCCAACATGTGCAAGATATAAAACCTCCCTCAGAGCTGAGGATCCGCACGATATTTAACAGATTACCAGCATCACAGCATGTTGGATGGAGATTCAGGACCAGACCAGGCAGGGAAAAAAGAGAAGAAAAAGCCCCAAAGTGGTTGCTTTCAAAATCCTGCATGAAACCAAGTAACTTTTTTAAAATCTCCATTTTCTTTCTAGATTCTCCCCATTGACAGACTCCAAGGACCCAGAGGATGATGGAGTCAAGAGAGAAGGAATCTAATTATCTTCAATGCGCGGTTTTAACCGTCCTTGATTCTTCTCTGTGGCTTTTTTCAATGATAAAGGCATTTAGAAGACCAGAATAAGAAAAAAATGAAAAATATTGATCTTCTAAACTCTCATATTGGTTTCAGTCACCACTGTTTGGGGTAAGAGAGAACAGCGATGCTACAATTTGAGTATACTGCTGTTGTTCCAATGTAAAAAGTCTTCATTCCGCGCATAAGTTTAGTCTCTGCCTTAATTAATGACTTCAACAAATATTATTGAGTATCTAAAATTGCCAGGCGCAGTGCTAGGCTTTCAGAATATAACATGTAACACTCATGTCTTGAATGTCCACCACATTCAGGTCACAATAAATGGTACATCAGTAGTGACTACAGAATTTAGTCTCGAATCTGACCTACTTCCCACAGACACACGAGCCTGACCATGTATTTGTGACCGTGTCTCAGGAAGAATTTTCAGCAGAAAGAATCACAGCCCCATAGAATGTTAGAATTGTACCAGGCCTCACAAATAATCTAGTTCACTTGCCTTATTTCACAAGTGAGAAAATAGATTCCTAGAGAGATGAAGTGACTTGCTCAAAGATATGGAACAGATAAGCAGCTGTAACTGGGAAATTAATTATTGATACATTCTGGTTCTTCTTAAATCATCCATAGACATTTTTTTTCTTTTCTTCCACTTAATTCATTCACTGAATGATTAGGAGATAAAAAGATAAACAAAACAGGAAAGGCTGCTGCTTACCGTTGGGAGTTTACAACCTAATACTTGAGACATAGTCATCAAATGGTCTCTCCCAAATAAATGTAAGTAAGTAAGTAAATAAATAAATAAATACCCCTCTGCAATTTGCTTCATTGATTATATGGCGTCTACTCCTGATTTAGGTAAGAAATCTGAAAAGGCTTCTCTGAGGAAGTGAGCAGAGACATGAAGAATGTGGAGACATTAAATAGGGACATGGAGAAGAGGAGAAGGTGGAAATAGTACAGGAGATCTGGAAAGTGGATGTTTCCTAGGGCTGCTATAAAAACAAAAATGCCACAAACTTGGTGGCTAAAACAACAGTATTCGCTCACAGTTCTGGAAGCTAAGAATCCAAAATCAAGGTGTCGGCACGATTGAGTCCTTTCTGGGGGCCTAGAGGATGAACTCTTCCAATGCCTATATTAGTCTGCATGGGCTTCACAACAAAAAAAACCACAGATGGGGTGGTTTTAACAACAAAAGTAAATTTTCTTCAATTCTGGAGTCCAAGATCAATGTACCAGAAGTGTTGGTTTCTGGCAAGGCATCTCTTCCTGCCTCCTACGTCCTCACATGAGCACTCTGTGTTAATGTTCAGATCAACAGCTCCATGTGTCTCTTCGTTTTCTTGTAAGGACACCAGCATTAGGTGAGTTAGGCCCTACCCTAAGGATCTCATTTAACTTTACCTCTTTAAGGATCTATTTCCAAATGCAGTCATATTAGGGATTAGGGTACAATGTATCAATTGGGGGACAAGTCAGTCCATAGCAATACCTCTTGCCCAGCTTCTCCTAGTTTGGTAGTTTTACATCATCCTTGCCATTCCTTGGTTTGTGGCAACATAACTCCAATCTCTGCTTCCAACATCATGTGGCATTCTCCCTGGATCTCTGTGTCCAAGTTTCCCTCTTCTTATAAGGACACCAGTCACTGGATTTAAGGCCTATCCTAATCTGTTATGACTTCATCTTTACTTGCTTCTATCTTCAAATAACCTATTTCTAGATAAAGTCATATTTATAGGTTTTGGGTGGACCTGAACTTTTGAAGTTCAACCCAGTACAGTAAAGAGAATTCCTGGAATTCGTGTGGACAAAGCCCCTGAAGAGGTGACAGAAAGAGAATTCCACAATTGGGAAATACACAGCAGTGTGCAAGGTGAGGAGGCCTTGTGAGCTGTGCGCTGAGCATCTGGTCTCATCCTGAGAGCAAGGGGCAGATATTAAACGGTCTCAAGAAGGAAATGACATGGCTCAATTAGTGTGCTTAAAGGGGCACGTGGGTTTCAGTGTAAAGGCAGAGAACCTGCAAAAAGAACTTTAGGAGGTGAGCACAGGAAGCTTGGTGAGGATGGTGTTGCTGGAGACAAATGCACTGGAGAGAGATACCTGGGGGGACGAGACTGATCTCGCAGTGGAGAAAGGAGAGGAATCCATTAGCACAGAAGCCTCAAACCTACAGCTCACAGGAGCCAGTTTTGTTTTCTGTCCTTTGTTGGTTGGCTTTTTGTTTTTTGGTTCACAGTCTTCGATGTGAAAATTCACATTCAGTAAACTGTCCACAAAACACAAGATTTTCCCCACAATTAACACTAGGCTTTTGGTGACTACCATGGAAAGCTCACTTAATTGATCTCAAGCTGGTATGGACCAACAAAGAATTAAATATACATTGTTTTTAGGAAATAAAGATTTTTGTAAAGGGTAAAGACACAGAATTTGATGATCGGTATTCAGGGTATGGCCTACATTTCCGCGGTGGTTTACAATAACTGATAAAGGATCTATTTGATTCCCTTTGATCTGCTTGATTTCCCGCAATAGCCAATCACTGAGTGACTTCATTAAATATTACCTTGGCCTATTAATTAATATGATGGAATGAAAGGAATTAGAAATGGCTAATCTAGTTATTTCAATTAATAGTAGCATTTTGTATAGTCCGTGATAAAGCAGTTCATTTTTTCAGCTTTTTCTTCTGCATACAGTTGGGATATTGCCCAGATAGACACTTCAGACCATCTGAACCCCATTCAGGTTTATGGTATGAAAAATATATTATAGCATCTCAGAAATATAAGCATTCACCGTATAAAACTCTCATTCATTCCTTTTCTCTCCTTTCCCCATTTGAACTAGTTAGGAAGGGGAAACCCTATAAATGTGGACCAGAAAGGAAAAAATCTATTAAATAAAAGAAGTACATAAGTTAATGGTAATGTATTGGACATGCAATTTAAATTGGAAAACCAACTTAAATGCAAAGCAATTACTGACACTTTTAATATTAGCCAGACTAATAAAGCAGCAATTAGATCTCATTATATAGCTATAAAATTGGTTTGCAATAGATTGATTGCACCAAATGTTCCTACTGGTTTTTGATGGCCTTATGGACAAGAGTACTATTCTTTTATTTTGTTTTGAGGGGAAAAAAATTCTAACAGTTATAATCCATTTGCGCTCTTCTTTTTAAGTGGGCATCAAAGAGAAGGCAAACAAGCAAACACAGAGAAAAAAAACACAAAAGAAGAAGGAAAGATATCAAACACTACATATACTCAAGTGTATTTATTTTTCCCAAGAGATCATCAGTTGTTTCAAAATCTTCTTGCCGGAAGCAGTTTTTGAAACTCTTATAAGCAGATTGTTCATTTGTTCATACTTAAGGTGAATGTGTGGAGATGCTATGCTAAATAGATTTTTCTCTAAATTATATAATCGAATAATTAAATGAGTAAGTAATCTCAAATTTCTGATACTAGACACTCTAATTTTAAAAAACAAAGAGACCTCTACCCACCCATACCCCATCCTCCCAATCTTCCTGCCTCCCCTCCCCTACAGCACCATCAAATATGGGAAAGCCAATTAATTTGTTATTAATGAGAGGAAGAAAAAATAAGCAGTGGCCTATGACCACTGAGTATCTGCAATGGGATTCCAAAAGTCCCCTTTCCTTGTTTCCTTATCTTTGTTTTAGGTGGGAGAGATTTGCGATCAATTTACGCTGCAGAACTCCCTACGTGTCAGGCTGCAGTAAAACCACGTTCTGTAGCTCCTTCGCTTTTCCTGTCCTGTTCATCTCACCTCCTACTTATTTCTCCTGAAAGTGCCATATGCTCACGGATGCCTGTTTTAAGCTCTGTTTCTAAGGAATCTGATCTAAGACAAGGCTCTTCCTTTGTTTCTTTGAAGCATTTGGTTACCCCAATTACCCATTCTCCCTTACTTTTACCTGGGGATATGGCCTCCTAGAACAGTTACACTTCCCAGCCTTCCATGCAGGCTTGATAAAGCTATGAGACTAAATTCTGTTTCATGGGAAATAAATAGAGATGTCTTTGGTAGATTCCGGGAGTAAACTTTCTTTCCAGATGTGGGCCTTGTTTGCCCCTCTTCTTCCTTCCCTTACCCATCCTGCTGCCTAGAATGGGGACACCACCATCCTGACCGAAGAGGATGAACACCACCCTCTAGGGATGACAGACTGGCAGGATGAACAGAGTCCAGAGTCTGAAGACTTTGTAAAAAAGAGCACGAAATTAGCCCTGGACAGCACACCTGGAATTTCACATGAGAACAAATTAAACTCTATCTCATTTAAATTATTATGATTTTGAGTTTTCTAACGCTGTGGAATCCAACCCTAACAAACACAGGGCAGGGCACAAACTGTTACATGCAAAACTATGCCACCCCTTCTGGGCCCAAGATACCTGACATAATTGAAACAATGGGCAAAAAGAGAAGCAGCTGCAGGAGAATAAACAACGCATATCGGGGATCATTCAGAAATCAAGATAGTGGACTCTAGCGCTCTCAGGCTGAAAGGTTGCGATCCAGAAACTCACCAGGTTTGATCTGAGAATTCTATGTTCTAAGTAGGCCAACTCTTGCCTTGTACTCACAGCATGAAACATTACCAGAATAGTGTTCTGTAATGTAGTGTGTGTGTGTGTGCACACACGCGTGTGTGTGTATTTACACATTGCACAAATAAATTTTGAAGAATACCTTGAATGAGATATTAATATATACTAATGTTAAACTAAAGGAACTTTATAATTATTATTCCTTCTTATTCAATCACTTACTTCTTCCTAACCTAAATGACAAAAGCAACACTCAAGTTTTAATTTTCCTAACTCTAGATAACAAAGATGGGAAGTTAGCTGAGACTCCAAAAATATGAGTCAGTAGAAATGACTCCGCAATGATCTGGTACTTGGGGGGTAAATGTGCTCTCTAAAATGCAATTGGTTCCTATTCAGTGATGGTCTGTAAATTCATTCAATTGTATGGGGACACCTTTTGTGACTAATTCATTCTGTAGATCCAGCAAAAAGTTATGCAACTCAAAGGTAGTACTGTAAAGGAAAATTTTGTGGTATCTCTATGGCTTTGGAGACAGTCGCTAACACCATCCTAATAAATACTGCCCCAAATCAAACTACGTCCCCATGCCCCACTGTGTATATTTCTGGAGATAATCAACTATTTATTCATGTGAAGGGGGAAAAACCCTCAAAACTACATCGGAGGGACTGAAAGAAGCATGCAGACATGACCCAAATAATACACATGCATTCTTAGTTCAGTAGACATTTAAAAATTTTTAGTGATATTTTGTGTCTCAAACTTAACATTCTAATCAACATTCTGTTGAACTATATTTTCTTGATAAAACTAATCAAAATAAAAACATTGGATAATCATTGTATTCATGTCTTCCATTATGTAGAAATCTTCCAATTTATGTTCGAAATACTTAGTATTTCACATAAGTTTGTTAATATTTATAGAAAGCAATGCGAATGTAACCAAATATATTAAGTGAATATATTTATTACACTCGTCTTTTTAGTGCATTTTTCTTCTGATTTTAAAAATGCCTGTTCTTGGGGCTCCTGGGTGGCTCAGTCAGCTAAGCGTCTGCCTTCAGCTCAGGTCATGATCCCAGGGTCCTGGGATGGAGCCCCATATCCATCAGGCTTCCTGCTCAGCAGGGAGTCTGCTTCTCCCTCCCCCCCCCCCCGGCTCGTGCTCTCTTTCTCACTCTCTCAAATAAATAAATAAAATCTTTAAAAATTAAAAAAAATAAAAATGCCTATTCTCATCTGGTTTTCTTTAGAGTGAACATCTGTTGTAACCTGTGGGAAGCTTTATGAATGAATGTATCTTCAAGCAAAGTAGCAAAAGTTTAATTTTTATTTTTTCCTTCTTTTCAGTTGCTTTCCATGGAAGGATTATTATCTTTTCAAAAATCACTAAAATGATCTATGGCTTGCCAACAAACAAAAGTCCAGGACCAGATGGTTTGACAGTTGAATTCTACCAAACATTTAAAGAAGAGTTAATACCTAGTCTTAAAAACTAGAAGAGGAAGGAAAGCTTCCAAATTCATTGTACGAGGCCAGCATTACCCTGATACCAGACATTACAAAAAAACAGAACTACAGGCCAGTATCTCTAATGCACATAGATGCAGAAATCCCAGAGAAAGTATTAGCAAACTGAAACTAACAATAGAAAAAAAAAATCATTCACCATGATCAAGTGGGATTTATTCCAGTGATGCAAGGGTGGTTCAATATTCACGAATCAAAAAAAGAATCTATGACTTGTTACATCACATGGCTGTATTTTATTTCAAACGAGTAATAAATATTTACTAATTTTTAATCTATCATACTTCTTCCTATAATTTATTTATCTAACTTGATTAATTTATTCTTCTAAATTACATGCTATACTAGTAAAGAAGTGAGGGCTAATTTCATTCTTACATCAAAAATGAAGACAAATAAATGTAAAAATATTGTCTGAAAGGAAAGCAGTATTCTCACATTCGACCAACTAAGTCATCAAGTAACAAATTAGAATAGCAAAGACCTAATTCAACTCAGTCCAGAAATTAGCACAGCTTTGCAAGTTTTGAAGAAAACAAAACTAAATTTTTAGAAACGCATGTTGCCTAAAAAAGTAAGAAAATGAATAGAAAAAAAAAATGACCAGATGTAATCACCCCAAATTATAGTGGTTATATTAAAGTACATTCGGCAGAATGCATTTTTATTTTCTTCTTTAGTTTGCTATAGTTTCCAATCCTTCTACACTATGCACATCAGAATTGTTCCTTTCTGTGTCTTGCATACAAAAAAGCAGACAGAGAGAAAGTTAGGAAATTAACAGAAAGGAGGTTTTCCTGCTGGTGGGATAGGAGGTTTTAATCAAGCCAATGTCCTCAGGAAAAGCTTTAAGTGTTTAAAGAGGGGATGATCAGAGATTTCTGCATCATGTAGAAGGAAGAAACAGTCCCAGACTGCAGAATACTTCCTGCAGAAAGACACCCTCAGGCAGATCCCACCTGTTCCACGAACAAGTTTAACCCCGAAGGAGGAAAGTACGGTGTCCATGAGAACTTAAAGGAAATGAAGAGCTCTCCAGCCGTCTCTTCACCCACCTGACACTAATGCACTCCTGTGTCACCACATCCTTTTTCTTCGTCACCTGCAGAGCACTGGCTTTGGAGAGGAAAGATTCTTATTAAAACTCTTCAAAAGGCAGAAAACGCCTGGAACAAAGTAACTGTAACTGTAAAATGTCCTGAAAGGCCAATTAGAAATTGCAATACTGGGAGTTTTATTACAACTAACTCCTCCTTAATTATCAATCAATGGATTCTGTTGGAAAAAAAAAAATCCTCATATTCTCTGCTGGGGAAATGATGCTAATTATTTTCTGTTAATTAAGGCTGTTCTGGGATTCAGACGCGCCATCTTTCAACTAAAAGATTGACACATCAATGCTAACATAATGTTCAGTGCACCCTTCTAAAGTCTTTATAACCAGTGACAATAAATTAGTGCATGTTATTTTAAACCTCTTGAATAATCATGGCTTTGTCTGGGAATGAAAAATGTATACATATGCAATAATACATGTACTTTAATATGTTACTTAATACAGCCTTGCAAATATTTAAAGAGAACCTCTCTGAGATACTGTGGTTCACTTTCACATTTTTATTAAGCAAAAATTAAATACAGTATTTATAAAGGTATCTACTCACAGCTCAGAGAGCAGAAGGATGGGCTTAAAATAATTTAATTCACTGAGTTCTCTATTATCAAAAGGAGTACATTTCCGGAAATCTGTGTGTCAAAGCAACTACGTGGCAATTATTTGATCAAATTACAGTCTAACTAGGATATTGCATTTGTCCAAGTTAAAATTTAAAATATAATAAATATAAATTTGTGGTCCCGAGGCTTTCTCTTATTCTTTGCCAGAGTGAACAAGCTTGAACACAAAATGGCTCTCATGAGGCTGGTTTGGCTTCTGCCTGCATGGCCCAGAATGAAAACGTCCCGGAAGCTGTGTGACCCAACGTGCTAAGCACAGTGAAACATGTTAAAGTTATTGTGGGATCTTCTTATTTACCCTGTGTGCTCTGGCTACTGTCAGTCCCGGAAGCTGTGTGACCCAACGTGCTAAGCACAGTAAAACATGTTAAAGTTATTGTGGGATCTTCTTATTTACCCTGTGTGCTCTGGCTACTGTCAGTCACGCACACACGCACACACACACACTCAGGCACACAAGGGAAATGCACAGTCCCCACTTGCTCTTCTACTGGGAACGTGGAAACAGCAGCTGAAATCCGACCAGAAATCTTAAGGAACTCGGTCAGTGAAACGAGAGCTCTCTCTTCTTCGCGTTGACATTATCTACACTTTCCCACATGAGATGAAAAAAATAATGGAAGCAAAGTGATGAAGGGTGGCGATGGTTTTCCACTCTCACTGCATTTCTACAGCTCTCAGTGGATATTCAAAAAAGTATAAGTTGGGCAGTTTTGATAAACGATTACCAGGGAACAGATTGAGACACAGACACGTGAAGAGACATACCCAAATAAACCCATCGATACTGAAGCTAAGCAAATTCTATTCCGTGACATAACGCATCCTCAACTAAGCATTGCTAAACTACAAAACGCCCTAAAATACTAGGCCATTTCAAGGAAATTGCCCCATGCACAACTTCTAACCATCCATATTTTTAGTTGAACATTTAATTTATCTCATGACCATCCACAAACTAAAAGATATTTATTTAGATGCAAAAAGAAAAACAACATTTACTGAGCGCATGAAACTTAATTACTATTTGCCTAATTCTCAAAATAGAACTGTGGGATACCATTTCATAGACAAGGAGACTGATGCTCAGAAAGGTTTAACAAAGGGTTAACAATGAGCTCCTCGTTGAAAGCCAGTAAGCAGCAAGGTGGTTTCCAATCCTCAGTAACTTAAGTCGTGTTCTCAGTCTGTCTACTCCTATCACACTGTCCTATTCAGTAATTATCTGGATATAACAAGCTCTGTAGGAGGAACTGAAGAAGTTACACAGACGTAGAAGATATGGTTGATGATTATTTGGGGTAATAGAACACACAAATAAGCTGATAACGAATAATACAAGGCCAAATATTCTCAGATTCTGCATTAATAAGTGATACATGCTGAACCGGTCATTTTTTCCTCTTGCCAACTTCATGTCTGGTCCGTGCCACTGTTCTATAGTCTTTGTCAATACTGTGATTACTCACTCAGTTAAGCTGCCTCCTAAAATGGGAACCCCCCCCAGGGCAAGGAGTATGATTCACTTATACCAAAATGACTAAATCGATGCCTGCACATTGAATCAGGCACACTATTGTTTGTTAAATGGATGGCTATATGAGATGTTTTAACCCATAAGGGTTTATTTAATTAATCTATCATGTGCCAGGCATGATGCTGGGCTTTGGGAGGACAGCCCCAAATGAGAGAGATGCAATTTCTATCCTCATGAAGCTTACAGTCTAAAGGAAAGATGCATTCAAGCAACAAGCAGCAGAAGTACAGATCACTAAGCGCCATGTTTGGGGAATTGGAGAGACTATTATGGAGCACCCGACCCAGACACCGGGACACAGAGGAATCCGTAATTCCTGCCACCTAATTCATTACCCCCAGATTTGTGTAAGGCACTTAGAGAGGAAGAGAAGTAAAAGCCAACTTCCCGTACCTACAGGTGAATAGCCCCTGGGAAGAGGCACCTGAACAGCAACTGACATTATTCTCAGCTACAGAGGAAGGAATGAATGTAGCAATCCAACGACAAGACGGGACAAGCTGATGAAAACACAGACTGCGCGGAACGGCGTGAGTGAAGCTCTGCCACTATCTCCAGTGCCTCCCGGGCCACATTACCATCTGTAGGTACAGAAACACTCTCCTCCTTCCAGGAACATAAGTCATCCCTTGCCTGTCCACTGAAAACATATTTATAGGAAGGGAAGGTCAGGGATAAAAATCAGCTTCTTTGTGCACGTGGCAGTGCCCACTGAGTTCATAGAGAGCATTGCCCAACATTCGGCACCTCCAGCCTTGTTGGTCAAAGCCCAAACTGGCAGAAACGCCCTGGCTGGATTTTGCTATTCTTCTCCCCTGCAAATAAACAGAATATTTTTTACCTACCATAGGTGATTATGTGGCTTTCACTCAGCTCTTGTAATTCATTCGTACCTCCCGGCATTCATGAGTCATGGGTCTTTTACACTTGTCACAGAAACCTAATCCCTACCCTTCATGGGCCAGCTATCCTAAAGATGGCTGAACATGTAATTGCCTTGAAGTGTAAAATATTTCCCACATTATTTATTATAGCTGTGCCTGCTAGCACCTCTATGGTTGAGGTTGTGTCAGCATTTTCATTATAACCCCCTATTTCCAGCAGTAAAAATGTGCTCCAGGCTCAGACTCGGCACATGGAAAATAAGTCCAGAAGGGAATTTTCTACTACTTCTTTTTTTAAATAAATAAATTGGTTGGAGCATTTTTAAAGTTATATGACTGAAAAGGGTAAAATGTCATAAAATAAACTTTTAAAAGTTTCCCTCTCACGCTTCTAAATTCGAAGATTAAGAAGACTGTGTGGTGATAAAGGTCCTCACCACTGATGCAGGAGGCCAACTCCATTCCTTCTTCTCTATCCTTGAGAAGCCAAAGGAAAGAAATAGAGCCATGCCCAATTCAAATTTTAAAATCCCCTAAAGAAATAAGAAAATAGATTGTAGTCAAAAAATTAAATGCCCCCAAATTTGGAAGCAGGGCCATCTGCTAATATAGAGGCAAATGTGATCAGGTCTGGGACAAGATTAATGGCACCCTCTGAGCTGCTGAGGGTTAGAAATAGTTGCATTAAAATGGAAAAAAGGACGGGATTTGGCATCAACAGAACCATGCCCCAGTTCTGCCATTTACTAGACATGTATTTTAGGAAACCCATTTAAGACACTCCATTGCCATTGAGCCTCTGAGCCCCAATTTTAACATTAGAGCGCTATTATTCCAAGTTGGCCACAATTAAAAAGCATATGTTACTCGGAAGCTCTTATAAACAAAGCTGATTAGTGGGATCAATGAGATATTCTGAAAGACTAGCTTATTACATTAGCTAACTGAGATATAAACAGCTAAGAGTAAGGTTAGATAAGTTTCAGTAGTGGGGTACATAGTCGTGATGAGCCCAGGGCAGCGGGTACATTTGAGTGGGAAGATAGGTTCACTCCCAGAATGAGGGGCAGTGGCTGAGGAACTGGGAAAGGCAACATGACTGGAATGAGGACAATTCAGCTCCATGAGCTGGGTTTCAGCATCTTCATACCTCATTTCTGGTACAGGTTGGCAATGATGCTGTATGTAGCCTCGATGATTGATTCTGGCAACTTGTTTTTGGACTTGTGGTCATGTGCAACTTTTTTTTCCTCCAAAGGTTAATTTTTTCCATATGTAATCTAATGTAATTTCATACATATATTTACCACAATATAGCAAGAATTAACTCTTCATTATGGGCTCAGTATTCTATGAGGTGCCACAAAGGATTAAAAATGTATTATTCTCTTTTATCTAGAAGTTGCCATTCTTGTAGGAAATATATACATGCCCACATAAAAGTGGATCAACTCCTGGTAGTGGGTGTGGTAGGTGGAGAAATGGTTCCCCAAAGAAGTCTGCATTAAATCCTGGAACCTGCGAATGTTATCTTCTTTGGAAAAAAGGTCTTTGCATGTGTGATTAAGTTAAAGCTCTTGAAATGAGGAGATAATCCTGGGTTATCTCAGGTGGGCCCTACATGGCCTCACATGCATCCTTAAGAAAGAGAAGAGGAGCAGACAGGCACATTGAGGAGAAGACACAGTACAGGAAACAATGTGAAGACGTGGCAGAGACTGGAGTGATGTAGCCTGAAGCCAAGGAAAGCAGCAACCACTAGAAGCCAGAAGAGGCAAGGAACAGGATCTCGTCTACAGCCTCCAGAGGGAGTGTGGACCCGCTGACACCTGATTTCAGACTTCTGGTTTTTAGGGCTGTGAGAGAATAAATTTCTGTTGTTTTAATCCTTTTAATTTGTGGTAATTTGTTCCTGCAGCCACAGGAAACATAAGGAAATAAAGTCCAGTATGGATGAGTGGATGGAGGGGAGAGGAGTTAGCCCAAAGATCACACAGACCAACCCAAAAGTTAATTTTGTCTCCAAATAATGGTTAATGTGATCCAAGTCAAAGAGGGTTGCCTCTTGGCAGCAGCCAATTATAATATCTACTTTTAGGATTTGCACTTGCTTCTATAAATTGTCTCTAAACCTTTAAAAACTTATGTGTTTTGTAATGCTAAGTCTTTCACCCAACCTTTAGCGAAAGTCTCCTAAAATTATACTTTAGCAACAAATGAACCCTTCTTCAAATGGCTGGATCGTCTCTGGAAAGAGAAAGCACTTGCTATGGAGGAAGGGGCAACATTTCGATGTTTAGTAATGATATTCACAGGCAACATTCAAAACTACAGCTTGAAAGATGAATCCTTTCTGGTCATTTTATCAAATTTCCTGATGTCAACAGAATATTAATTTCATAGGCAAAGAATCACTTCTCCAACTTCTTCATATGAGAAGTATGGCTTTAAAAAAAATCATTGAATTTTAATAAAAAGAAAAAAAAGTTGATCTCTCCTTAATCCTGGAATTATTCAGTCACCACCTTCTCCACAGGGCCAATACTTTGAGGTGATACAGCCAAAGTCAACCAAAACATTGAGATAAAAGTAGATACTGGTTATCTGAATGTTAAAATTAATTTACTGAACCAGAAACACTTTTGTTTTAACCTTTGTTGGCAGTAGTTTTTTGAAAGCACATTAACTCTCTTCCCTTCTTCAAAGTATAGACATTGAGGGAAAGGGCTCATTAATCTGTTACACTTGAAGAGGTTGATCCCAGGGAAGGTAGCATGGCCGCTTCCCGAGAAACTCTATAGGACGGCTTATATTACTATTATCTCCAATTACATCTGCACCGTGAGCTGTTCCCTCTTTCAAGGACCAGTTGATAAACATGGTTATGAGATTGAACCATGAAATCAGAACACCCATTTATTCATATTTATAAATTAACTTTGATATAGACTAGGATTCCTGGGTGGTTGTGCCCAGAGCACTGTCTTCATTTCGGCAAACTGCCTTCATATTCTAGATTTCTCTAAAGAATTTATCAAATTTATAAGTAAATAGCTCATTGCTAAATGTCTTATTCCTCTGATAGAACATAAGCTCCATGAGGATAGAGCTCCTATCTGTTTTGCTCGTTGCTCTATCTTAAACAAACACAAGGCCGTTAGCACACATGAACACACCCAGGTACACATAGGTCTACTTACAGGTATGATATTGACTTATACTGGAAGTATTGGCAACAGTTGGACAATTGATGTAGAAAGCCCAACTACTCTTTAGTCAAAGAAAAAGCCAAAGAAAAGAGCAGTTTCAGGCACATGCTTTAAAGATGGAACAGACTTCCCAATTCTTTTCTTAGCATGTAGGAGATTTCACAGGGATAGGAATCCTTTCCTCCTCCTACACCCTGGATCCTAGGTTATCATCCCGGTGTTCAAATCCCAGAGCCTTGAAAAAGCTGTTTCCTGGCACCACATTTAGGTATTCTGCTAGAGGCTAGACTGATGACTGATGACCAACTGCCCGAGTGGGACAATTGCTTTCTGTATCTGTCCCCCGCTCACGCCCAGGCATGGGTGGTGCCTGTGTGAGAGAGTTACCTCCTTGGGGCAAAAGGTCAGGTTAATGATTGAACAAAGGAAATTGAAAAACTATGCTAAGATAGGACTAGTTTGCCTGTGCAAAGTGGTACTTCTGTTTAAAGAACCAGGGATCAAATGGTTACATGCTACTCCAAACAACAGAATAGAATTGTATTTTTGGAAAAGACTTGAAAGATTTTAAGAGATCTATTTCATAGTTTTCTCCCATGAAACATACTCATCCTCATTTTTCCCTTCCCCCCAGCATGGCCACATTCCAGGCTGGTCTTTGCAGCCCTCAACCAAATACCCCAAGCTTATTTTGTCTCTGTGGTTTCACATTTGTTTTTCTCTTTGCTTGGCATTCCCATTCCTTGGCCAAAACACGCCTATCTTTGCCTTTTTCTGCCATTGATCTTTCATTTATCTCCCTTCCTTGGAACTCCTTCGATACTTTGCATTGCACAATTTAGCAAAACAACATATTCTAACAAATACTGAGTTATGTATGCTGGCTCTATTTCCTCGACCTAATTTATAGGAAAGTATTATAAGCACCTTGAGGACAGGATCAGTATCTTATACATTTCCTCTAGCCTCCATTTCCACTCAGAATGGGGTCAAATACATAATAGGCAGTCCATAAATACCTACCAACAATGGATTTATATCTATCAGATTTCAATGCAGTTCCCATCTCCCCCTGTAATGAGGGAAGCTTCAGGTCAGGGAAATATCAGATTCTTGGGGTGCCTGGGAGGCTCAGTCAGTTAAAGCATCTGCCTTCAGTTCAGGTCATGATCTCAGGGTCCTGGGATCAAACCCCACTTCGGACTCCCTGCTGACCGGGGAGTCTGCTTCTCTCTCTCACTCTCCCTCTGTTCTCTTTCTCTGTCAAATAAATAAATAAAATCTTAGAAAGAAAGAAAGAAAGAAAGAAAGAAAGAAAGAAAGAAAGAAAGAAAGAAAAAATCAGATTCTTCACTGATAACTAATTTAAAAGGAATACTCCATAACTCCACGATATCAAATTAAAACGTTTGATCCATCTCCTCATTTATCTCTCAAACATAAATTAAGGAAGAATTTGCTTTTTCATTTCATGCTGTTCTTTTCCATTTTATAAGGCGATAGGGTTTAGGGAAGGCCATGCCAGAATGTGACACCTTGGCACGTGGATTATTCTGAGCTAAAGGTGATTAAGGCCCAGCAGACTCAAGAAGGGCTTTTTACCTCCCAGTTAATTGTCTAAAAGAATTCAGATAGGGAGTCTGTATCATGAATAGAACAATTACCAAAGATAACTTTTTTCTTTTTACATAAGAATTCTCCGTGTGACATGGCAAACATTGTTTACCAAATATTTGCTCTTCCATCTTCCCGTGAATTGTCTTCCTTCCCTTTGAAGCCTCAGACTCCTTTCTCCTTAGCTCAGGATGGTATATGAACCTCTCATGTCTTTGTGGTGTTCCCATATGTAATGATTAAATTTGTTTTTCTCCTGTTTTTGAAATGTGTTCTTATGTCAGTTTAATTATTAAGCCAGCCAAGAACCTAGAAGGGAAGAAGGGAAAAGTTTTTCTTCCCTGTAGTTTTGGGGCCCAAAGTGGGACTCTTCACTGGCTGGACACTATTCAGTCCCGGGATGCTACACAGAGAGGTCCTAGGACCTCTGACAAGCACCAGCAGAAGGTAAGAATTCTTACATCAGGGCGCCTGGGTGGCGCAGTCGTGAGCATCTGCCTTCGGCTCAGGGCGTGATCCCAGGGTCCTGGGATCGAGCCCCACATCAGGCTCCTCCACTAGGAGCCTGCTTCTTCCTCTCCCACTCCCCTGCTTGTGTTCCCTCTCTCGCTGGCTGTCTCTCTCTGTCAAATAAATAAATAAAATCTTCAAAAAAAAAAAAAAAAGAATTCTTACATCAGTCTCCTGAATCTTTGCCTGTAGGGGATGTTAGAAGCAGAAATGGTTGAGAATCCATTTAAATTAGCAGGAGAAAATAGTTGTGTGAACTAGTCTTGGGTATAGCAACTTTGGTAAAGGTTTGTTATGAGTACTCTCGATTTCTATTGATCCTGTTCCTCCAAGAGATGGTCATTGTTTTCTTTTGTCTTTGTTTTTTTTTTTTTTTAAGATTTTATTTATTTATTTGACAGAGATAGAGACAGCCAGCGAGAAAGGGAACACAAGCAGGGGGAGTGGGAGAGGAAGAAGCAGGCTCATAGCGGAGGAGCCCGATGTGGGGCTCGATCCCATAACGCCGGGATCACGCCCTGAGCCGAAGGCAGACGCTTAATTGCTGTGCCACCCAGGCGCCCCTGTCTTTGTTTTTTTGTGTGTTACTTGTCATGAGAAGGAAAACCCTATGACATGGTGGAACACAGGCATAGGTTCGATAAGCCTGTCATTTGAGCCAGCCTCACAGACTGGTGAGTTCGTGGTTCTCACCAGTTTGTCTGTTTAAACAAACTCTGCTGTAGTCCCTTATTTTAAAAATGGATGAGGTATTCCTTTCATCTGGTTCTATGTCTTGAAAGCTCGGCTTTATAAGTAATGAGAATAGTCTCTCTGGCTTCTGTCATGCAGAAGGTGCACACACTGGTGTGCACCTGGTAACCAGTCAAGTAGACTGGGATTCCAAGACGAGCTAGGGAAAAAAAAGTCAGTATTTGGAAAAAAAAAAAATTTTTTTTAGAGAGCTCTCATCCTAAACAATTGTCTTATTGGTATCTACGGAAAGACCAAATTAAAAGGTGGGTACAAAGAAGTACTATGTCCGGCCTTAGGGACTCCCTTAACAAGATTAAGGAACAAAAATCAGACTTAGAACAAAAATTAAAGTTCACATCCAACATAAATTTCCTTTCCCAAAACCCAGCCTCCATTCCTCAACAAATTCCCTTAGCTTTCAAAACAACTCCAACTTCCCCAGAAAAATCCCTTAAACACCCAGTTACTTGTTTTAACTCCCATTTCCCTGCAAGATTTACAGGAAGCACCCTGGCCTGACTTCTAGGCCTGGGTTATAGAGGTTACTTATATAAATGCTGAATGTCAGGAAGTAAATTTAACAGAAGCACCTGGGACAAGCAGTAAGACTCACTTTACTGTCCCTTATAACTCCTACTACTTTCCAGGACTCTGTAATCAGGCCCTGCCAGCTGCAGGCCTTCGTAGGCAATATATCCTTTGTGGATATATCCTGGACCTTACCACAAAGAATTCACGTCTCCTGGGCCGAGCAGATCTTTTAAAGTATAAAGCCCTTTTACTTCCACTTTTAGAAGATTCTACCAAATTTAGAGAGGAATTAGAAAGATCAATGGCCATCCACAACCCCATTCACAAGAGACCTCCTTTGGCTAGAGGAGTTCTTCTCTCTCAAGATTATGCTGTAGTTATCACATGAGCTAGATGGCCCCCTAGAAGACACACCCCTACCAGAAAAAAAAAAAAAAAAAAAAAAGATGACCAGATATTCTCACAGCGCCCCCTGCAAATGATCAGGAAATGGCTCAGCTGGAAGCCAATATTCAAGGCTTGATGGGAGCAGTATTAGAGAGGCTTTCCCCTGAAAGTGAATTGGTGTAAGGTTGAATTATGCAGTGAAAAAGAAGGAGAGCATCCAAAGGCCTTTGCTGGATGCTTTATACAACTTTTCTAAGGCATACTCACTAAACCCAGAAGGTCCAAAGCACAGGAATCTTCATTCCTACCTTAGTAGGATATTTTCTCCCTTCTAGAAAGAGGTAAATTCAAATTAATGTAGTTCAATGAGGCAGCCAGCCTATGAGTGTTAAAACAGAAGCAGCTACTCAACCCAGAATAGCTTGTAAGAATACAGGAGAAAAAGAGAGAGAGAGAGAGAGAGAGAGAGAGAGGGAGGGAGGGAGAGAGAGAGAGAGAGAGAGGAAACTAAAAATTCTTGATTTACAACTTAAATCTTTAGAGAAACAAAAGCATAACTCAGAAAGCAACTCAAAGTTTATTCTGGGCCTTTGCTATTTGCCTCTAGACATTTGCAGATATTGTAAAAAACCAGGACACTGAAAGTACAATAGTCCTGCACTTAACAAAAAGAAGGAAAAATTTCAATAGTAATTACTTTAGACTTCAGATATCAGAGAAATATACCCAAAACTCCTAGGAGAAAACCTACACTTTTCTCTGTCCACTGAAGATGTAAATCTTGCCATCTCTTTGAAATGTAAACCCCCTAGGAGATAACTAAAACAAGGGCTCCAGACTGTTAAAAAGGGGAGGAGGGCTTTTAAAATACCAACTGCTAACAAGGCTCTCCTGACCAAACTCCAGAACCCAGCCTCTTCAGGACTGCTGGTCGAAGACTAAAACGAATCTTAAAAGGGTTCTCCATAAATATTAGCAAAAGGCTTTTAAGCAGTTCACCTTAAGTTTTTCCATCTTTCAAACATAGTTATTTATAAACTAGCAAGTTTTGTATCGCACCCGACCCATGTTCAAAGTAGTGGAATGAAAACTCTGAGATCTCTGTTTGTGTCTATCTGTATGTTCATGTATGTCTATATACGTACATTATTGATATGGTATTTTTCTACCTCCAGATTTGGTAGTGCCAAAATTAATTTGTAAACAAGATCTATTTAATAGGCTTAAAAACAAGCACTTATAAATTAAGTATTTCTAACTTTCAGAAATATCAGGGAAACTAATTCAATGTTTCTCAAGTTCACACAATCAAGGATATTTTTGGTAAATAAAAGCTAGTTTAAGTTTTTGATTTAATTAAAACAGGCATGTCTTTAGGGTTATCAGCATTAAGTACAATGATTTTATTCTACCTAGGTTTATTGAAAGTCAAATAAGCTCATGTTATCTCTCACAAAATTTGTCAGCAAGAAAAATAATTTAAGATGATGGCGAGCTAACTGCTTTCATGTCTCATGAAATTTTCATGAGTAATCTAAATATGATTGTTAAAAACAAATAAATACACGTAAGTGGGATAAGAATTTTTAGGTGAATTTTTCAGTGACCATTTTATAGTATGTCTACTTAAAAAATAGATTCCCAAATTTCTTTGGCAATTTCCACCCTTATAATTTTGCTAAGTTAAATTAAATGATGGGAAGTCATTAAATATCTAGATCATTTCCAAGTAAGATAAAACACTAAAGCAATAATTATTAAACATACACTTCCTTTTACAGAGGAACCAAAGATATTTGGTCCACTGGTAAACATGTCCTGTGCCATAATGAAAATTTTGCTATTAGAAAACATGTTTCTAGAAATTAAAAAAAAAATTTTAATTTGCCAAGCCACGGAATGCTAATATAAAAGACAGCTCATAATTGCTTACTTCTTTGTTTTCACTAAAGATTAAGGTTTTTAAAGTTTAAAATTCTAATATATAATTAAAGCCTTGAGAAATAATAAGGAAAACATCTCTGAATACAAGGAAAGCAGGATGCATGTTTTCAGTAAAAGAAGGTATGAGGAATGGAAATACATTTTTGTTAAGGGAAAGGAAAGTAATTTTGTCCTAAAAGGAGACTAATATTTTAAAATGGGTAAGAGGGAAAATATAGGACAAAATCTGAACATAAAATAGAAAGTTGTAGAAGGTTTGTGGGAAAAGATTCTTTGGAAAGGCATTTTAATATGTAGTCAAGCTGGCTAAGATTAGAATAAATTTATTAAATTAAATGAATTTTAATATAAAAAATAAACATGCAAAATTAGAATTTTTTTTTTTTTTAGTTAAAAGGCAAAGGTTTTTCTTAAACTATCTGCTCTTGATAAAAGATTATAAAAGGTTTTTCTTTATAATATGTCTACTTAAAAAATAGTTCCCCAGATTTCTTTGGTAACTTTTATGCTTATAATATTGCTAAGTTAAATTAAATGATGAGAAGTCATTAAATAGCTACACCATTTCCAAATAAGATAAAATACTAAAGCATTAATTATTAAACATATGCTTTAAAGTAATCTGCCTAGAAAACAAAGATTTTATGTCCTGTCAAAATAATTTCCTTTGTCTTTATCAGGTCTTGGTTACTTAAAAAAGCTGAGTCTTCTCTATTAAAAGAACTAAGATGTGTGTGTGTGTTACAACTATTTAACTTTCTGTATTTGCCTACAAAGTCTTTAATTGTCACAATGGTTAAATGAAAAGTATTGTCTAATAGTGACCTATAATCTTATTTGAATGTTTAAAACCTTTTGGATATTTTTGACAAACTTCTCAAAAATCAAATTCTAAATAGTCTTTTTGACCTTGAACTAATTTTGGGATTTTCCAGAGGGCCTCTGTACTAACTCAAAGGTTTTTTTCTCTCTCTTTATAAAATAGGAGGTGTTAAACTAATTACGTTTATTTGGCATATTACATTACAAGGGAAGGATTGTCAAATGAGAAGTAATACTAAGTCTTCCTCATGTTATATTGTAAAGGTATATGTTATCAGTGTTCTGTGAAATTCCTTGAAATGTAATATGTCCTGATAATAATGTTGTCAGTCATAATCCCAGTTATCTTAAAATGTTATGTGTCACAGAAATAAGCAAACTTTCCTGTTAATTGCATTGCAATGAACTCTCATCAGATCTTTAATCATGGCCATTTTTAAGCCTTTTGTTATTTACATACAGTTATTGATTCACTCTGATGCTTTTGCAAAGGATTTACAAAATGGCTTCATCTTCAAGAAGATCATGGAAAGTATTCTAGAATACAGGTTTCCGATAACTTTAAGTTAAAAAAAAAAAAAAACTGAACTGAGTAGGAATTTCCAGAGCTAGTGGAAAAACTGGATTCAAGCAGAACAAATACATAGGATTGAATGAAGTAAGGAAGATAATTTTAATTTCTATGACTTTTTTAAAAATACTGATTTTTTTAATGTTTTGTGCTTTTCCAGATCAAGGAAACTTTTTTCCTTTTCTTTTAAGCTACCTATAACTTAGAGAAATTTGGTAAAATATACCTTTGTGAATAAAAGTGAGACATTGATCTTTTTCTTACTACCTGATCCCTCCAGAATTCAGAAACTCTTGGTATTTTTATTTCATGGCAATACAGTCACTTGCAAATGTTCACTAAAAATCTGTTCTTGTAACAGGACACAATTGGAAATGTTGGCTATATTATCAAGGCTTTGACTGGACTGTCATATTTGAGAGAGACATGCATAGTCTCAGAGATGATCAAACACCTTTAAGGAACTAAGGTTGACTTTATGCAGCCAATAAATCTCCTTGATACCTTGCTTATAGGGTTCCCAGAAACCTCACAAAGTGAGGAAAGAAGGTCACTTCCTGGCAGGTGCAGGAAACTCCAGATATCTTGGAGACCTTGAGAAGAGAGGAATTAATCCAAGTCTATAGGTACTGCAGGTGAAGTCTAAGGGCAAGTTGTTGGCTTGGCTTCTTGGCCTCAAAAGGCTTTTAAAAGTCCAATCTGAGATTCCTTATAAAAAGTTCCAGCAGATTAAAAATTCTATATAGTCAAAATGCTATTCTTGCTGCACTTATGTAAATAATCAAGCCAGGTTTATTGAAACTAGATTTAATTTGCAAACAAATTAGTCTTACTATAGTTACCTTTGATAGAAATGAGGGTGATGGTAAAGAGTAAATAAATTATGTTTCAGTAAAATTTGTGGAGATTATATTCTAGTTCTGTTAATTGCCTTTGGGGTTTGTATTCCACCTGTAAACTGAACTAGATAGTGAATTCTCCCAGTTTCCTCCAATATTTGGTTCAATTCTCCAAACTAACATTTCCAATATTTGTCTCACCCTTCTGACCTGGAATCATTGAGAACAAAACAGCCCTTTCCCAAACCCATGCAAGCTAAAGTCAGACAATTTGATATAAACTTCAGAGAAATTACCACAACAGCTCCTCTCTGGACAATCTCCATTCCTGTTGGTGGGTGGACCACTCAGAAAGATCACCAGAGATAATCAAACTGCAAAACAGGAAAATCTCTCAGATTGCCACTGCCTGCCCTCACTCCATCTGAAGATGCTTGGTGTCTTACATCTAGAAATCTTCTCAACTGGCTACCCTTAGAACTCAGGAACTGGTTTGTAATTTGCCTCAATCACTAACCATCATTTTTCTTTTGTTTCCATAGAAATGGCTTATTAAATAGCTGATTTCCTGTAGAATACAGGACTAACTTTGGGAGCCCAACTGCATCACTGCTTCTTTAAATGAGACAAAACTATTTAGTTGAACTGACTTATTTTCAAGACCAAGAGATCAACTCAAGAAATTATGGAAGAACGTATCAGCTCAGCTTTTAATGTGAAAGTTCCAGGGAAGTTTCAGAAGAGGAAACCAATGAGGTTCAAGTTCGGCCACCCCAGAAAGTGCCATTTTGGCACATGGATTATTTTAAAGCTGAAACAATCAGGGCCCAACAAACTCAAGAAGAGCTTTTAATCTCCCCCCTAACTGCCTAAAAGAATTTAGATAGGGAACCCATACCAGGAAGAGAGCTATTACTAAAGATAGCATTTTTTTACATAAGAAAGACTTCTCTGAAAAACAAAACAAAACAAACCTCCCAAAAACAAAAGAAAGACTTTTCTGCTGGCATGGCAACCATTTGTTCACCAAACATTTGCTCTTCCCATGTTCCTATGGATTGTCTTCCTTCCCTTTGAAGCCCAGACCTCTTCCCCTTCTCCTTAGCTAAGGATGAAATATAAGCCTCAACCTTTTGACTGTCTTTGAGGCACGTGTCTTTGTAGGGCTCCTGTATTTATGGTATTTAATTTGTTTTTCTCTCATTAATCTGTCTTATGTCAATTTAACTATCAGGCCAGCAAAAGAACCTAGAAAGGAAGGGAAAAGTTTTCTTCCCCTACAAAAGGAATAACTCTAACTCCTATGTCATATGTGCCTGGCTCCTACTCCTGGATTTTATAATTTCTTTGTTTCTAATGTACAGCTAAGGCTGAACACCCCTGCCTGAGGAAAACACATTGGGGAATCTGTGAACACTTCTGGAAAAGAATCCCATCCTGTATGATTACCTGAGCTAGTGGTGGTTGCTGTAGAAATACAAAGTGAGTATGACAGAATTCTGACATTAAAGAACTCATAGCCCAGGAGACAAGTGTTAAAGTTATTCATGACTGTTTAAAACCACCCCAAAATATAGTGCCTTAAAACAAGAGCCATCTTCTTATATCTTACAATTTTGCTGGTCAGGAATTCAGATAGGTCTCAGCTAGGTGATCTTTGCTCTGAGGCCCCTCAGTGGTATTCAGTTGGTGGGTGGGCTGAAGTGTCCAGATATCTGGAGCTATCTGGGATGGCTGTACAGCAGGGTTTAGCTAGGGCTGTCTACAGGAGTGCCTGTATGTCCTTCCCAACACAGTGGCCACAGAACAGAATCTCTTACATGGTGGTTGGCTTCTCCAGAGCAAATATTTAAGAAATAAGATGCTACCAGTCTCTTAAGGTCTAAGTCCAAGACTGGCACAGGATCATGGGTCACTTCCCATGTATTCTGTGGGTCAAGCCATCACTGAGCCTGTCTGGTTCCAAGACCTTCTGTGGAAGGTCATAACATGAACTTGGTTGTAATGTTAGGTAGCAAACAACTATTTTCATGAAAGAGACACAAATGAGTACTGGGAAGTTTTAAAAAGGAAGAGATTATTTCCACATGGGGAGACAAATCTATTTTCCCCAAAGAGTTAGTATTTGCATTGAGCCTTGAATGATGGATAGAAAATATTCTGAGATGTTGAGTTGAGGAAAAGGCAGGAGGGACAGTAGAAATGAAGTTAAAGTGTTAGGATATCCCATAGCAGGTAGCTCCATTGACCTGATGTGCAGCTGTGTGAACAGATGTAATTGGAAATAAGGTTGGAAACTTTAGGTAGTCTTGGATTTTTCTTTTCTTTTCTTTTTTAATATTTTATTTATGAGAGAGAGAGAGAGAGAGAGTGAGGGGCAGAGGGAGAGGGAGACGTAGATGCCCCGCTGAGCAGGGAGCCTGATGTGGGGCTCAATCCCAGGTCCCCAAGAGCGTGACCTGAGCCAAAGGCAGATGCTTAAATGACCGAGCCACCCAGGCACTCCCAGTCTTGGCTTTTTCTAAAGCCTTTTAAATTCACATTTAATAAGTTTGGACTTTATTTTATAGGCAATGAACACTCATACTTTTCTTAGCCAGTTGCTGGGAGCAAGGAGGAAAGACTGGGTTGAGATGAAGGAGCTCTTTAGAATTTGAAGAAATTGTGCAAGAATCATGTATTTATAAAATTAGAAGTTTACTCTCTATATGAAAATAATGAGGCTTTGTGAAATTAATAATAATAATAATAGACATTGAATGTTTACTATTTGTCATACTCTATGGTAAGGCTTTACACATATTAACTAGTTAATCCTTACAACAACTCTTTGAGGCAAATACTATTATTTTTTAAGATTTATTTTATTTATTGGGGGGGCAGAGGGAGAGAGAGAATCTCAAGCCGACTCTGCATTGAGCACAGAGCCTGATGTGAGGCATGATCTTACGACCCTGAGATCATGATCTGAGCTGAAACAAGGAACCAGATGCTAATATAAAAGACAGCTCCTAATTGTTTACTTTTGTTTTCACTAAAAATTATGGTTTTTAAGGGTTAAATTCTAATACATAATTAAAGCCACTAGAAATAATAAGGAAAACATCTCTGAAAGGAAAGCAGGATGACTGAGCTACCCAGGTACCCAGAGGTAGATATAATTATACTGTCATTTTATAGATGAAAAACTAAGGCACAGAGAGATGAGGTACCTTGCCCATGGTCCTAGCTATAGTGAGCCCGCACATCTAAACAACATGCATAAGGTCATGCAGTTGGTCAGAAAAAATATTAAGACCAGAAGCCAAATCTCCCAATTCCCATTCCATTTCTTTTATCAATACACAGAGGTATCAAGGAACAAAGAAATGTTCCTCCTTTATTCTGTTTTCTATTCTCAGACTTTTTTGACCCTTCACTACTTTTTCTTTTCTTTTCTCTTTTCTTTTCTTTTTTCTTTTCCTTTCCCTTCCCTTCCCCTCCCCTCCCCTCCTCTCCCCTCCCTTCTCCTTTCCTTTCCCTCTTTTTCTTTCTTTTCTTTCTTTCTTTCTTTCTTGCTTTCTTGCTTTCTTGCTTTCTTGCTTTCTTGCTTGCTTTCTTGCTTTCTTGCTTGCTTTTTGGAGAAGGAGAGAGGGGGTGGGGGAGTGGCAGAGGGAAAGAGATAATCTTAGGAAGTCTCCACACCTAGCACAGAAGCTGACATAGGGCTCAATCTCAGAAGCCTGAGATCATGACCTGAGCTGAAACCAAGTCAGATGCTTAACTGACTGAGCCACCCAGGCACCCCTGACCCTTTCAAATTCTTTTCTCTGTCTCCCAGGTATGATGTCTCACAGAGGAATGTATCATCTCTGTCAACACCTCTAAAATTCTCCAACCAACGCCCTCCAATACCCTGCCCTCAATCATGTTCTTCTATTTTCATTCCAGGGAGCAGATTCTAGTTATCTTCCAAGAAGAAACATGAGATACTTGAGATCCTTTATAAACATCTGAGTCGATAAGAAATTCCACACCCCTCCATCTCTCAGTAAATTCTGTTTTTTTCCCTGAAAATATAAACTGTGGGAACATTATGGGATAAGAGGCTCCTTGCAGCTACATCTATAGATGCTTCTCCTAATGCTATCATCTGCTGTAACAGGACTGGACTGACAAGGAGCATGAATCATCTCCAAAAGGGATCAAAGAAATGGCTGTAGGTGAAGCCCACATGCTCCGCTGACCATAAGAACCCCTCTCAGAAATAATGTGAAGTGGTGTGTCTCTCAAGCTACATCAATCCATAAATTGTGTCTGCAGAGGACCTAGGTCATGGACTCCAGATCAATAATCAAATAGAAAGTAAGTGGGGCAATGCATAAGGAAAATGAAAGAAAATAACATTTCCATAGCCTGAAACTTGACCTTGGGATACACCACAAAAATCCAATTTCCTCGATCTTTCCAATCTTTCCCAGTAAGAGTGAGAGTTGATAAGAAGGATGAGATCTTCTAAACAATATCTAGACGTCTTATTCCTTTAGATATGTTATGTCTATTTCCTTTCTATTAGCAAGGGTGTGATGGGGAAGGGGAACAAATACAATAAATCTATTTGAAGGCCAGTAGAATAGATAGGGGTGCAGCCATGGGTTCAACTCCCAATCGTAACATTTACTGTCTGTGTAAACTTAGCTACGTAACCTTAACCAAGGAAATGAACTCCCTGGCACCTCATCATTCAAACCAGGGTAACAGTAGCACACACTCATAGAGATGTTGCAAGTGTTAAACAAGTTAACATCTATAAAATTCTTCGAACAGTACCTGAAATATAAATGTTATCTATTATTTTTAAACCCTTAACATTGTTTTTTTACCCCATTTCCCTCTTGGAATCATCTCCCTCCTATCTCCACATCACTCACTCCCTCTCTAGGTCCAGCACCCTCCCAGCCTAAAACAGTTGTACTTCTATCCATTCTGCCAGACTGTTCTTCCCCCAGGGCTCCTCACTGCTGCGAAACTGCACACACTCAGGTATCTGCCTACAGAAGTCTTCCTCGATGGCCTCATCTAGAAGAACCCTCCTGGTTCACTCTGCCCCGACCCTGTTTTTGTTCCTTCAGTGCACTGTTGTATACTAATTTGGTTACTTGTTTACTATCTCTCCAACTAGAATGTGAGTTTTATGAGAACAAGCACTCTGTCTCTTATTCCCTGCTCTATCTCTCATACCTAGGAATATGCCCAGAACATAACAGTTGCTCAATAAATATGTGCTGAATGAATGAAAACAGAAGAGATCACAGAGTATTGTCACTATTCTGCAGGGTAAGATGTGTTAATAGAATAATACCCTCATTTACCTGAACAGACACTGGAAGGAGGGCTGTGCACGACTAAATAATTGCCTCACGTATTTGGTCAGTATAGTCAGGGCATCTGGATAATATGGAAAAAACACATTCCCAAATTTGGCTTTTTTCTCCCAGAAGCAGATGCAGGGATTGACTCATTGGCAAAAATAGATTCAGCCCCTGACTTTGAGAGGGCTCGTCTTCTAGTTCACTCTCACATAACTCAAATGAAGATTTTCTATGTGAAGATTTTCACATAGAATAGTAAAGCATCAGGAAGCAACATAGCTCTTATCATACTGAATTTATAAGGAATCAGTGATAGAAATATGCTCAAAAACCTCCATATGGATGCACTGATGTGATAAATAATATAGGCTTCTATGTGATGAAACTTAGCTAATCAATATGCTTTAATTACATACCTTTATTTTAATATGACATTATAACCCTTTTATGGCATACAAAAAACATAAGGCCCAATCCATGCCCACAAGAATTATATACTTCTTGGACAAACTCTAAAACAAATTCTTAAATAGCAGAAAAGGCAACCTTTTGATATCATTTCATGGATTAATATAGTATTTCTCAAACTCACCCAGTCATGAGAATTACCTGCGCTTCTTTTATAAAAATACACATTTCCAGGCCCTATCATTGGAGATTCCAACTCACTACATTGAGGGGTAGCCTGGGAATCTATATTTTTAATACCTGCCCAATGATTCTTATGATCAGAGAAGCTTAGAAACACTTTTCTAAAAAAATAAAGTATTGCTTTATTAAGCGCAAACGAATTTACAGAGTCAAGTTCAATGCAGGGGGGAGGGGTGTGAGGACAGCATCAATAAAGCTTAAAAAAATATGCCATTCTTTATCTCATTTCATCCACACTCATGAGCTTTTCTAATCAATGGTGTTGTCTGCGGTCTGACCATCCTTCTATCCTTAACCTCCAGCAATCTACACTTTCCCCTCCCTATTCCTCACCTTGAATTCCTACTCCTTAACTATTTAACTTCAAAAGCAACTTTTTCATTGCTTTTAGTGTCTCAGAAGCATGATGAGGAAAATCTCCACTGTTTTGTCTTTCCTCTGACCTCACAATTCTCTGATTTTCCAACTTCTCTCTTTTGAGTGTTTCCTAAAGCTCCTGTGCTCTTTTCCTAAACTTTCTTTCCCAAAGATATTAACTTACGTCAGTATAGTATCACTTCTCTACAAATGTCTATAGCTTGTTTTGTACTAATTCTTGGATGTTCTGTATTGGGGGTATTTTTTAAGACTGCTTTTTCCCAACTGGATTGTGTACGTATGAAGGAAACATCTACCTTGAATTAAACAAATGATTGGCTTTAGCGACACAAGTACAAAGAGGCCTATTAATTAAACAGTCTGTTGCTCTTTTCTGCTAAAGACACTGCTGTCGTTAGGTCTGTAGTCTTGAAATATGCGCATACTGCACTTAGATAAAACTAAGACACATGAAACGTATCTTATTATACAAACCATGCTAATGCACATAGTCAATGTTAATATTGTTATGGTTAATATTATTGAGTGTGATCTGTGGCCCACTAGGGGATTGTTAAGGTTCTCCTTGATAAATTATCTGATTTTTTAAAACGGGAATTCTTTAATAATTCTTGCAGACAGTTCAATTCCATAAGTTTTAATTTTTCCCTACAGTGCAGGGCTATTTGTAACGTATTAAGTAAACTATTACGTGTTGTTAAAATTTGCTCTTCAAAAACCTGAATTAACACATGACCAGGGTTTATTAAGTTCCCCACGCAGCCTTCTGCTAAAACCTCAGAGTACCAGTCACTGCTTAGCTATCTGCACGGCTCCTTTATTCATGACAAGGACAGCCACTTTGGGCGAAGAAGAGTTTGAAATCTTGAGCAGACATATTTTTCAATTGTAGCTGTTATGATGATGAAAAAGACATCCCACTAACATTTCACCTTCTATCAGTTTTACTGTATCTTACCTTATAATTTATCATTTTGTTGCCGGATAATTGCTATGTAGCCTTATCTCCTTTTTTAAAATGTGCTCCTCCTCAAGTCTCTTCATCATTGGCAAGTGGACTAAGTGGGTCCTGATCAAATACATTCGGAATCCTGTACCTGAGAGGCTGGTGAGGCGCCTTTGTGTCCAAGAACAAGGTCTGCACTTCCAGGACTGGGTCAGTGCACACCACTTCTCAGTTCCCCGGACAGTTTTAGTAACTCTCATACAGACAGTCAGGTGTGTGTCCTTGATGGCTCTGGGAAGAGTGTGGGGATTCACGATTAGATCAAATCTAATCGATTTGATCACAAAGTTGAGGCTACCACCCTTTTCTGAATCACACCACAAAAGGTGTTTATGGTTTCATGAGGCACTTCTCTGTGTAGAGAACAGCCCTTGGGAAAATAAAAGCATTGTGGTGTCTTGTTCAGTGTTTGTTTGCATTGTCTTCTTTGTTTTTTTTTTTTTTTTACTTCTTTCATCTTTCAATATAAATGATAAAAAGAAATCTTAAAATAAAATACTTTTGATCCTTCTTAGTACTGCCTTTCTGTGTCAGCTTGAAGCAATTCCTCACATGAACTGAAGTACTCTGATACTAGGTAGAAGTGGCCTGTTCTTAGGATTCAGCACTCAAAGAAACTTCTGGTGAACACCTCCCTGCCCAATGAGAGCTTTCAAAAACAATTAAAACTAAGACATAAATGTTGAGCAGGGAGAGGTAATAAGTAGCCACCAATGAATGTGGGCGAAGTATTTAAAAAATACATTCAGGGACGCCTGGGTGGCTCAGTCAGTTATGCGTCTGACTCTTGATCTTGGCTCAGGTCATGATCTCAGGGCCGTGAGATGGAGCCCCACGTTGGGCTCTGCGCTGAGCACAGAGTCTGCTTGGGATTCTCTCTCCCTCTCCCTTTGCCCCTCCCCCAGCTTGAGCTCTCTAAATAAACAAACAAACAAACAAACAAATAAATCTTAACAAAATAAGTCATGCCTTAACTACATCTTGTACTCACTCTTGTCAAAATGGTAAGTCTTCATTGGGAGTTGGGAAATATCTTTTCTTGTTTGAATACTCGATAGTCTATGAATGAAGGATTCTTCTTAGTTTAACATCTTTCTACTTGCCTGCTTAAAAGCAGCAAAGTCCTAAAGTATAATCAGTTCCACCACAGCTGGGTGACACTGGATAAGTAAGAGAACTAGCATTTATTGACCACCTGCTGTATTATCTGACACTTTGCTTTCTTTATCTCATTTTATTTTCACTATAATCCTATATGGTAGGGATTTGTATTCCACATTTTACAAATGAAAAATGTAAAATCTAAGAAGCTTAAATAAATTACCCAAAGATCCAAATTACTAAGTGATAGAGTCCAAATTCAAAGCAAGACCTATATAACTCCCAAATCCATGACATTTTACCTTCCCCATCTACTTCTAAGGATAACAATACTTATGTTTGCTAATTCACATTTTTAAGGACAAAAGGAAATTATGTATGTGAAAATATTTTGATAGGTTAAGGAACTGTGGAAATGTAGATCTGTTTATTATTTGAAGTAATTACTCCTCTCCTTCCCTTTCCTTCTCTTCCCTCTCTCCCCCCTTTCCCTTTCTTCTTTCTCAAACATAGGCATACCAATAAGATAGGAGCCAAGGTATACTTTCAATAATATAATATTACCAAAACACCTGCTTCTTAGGGTCTTCTGTAACCTATATAAATTTTGTATTTTTTTCCAGGTTATTCATCCATGTTTTTCCATACAACATTGATAAAAGCATAAGAGTCATAGCTACACCATCAGAGATCATCATTTGAAAATCTATCTAGGAAAAATGAGTTTGCTCTAAGTCAACAACTTTGCTTTTCTGAATTAATACTTCCAACCTTTCCAAATATTCCTAAGATCCAGGATACACATTTTTAAAAAAGGTTAAAATTTGTCTAATCGATTTGATCAATAAATAGCTGGGGTGAACAATGCAATACTATTGCTCTCTCCATGTAACTGCAGGCATGTCAACGGTAGGAAGGGTGTTGTGGGTCTGGGTCAGAGCAGCACTACACAGCTCTGCATCTGGCAGACAGCAAGAAATGCAGTTTCTATCATTCTGAAGAATGATCAAGGGAGTCATGGCGTATCACAAGACTGTAAACTCCTCAAGAAGTACTTTACATAGTGGAAATATATCCTCGCTGCAATCAAACAGCTATGGATTGGAAGTCCAACCCTGCCCCTTCCACTTCTGTGATCTTGGGAAGTGACTTAATTTTAAATTAAATAATGTACTGGAAGTACTTAACATGACTATTATTTTTGCTATTTTTTGTTTTGCTATGGTTTTTTTTTTAAATTTCTAAGGGTTTCAATAATGTACTGAAGATGATACCTTTCATAAAAATCTGTTGGCTGATTTTCAGTTCCTTGATCAGATGGGCTAAATCCTCTAGTCTCACGAATATCTGGCACTACCACAAGAAGGAAATCACTGTCTGCAATTTTCTTTTTTTGGGAATGTATCACCTACCGCTTCTGAGTATTTTCAATGTATTTCAACTAAATTTCAAAGCATCTTCACCGTAGTTATCTAATTTACCCTTATTTGCCCCAGCACAATTTCTATATCTTAAGAGTCAGTGTCAATGTTTCAGGAAGCTGCCCAAACTATGTGTGGCTCAAAAGAGGAGCCAGAAATCAGTGTGCCAGAAATACAATACCAGCCCAATTCCTTTTATGTTTACTTCAGATTGTTTGTTTTGAGAGCTTATTGGTAAAGGAGATTTTTTAAAGAAAGGGATAAACTTGAAAGACCATTTGCAATACATACAATATAAGCCCTGAACACTAAGAAATTAGAGAAAGCTTCTTGTTAGTGTTTTCTCTGTAGTTATAATTGGAATTCAAAAATATGCAAACAGCCAAGCACAGCTATAGAGTTAAAAGTTTTGGCAGAACTAGATGGGAATGAGTATGGCAGAACTAGCTGAGGGAAAGTAACATTAGCAACCCCCAAGACATTGTTTATTGTCTCCTTAAGATGGGTTACAATTGCCTGATGAATACCTAGCACTCAACTGTGTTTCTTTAGCAGGTTAAAGGATTATTCCGAATGTCTTTCTCTAGAATGCTTCGCAGTTACACAACAGAACATGATATTTCAGATATTTTATATTTTTCATTGAACCTACTATCCTTTTGATCATTTAGCACTTCTGTGCTTCTTGTCCCTAGAACCACCCACCAGGAAAAGTGATGTCATCTGTAGGTGCAGCAGTACGTGGTTAGAAAGAAAGTGCAGGATCTCTCTCCACAAGCTGTTCTGCCACCAGCATGCTTCATCATGCAACTGAGGTGTCTGACATATAACTCTTTTTACACTTTGTGGCACATGGTAGGTAGATGGCCAGTATGTACAGAGCTCTGGTCTCTGGGGTAAACCAGTGACACAAAGCAAACAGTCCAGGTTGCACATCCTAATTTCTGAATTAATGATGAGTGGTGAGTCAGAACGATGGGAAAATGTTCTAGCAATAGGTGGGGGATGGAGGTAGGGTGAAGGGAGCCTGAAACACAAATCTGGAAAAAAAAATCCTTACAAAAAATGACATTTAGCTTGTTGAATTCCTCGGCCTTAGCAGATCAATGAAGCAAGGGTTAAATTTCACAACTTCTGAGCCCAGAAAGATCAATAGCATAAGTTACTTGGATCCCTTCTGAAGTGTGTACCTTTTCTTCTCTTTTCCATCCTCCCTTCATCTTTTTTTGCCTGTGACATTTTGCTCCTCGCCAAGAAAGGTAATGTGGTTTCTTTAAGAAAATACTTATAGTAATAAAAAATGACTTTAACAGCAAAAACTAATAATTGCTAAGGAGCCAATTAAATTCTGAAAGCGAGATGAAACTCTTCTTATTTCCCCTGGTGATTTTATGCTTTAAACTCGCTTCCGTGTTGGAGGAGGAAAAAAAAAGAGAAAATATAATTTCAGAAGCTGACAGAACTCATTGTTCGAGAAATTTTAAATTCAAAAAAGTTAATAAAGCCCAACTATAAGATGAAGGGAATTTGCATTTCACAGATTAACAACATGTACAGCAAGAAAGGCGATCCGCCTTGCCCCAGGTGATAATTTAAGAAACCTTTGCATATTTTATTTAAAACTGGGCCCAGTTTGGCTGGGTAATAAAACAGACAGATAATGATTAGAAGGTCGCCCCTCCAGGGCACACAGCTTGGGCCCCGGCAAATACCAAACAATGAACCCACAAGCCTGGCTGGCTGAAGATTAGTCTAATTGCCTGCTGAGGTTTTTTTTTTTTCTTAAGTTTTTCCCCTCCCTCCACCCCCCATCCCACCACCTTCCAACCCTGTTCCTCCACCTCCCCCGTCCCTCCCTTTCCCTCTCTTTTTTTCTGAAATGCTTACACAGGGCGGTAGTTTGCCATTTGCATTTTTGTTCTTCCTTCTTTCCAGAAAAGAGCAATGCAATCTATTGCTAACAAGCTGGCTCTCTGTCTCTCCAACTCATGGTCTTCCTTTCACTCTGCCTAGGACTTGTCCTCCTTCTCAGCCTATTTGTCAGTTGTGGGAGGCAATGGTTCCAAATTGTAATCTCTTCCCCAGCCAACTTTTCAGATAATGTGAAAAATGTTACAACTTCTACATTAAAAGAACAGTTCCATTTTCCAGGTTTGATACATTTATATTGGTCTGCCCCATACAGCTTAGTAAAATAGCACACGTTATGGACAAACTCACATGCTTCTGAATTCCTGGAATGAATAGCATAGTGGCATATGCATACATAAATATCATAAGTATGTTTAAGAAATATACATGAACATACACAGCATACACATGGGAGCATACATAACGTATATATGCTACTATATAAATATACCTGAATGCAATTCTGTGTAATAGTTGTATTTATCTATACGCATTTACATGCAAACCGAGTGAAATTCATCCTCAAGACAAGAAGATACTTCACAGATGGTCACTTTTAAGTAAACACTCACGTAAAAAATCAAGACAATGCTATAAACAGAACAGACTACTCATTTATTTTTACAGGTATAATATTTGTCTTTAAGTATTTATAATCATACTTAAGTGGGGAGTAGAAATGACCTATGCCATCTTTCAAAAAGATAATAAAGTTTTGGTAATAACAGAGCCCTCCTCATTTTTCCGCCAAAATCCTGGACCAACAAAACGGGACTTTTTTAATAAGAGAGGGAGGTGATGGCAAGAATCAGTAGGGGATGGAAGTGTAAAGCTTGTGAATTGAGAAATAAGAATTACTATGGTTTTGACTGTGGGACTAGAGAACATACGTACATCACGCTATTTAAATATACACATATGGAAGTTCACACAGGTTTGGAAATAAAAGTTCTGAGATTACCGAAATATACTGTGATTTTTAAAGGATTGTAGTTAATATTTGACTGAACTAAATTGTTGGGTTTTTTTTTAAGATTTTGTTTATTTATTTGAGAGAGGGAGAGAGAGAGAGAGAGAGAAGCAGACTCCCCGCTGAGCAGGGAGCCCGAAGCAGGACTTGAACTTGAGTCTCCCGGGATCATGACCTGAGCTGAAGGCAGACTCTTAACTGACTGAGGCACCCAGGCGCTCCCTAAATTTGGTTTTGCGTAAGGGTTAATTGAATATACATCTCCCTCACTGCCTCAAAACCCAAGGGATCAAATTCAACAGATGATGACAGATTAGATAAAGATAGAAAGAGATAGAAATTTAGAGCTTAGAGATATATAACTATACACAATATACCTTTTACTGTATAATTTTATGGATAATGGGTGCACTGTAGTAACTAAGTCCTAACAATGATGAAAACCTAAACATAAATATCAAATAAACCACTGTTTATGGTATTTTTTCAATCTCCTAACAATTTTCACAGAAAATGAAATATATTAAAGGTACCAGGAAGCCTCTATAACTCCCTACAGACTTTCCAAAAGGGGAAACATTTACACAAAAAAATTCCATTCTATTCAGATATGACATAAATAATAAACGGATAAAGTATCTTAAATCAAGGAAGCCTTGAACAAACATTTGAAACCTCAACAGGAAATCTACCTGACCCTAATATTTATTATTTAATATCGACTCTATAATAGCACAATGCATTTTAAATGAAAAGATAAGTAAGTGAGAAGGGAGTAAAAGAGGAATAATAATTGAAGATGAAATCATATTAATAGAATCACCATCCTCCCTAAAAGTACCCTCCAGTCAAGTCCTGCTGACCCAGGAAAATATAATTTTTAAGGAGTAACAATATTGACAAGGAAATTTCAAGTGGAAAGAATTACCTACTACGTAAATACTAAAGTATAGTTTATAAGTTGTTCACATGAAGAAAATTCTCAATGTATGTGTCATGTAATCAAATAGCTAATATATGTAGTTCAGGCAAAAAAAGAACTTGAGACAATATCAGCAGATGGGAATTTTTTTAAAATATGATTAAGTTCTTTCTTCATTTTATTGTCAATTCAAAATAAAAGTTTTTGAATTTTTCTTTTTTTTTCTTTCTTGGCTTTCATCAGTCATACATGCCTGTCACCAAAACCAAAGCATATAGAGCCAGTGGGTAAGGAGCTTCCAGATCACCTGCCATGATGGCCTCAATTTATGGCTGGAGAAATTAATGCTCAGAAATTAACATCATTCAATTAATTCCAAAACTCAAACCCAGTTTTCTGACTCTCAGGCAACATTTGCCCATTATGTCACTCAGCAAAGACAATGTATGTGAATTTTATATCATTGTTTGAAAGTAATCTAGCCTGCATTTCATTTCAGGAACCCAAGTTCAGTCAATACTAATATACAGAATCCTAATCAAAACAAGAGGACTAAAGTCATAAATAATTACCCTTCAGTGTTAAGGTATAAATAGCATTGATTCATTACTTCTCCATGAGGTAAATTAATCAAGATCTGTAAATGAGTCTTACTTGCCCCTCCCATTTAGCTAGCATATCGTTAATCACTTAACACTGGAGAGTGAGTGCGGCCTGAATTCTAATCTAAACTCTTTTATGAATCAGTTGTTTCTTAACATGCTAGTCCAGTTCCCTCTAAACATCAAATAGTAGTAGCATCCTGCTGAGATTGTTAAAATAAAACACCCAGAACCACGTGTAGATGAGGGTGGTGGGCAGCTGGATCTTTCACACGTTCCCAGTGGGAATACAAAATGGTACAACCACTTTGGAAAACAGTTTGGTGGTTTCTTATAAAATTGAATGTATATTCATCATATGATCCCACAACCATATTCCTGAGTATTTACCCTAGAGAAATGAAAACCCATGTTCATATAAAACCTGTACACAGATGTTTATGGTAGCACTACTGACCAATGCCCCCAAATGGAAAAATTGCAAATGATAAATAAGCAAATAAATACATATATCATTACCAGGTAAGGTATGTACCATAACCGAAGTGAACAGTGTGCAAAAAATAACCTCTAAGAGAGCTGAATATTTAGGGTATAAAGTGGTGTAAATAGGGCTGGTGGGGGAGACAGAGAACTGAGTAGGCAGGACTTGGTAGTCATCCTAAAGATTTGGGTCTTTATCCCCAAAAGCAATGGAGAGTTGCTTTAAATTAAAGTAACTTTAAATGTCAACATAAATATAAGCTTTCATTTAATATTTTCAAAAGATAATTCTGGCTGCAATATAGATTGGAGGCTACAAATACTGGTAAGAAGGCTGTAACAGTGCAAAAGGCTGGAGATAGTGGTAGCTTGAAGAGTGTCTGGTGTGATGGACGGACACACGATCATCTCTTGTGGAAAAAGGGACTGGACTTGATGATATGTGAAAGATAAGATAAAGCAGTTGTAAGGCCCAAGTTTCTGATTGGGGCAATTTAACTGATACGGTGATGCTGTTTACTAAGACACTGTGGTTTTTGTTTTCTTGTCATGAGTGGGCACTAGTTACAAGTAAGTATTCTATGGGGAAAATTAACGTAATGCAGTCAAGGTGATTATATCCAGAAAACATGAAGAACTCACTCAGTTATTTTGAAGTTTCCTTATTTTTTCCTTAATAAAACTAGCGATATCTTTAATATGATGTCCTAATTGGTCCCACTTAATCAATACCGTCCCCATTAATTTCTCTTTTTTTGTAAGAAGAAAAGTGCCAGATTTTATTTTTCTGCCCACAACATCATTCTTAAAACACCCATCATTAATTAAAAATGGGAGCAGATCAAAATGGACACACCACGCTGAAAGTCATTCCAATCTGAAAATTCTCTGTGATTTGGGGGTGGGAGAGAGGTAATTGTTTCAGCATCTTTAAACACCTGGAGCAGTGTTATTTATGACCATTTGAGAAAAGACAAATGATTTTTTCTGACAACTCCCTACAATGAAGGTCGATCGCTTGTTCCATGGCTCTGTCCACTCATTAGTACTGAATGCTACTGACATCTTTTCGACAAGCAATGCTCCCTTCGACAAACTAGGACTTGGCTGGGGGTTGTGTATATATGCTGCAGAGGGCTGAGGAACAGAAGGGTGAATGGACAAAATCCTTCCATTCTAATTCAAAGGTCCGCATTAAGAGAGAATGGTACATTTTCTTCTCTTCCTTCCCTTTCATCCTTCTTTCCTTCCCTCCTCCATCCCTTCTTCCTTCCTTTGCATTTTTCTCCTTGCCGCTCTCCCCTGCCAGTCTCCCATTCTACACTTCACTTCCTCTCCTTTCAGCCTTTTCTGTTTCCTCTTCCTCCAAACCATGCCCTAAGTCTGAAGTAAAACACAGTACAATTAATGAGAAACAAAAATAATAGTTAACATTATGGCACTGGACATAGTACTGATTATATCTTTTGGTAATCTAAAGTCGCTGATCTTTGGCATATGTTGTAACCCTCTGATGTCAAACAGCTGGTGTTTCAGAAAATGCAGGGTCTTTTTTTTTTTTAAGTCATTTCAGTAAAACGTACTACAAACAATTCTGCAAACAGGTTGGATGATTCTCTTTCTAAATGACTATTTAGGTTTCACAGAGACATACCCTTATTATGTTGGTTTTAGGAAAGTGTGTGGTCCCATTTTATTACTTGAAGATAACATGAGTAAAACCCACTGTGACTGGATCCCTCATTTCTCTGATGGAGGGAGGCTAATGGTTGAGTAATTTGCAGGGATTTATGGGTAACACCTGGTTTTCGGTTTTGGCAGCCCTAATAGGAATTGCCATGAGGAATTTGCAACTTGCCTGAATTGCATTGGATCATACTCAGGAAGTAAATGAAACCACTTGGTGCTTTGATAAGATGTAGTTGTAACACTCAGAAACAAACATTCCTACCATCAGTGTCTCCTCAGTTCTTGGATGAGGATACGAACCCCTGCAGGTAGTCTGGAGTTGAAGGCAATAGCATCTTTGTTTTCAAATAGTCCTGAAAAGTCATGTCGTGGCCATAGATTGGTGGGGAGAAGCATCTAGAGAGGTCTTAAACATTTGGTCACCTTGGATCATTTCCTCCTCTGGAAACGATTATAGCTGGTGTGATTTGTAGTATGGGAGATGTATTTAGTCCCCCAGTAAGGTTATATTTCAGCGCTGAGCGTGTAATTCTCTAAAGCTGTATTCTAGATAGAATCTGGCACATGAAATAAGGAACTGGATTGAAGAAATGAATTTCAGATGGTTTCCATCTCATATGATTCAAGATCCCAAAGTACATCCCCAAAAGTCCAGCTAAATGCTTTTACTCTACTTTAGATTTTAAATATCCCACCTAGTCTAGGGAGTCCTCTTTTGCATGTACATTACCATGGAAAGGTCGAACAAGCACATTCACAAATAGACACAGTTAATCCCATCACATATTTTGGTTTACCAGAACCCCAAAATTCTGTGAAATGAGATACCATCTTCACCTACCAGGTATTTAAATATTAATACTGAGGTAGGAGAGAGTCCAGAAAACTGAAATTCTCATACCGTGCTAGTGACAGTATTAATTCCACAATTCTAGAGTGCAATTTAAGCAGTATGTGTCAACGGGCTGAAAAACGTGCTGTTAACCCAGTAATCTCATACTTTATGCTATAGAAATAAATAAGATACAAAACTTTATGCACCAATATATTTACCCAAGCAACATTTAAACTCATACACACATTCACACACATGAAAAGAAACAAACTGAACCTCCAATGAAAAGATGTTGGTTAAATATAATAAGCACATCTATGGGAATCTTACATAGTTGAAAAACATGTGCAATAACATAGAAAAATGCTTACAATATTGTTTAACATTTATTGAGCTCTAATCATGTAAAAGCACCATCTTAATTTCTTTATGTGCAATTTCTCGTTTTATCTTCACAAGAATTTCCAGATGAAATAAACAGATGCATAGAGTCAAAGTAACTTGCCCAGGATTATCCAGCTGGAAAGTGGTGAAGAAATAACATAAACCCAACAGATTGAGTCCACAGGCCTTGTTCTTACTCACTGAAACAATGATAATGTTTCTTCTCTGGACAATAAAAATACAGGGGATATGAAAATTGGTCTTTGTAACTTCCATATTGTCTGTATTTTCTACTCTACACATGCTATGTTATAATCAGAAAATTCTCATTTAATAATTCAAGTTCTGAGAAGATTTTAAAAGATCAATAATGTCCAAGATTGTCTATTACCAATGAGAATATGATTAAAATCTATGGAAAATACTTCAGCCACATATCCTATAACTTGTCTTCACATACACTCTATTTTTTACAGTTAACTAATTATTCTTGTCCACTTGTCCCCTGAATGGTTTTACCAATTCTTTTGCACCTCATTTTTCTGTTCCCCTGAAAAGCCTACGAGGCAACTTCTGTAAAAGACACACCTGGTGTCCAACAATATCCACGCTCTCCTCTACTTTCTTGACATAGGGCTAGACTGCATGCCCAAGACCCCTGTGTTGGGGTAGCAGTGCATGACTCAGTCTCAACACTGAAATGCGAGCAGAATTAAGATATGTGGTAGGTACGTGATCAGAAGTCATAGATGAGGAATTTTGGTAAGGATGTGCCTCTCTACACTCTCTTTTCTTATCTTCCAATAAAATTCAGTAGAGGACTCCCAAGACCATAGATGATGTTGGATCACTAGATGGAAGGAGCCTGCTCCCCTGATGAATGCACTAACAGAATCTCTCTGTTGACCTACGACAAATGGCAACTTCATCAAGAATTAACACTTCACTGTGTAAAGCCACCAAGATCATGGGGTTATCAGAGGAGCTTATTCTGTAAAATCCACCTCTCCCTCTTCCAAACCTCAGATCAACTGCCTCCTGAACTATGAATAATTCTCCAATTATGTCTTCAACCTGGTTGTCACACCTCCCCCATGTGAAGCATAGTGATTTTTTTTCCCCCGTAAGTGTTTCTGAGCAGCGTTACTGAAAGAGCTGGAACCAAACACTTTGTTTCCAATCTACAGTGAAATAAGGAAACCGCAACAGAATGTAAATAAAGGTGAGGCTTTCTTCACTGGTAAGATCTTATTATGAAAAGAAAAAAAAATCTGATCTAAATGGTGTGCTTTAGCAAGGTGACTTCCATTCTTCTTTGTGGATCAGTAACAAAAAGTTCATGGACTTCCAAAAGTCTGGAAACCACATTTTTTGTAGTTCTATTTTAGAGCAGGAATTGTTTTCTATTACCTTATATTTGACTCGTATTTCATCTGCACTGCTAGACGGCACATCCTGAGTATCTGGAATTTTATTTTATTCATCATAGATTACTCTACAGTACCTAGAAAATAGCAGATGTTCAATAAATGTCTGGAGGAGGAATGAATGTATGAGTAAATCTGATGCATTTTGAAGAGATACATGAAATGTCTTGGTGTAATGGATCTTTCGACAATTAGTAGGTGATTACCAACTGATAAATGCTTTCTGGACAATAATCTTCTTGTGTTTTCCTCTAGGTCGGTGCTTCTCAAATGAGGGATATTTGACAATATCTGGAGATATTTTTGTTTGTCTTAGTTGGAAGGGGCACTACTGGCATGAGTGAGTAGAGTCAGAAGTACTGCTAAACACTTCGTAATGCACAAATCAGCACCTCACTATAAAGGGTTATTGCAAATACCCCAACTCATACCAAAGCATCAATAGTGCCAAAGTTGAAAAACTGCTCTAGACTGATACAAACTAAGTGCTATTTCAATAAATCCAAATGATACCAGTCCTCCCCTTTTGTAATATCAACTAGTGCTCAAAAATAAATAGTGCCTTAAAAGAACTATGAAGATATTTTGTTAACTAAAGGTATTCGAGGAAAGATGCTTATTGAAATGGAGTTGCAGTCACTCCACTGTTCAGTGAATGGGACTGTCTCTGTGCCTAGCACTGGTGTAAACTCTGTGGGACTTGTAAAGAAAGTCTGAGGGACAGCCCTTGACCTTAAGGAGTAGGCAGTCTAGTTGGGGAGATAAGCGGATAGTGTGAACTATCACAGCAGAACATTTAACTGCTAACCACGTGGTAACATAAGGAATTCAGAAAGGAAAGAGGTCATACATACCTCAGTAACAAGACCAATAACTCTGAATACATTTTCTATTATTGACCACTCTCCATATTTTTATCTACTATGCTCCCCCATTCCTGCATACTTAGAAACAGTCTTTAGAGTTAAATGGAAACATTTAAGGAAAAAGAGGAAAGGAAGGAAGGAAAAAAAATTCCCTTTGCAAAATCATTTTGTCTTTAGTGCACAGGAAGAAAGGCCTGGTGGACAGTCAGGTAGACACTCTCATCCCGAAGGGGGGCATCCTCTTAGACATTCATTCTGCTTTCCTTTTGGCAACCCTTTCCATGCTTTCAGGTGTTTGATCAAAGCCCAGCCCACAAGAAAAAACGGTATCTTTTCCTTTCAGGAGCTGGTGTACAATTAGTCTCTTGTGAGCATCTCTTCTTCATCCCACTGGAAAAAAACAGCATGGCAGAACAGGGGCCACCCTATATTTTTTCCTAACTCTTGAGTGTGAAAATAAAAGGAGATCTGAGGTCCAGTGGGCATTAGGAGATGAAAAACATAAAGTTGCTCATTTGCCCAATGTGTTGGAAGAGAACCAGGGGATCATCTATTCAATGACTTCATTTTGCATGTGAAGAAACTGAGGGCCCTGGTGGGGAAATGACTTTTTAATGATTTTTTAAGGGGATTCCAGGGCTCTGAAACTTGTGCTTTTCCCAATAATTCTCGCAGCCTGAAAGCCTAATGCTTCCATCTGCTGTGGTCTGTTTGAAGATCAGAGAGCAAGATGATTGGAAAGAAGGAAGATCGAAACCGCTAAGGGATCTCTGGCTCTCCAAGTAACCCAGAACCCTACTTATTGGGAAAGAATCCCAACTTCCTCCCATATTCCAGCCTTTTTTTTTTTTTTTTTTTTGGATCCGTATGGAGTTTTAAATTTTTTATTTATTTTTAAACACCATTATCAGACACCTCAAATAAGGGAAAGGAAAAATGAAAAGCATGACTCCCTCCCTGCCAATAGAAGGAAAAGAGCTGGCCTTGAGGAGAAGGGCATGGTGGCTGGCAAGAGAGAGGAGGCATCAGCTCTAGTTCCATGCTTTTCTTTTTATTTCTGTTTAAATTAGTCCTCCTGTCTATCTCCATGTTGGCATTTATTAAAATATACGTACTGTAATCATCTAGATGCCTGCTTCCTAACAAGACTTCCTAAGAATGGTTTCTTCATCTTGACACTATTGACATTTGGGGTTGGATTATTCTTTGTTGTGAGGTTGTCCTGTGGACTGTAGGATGGTTAGCAGCCTCTCTGGTCTCTACACATGAGATGCAGTAGCATCTCACCCCAAGTTGTAACAACCGAAAATGTCTCCAAGGCAAGTACGGGAGTGGTCCCTAAGCACAAAGACGATATTTTAATCATCTTTGAAGCCCCAGCACATAACTCAGTAACTGATGCTCAACGAATATTTCACCTACCAATTCAGCACTTCATCGAAGTGTGGGAGCTTAAAGCTCAACTCTCAGAAGTAATGCATTACCTAAATTTAGTAGGCTATACATGAAGGCATACTTGCCTGCCCACCTCCCCAGAAGATCTCCTAGAAGGAGTGCCTTCTAGTTCTATTATTATCTGTAAAATGGGTATTATCTGTAAAATGGATGTAATTTTGGAAGTCCTCGTCAGCGATTTTCGAAATTCATATGCATAAGAATCAACTGGATTCTTATCTGGCAGCAGGCACAGGATACATCGGCTAGCAAAGCTCTTAAAATACATATATATATAAAATTTCCATCCATTGTTACTGGTAACAGTCCTCTTCTGGTGTCTCACCCCGGTTCCTCTGGGATGCTAAATTCCAGGTGGTGGGTGATGATTGTCACAATAATCAGTTTGCTCTCTGGAGGAAAAATATGTGACAAAGACATTCATAGCTTGTGCAAGAGTGGGGAGAAATGAATTACGGAACTTATCTGTCCCTACTCTCCCAGCTCCGATAACCCTGCCGCCCTTAATGAGAAAGAAATACCAAGACCCAGCTGGGGATTAAAGTCAAGCCTCCCAGGCCCCCTGCATGTTTTATACCAGCGGCTCTCCCAGGCACAGACCATACAGAACTCGGGCAGATCCAAGCCCTCGGGGCTTGGCCCTGGCAGTCGGACTGGATTAGAAGAGAATGCAAATCTGACTCCACTAGGAAGAAAATACAAGGAATCAGGGGAACAGGCGCCTCTCTTCTGCATTGTTGGGAACAATCGCTCCAGTTTGAGAAGCGTGGATGAGCAGCCCTGGGAAAATGCCGTCTCCACTTGCCAAGCTCCAGTGTAAGCTGGAAATTCAATTTATCGCCATGCTCCTTCAGAAGCCACTGGTGGAGCTAATGGGAGATTTATTTTTAGTGGAAGTGGAAGTGAGGGACCTGGGAGGGGGGCGTTGCGTGGAGAGCAGAACAAGTGAACTGCTGGAGGGAAGTAACCACGGAGAGGGGCTCCGTCTGCGGAGCGGCTCCCTGTTCCTTCGTCCGCACTCTGCCTCCTGCTAACGCAGCTCTTTTAATGAGGTCCCCCAGTATTGCAGTGTTTTCCTACAGGGCGGAGAGGATGGAAATGTGACAACAGCTTCATTAGAGGCAAAGTATAAGATGAAGCCTTTGGGCTTCTGCACCTACAGGGCTGGTCGTGCCCCTCGCGGCGGCGGCAAAGCCCCCTCCTCTCCCTCAGAAAAGGGCATATTGAAAAGACCAGGTCCCACTTCTGCCTGTGACTTACAGAAGCCAAAGACCAGAGGCTTGTGAACTTTCCTCCAGCCTTACCTTCAGCTGCTAATTCTCTGACCTTAGGTAAAATCATTTAACCTCTCTGGGCCTCAATTTTCGCTTTGATTAAAAAAGAATAAGAATAATGCTCAGCCCTACTCACCTTCTATACCATGTGAGGATGGGGTGGGCTGAGCAATGAAATTAGACAATACTCTGCTCCAGGATTTCTCAGGCAGGGAAGGTTGCCTGCAGAAGACCCCAACAAGCTCAGGCGCACTCGACTGTGAAGCTCTCGAGGAGGCCAAGGCTAAGTCCCTTTCATCTCTGAAAGCTCAGCATCAGCCTGGTGCCTGGAATAGGAGCTGTCCTTGCTTGGGTACCATGAGTGTGTACCATGTCCTGTTCTTATCACCTAACAAACATGAGCTCATATAAACTTGAACACCCACATGAGAAAGGTCCTCTTCTCATCCTCATTTAAGGAGATTGCAGAAGTTTTTAACACAGCTGCAGGAGGTGGGATCTAGGTCCCTGCGCTTGGATCTGGAAAGACCCGTGACTGCTTCAACCAATAGAATATGGCAGAAGTAAGGGTGATGATATTCAGCGTGGGCCATAAAAAGCAATGCAGCTTCCAGAGCCTATGCAGCTATACAGGGAGTACGACTACCCATGGTGGCATAGCCACCATGATGGAACAAGACCAAGTCACATGGAGATGCCACATGCAGGCACTCTGGTGATCAGTTCTAGACTTCTAGTTGGCCCAGCCCATCCCAGGCAGTTCCAGCTTTCAGAGGATTCTGAAAGTCTCCAGCCATCAAGTCACCCCCTGGGGCCCCACCTGTCATGGAACACAGACAGCCATCTCTGCTAGGCCTTGTCTGAACTCCTAACTCTGGGAATCCATGAGCAGAATAAAGCAATTGTTGTAAGCCACTACATTTGGTGGGTAATTTGTTAGGTAGCAATAGTAACTGAGACAGAAGGTAAAAAGAGGGTTAGGCCTAAGGCAATAAGACTCATAGACTGAGAAGCCAGTATTCCCAGGTATGGGGTTCCAGCACTCACACTCTTAATCATCACGTTCTTCTGGCTGATAAAAGTCATCGTGTAATATATATGCACTGAATGGATGCAAAAGAGCTCTGATTAATAACAATTGCTATTAATAACTATTTTTATTGTTTTATAAACATATCCATATTTAAATTTTGTATCATTTAAACATGTATTTGTTTACACTAACCAACCAAAACAATTATTTATTGTGCCTGTTCTCATATAACACCTCACAGGTAATAACTATGTCTTTAGAAACTCTAAACAGTGATAATGCATAAACTCTCCACAATACAGTCACCTTTAGATGGACAAAAGGATTCAAACATATTAGTGTGCCAAGGTCAGTCCTGTGTCTAAATCCTACAGACTTTTCTCAGATACTGAGTGGCCTTCCTTCCAGAATAAAATTCAGCAAGCAACTTTTCTCCTTTGTTTTATATCCTGGAATCCTTACCATGCCATACACTATAGTACAGAGCAACATAGTACAAACCAACAAACCATATTAAATGGTCATGGGGTCAGGAGTAAACCCCACACTCACATGAGTCACTGGTATTACTGAGGATGCTGAGAGTAAGTCTGACCCTTCCCATACTCCAGTTCAACAGCACATAACAATGCATTTCCACAATCTAAAGAGAAAGAAAAGCCCCCCCACCTCCCTTTACTTTTCCAGCCCCCTGAGATTTGTATTTTTTAAACTTCCCATTAACAAATGAGAGAATCCATATGTTGGTACTGGTTTCCCTGAATTTTAAAGAGAATATTGGGTGTAGGTGTTCTCTCCAAGCTAAAGAAGAAGAAGAAAAGCTTGTCACAATGTATCATCTCTATGCAGCATCCCCAAAGCCCAGAGGAATCCCTCAGCAAGCGATTTCTTAAATGGCTTATTGTCAGTAGCCAGGACATGGTGAGGCCTTACGGCACAAGCCCTCTGGTTTTCTAGTGCATATATCTGTTCCAGTGAGTCCAAGGAGATCGTATTAATTCGGGTACCTTTATTTGGCCACCTACCATCTGAGCCACAAGACACTGGGACATTAACTGCTCCTCTTGTTCTGTGAATATCTACTCCTAAGGTCCTCACTTTCGCCATTCCCTCTAAATGAATGTCCCCTGTACTCAGACCTTTCTGTTGGTCCAAGTTCTGCCCTTTTTGTAAGGACTCGTTCAGGCTCAATAATGTCCACCCAGCATCCCTCTCCAAACTGTCCTTGTTTTCTGAATTCCAGCAACCTCTTCTCTAGATATTGTCTCCATCTGCCATTTTCCACATATGTGTCATGCGTCACTGCCATCAGAGACATCCTTCTTCCCCATAAATGAGAAGCCGTGTGAAGAACAGAGAGCCTTCTGAGACTTTACAGTACCACTGAGAATTATGGGGTTGGTATACGTCCAAGGAAGAGAGGATCAGGTAGGGAGGTAAAAAAGAGGAACTTAATCCTGGCTCTGTCACAGTTCTGAGGCCATGGCCAAGTTATTTCCTGTGTTAGAACACAGTTTCTTTTCTATAAAAACATTGGCTTGGGCAAGATGACCTCTGAATCCCTTTGAGCTCTCTTCTGGGGTCCATTTGTAAATGTGTGAGAAGAAAAGAAACTATTTCTCTGATTTGGTTTAACTAATGCTTATTAGGTAAAGTATACTAAAAGATATAAATACCGAAGTGTCAGCAACTGAACAGAGTATGAGTAGGTTTTTTTGTTTGTATACAATCTAATCTATGGCAGGAGCTGAGCCCTGCTCCACATGCCCAGTCAGGGGCCCAGTGGCCTTCCTTGCAGAATAAAATTCAGCAAGAATCTTTTCTCCTTTGTTTTATATCCTGGAATCCTTACCACGCCATACACTATAGTACAGAGCAGCATAGTACAAACCAACAAACCATATTAAATGGTCATGGGGTCAGGAGTAAACGCCACACTCACATGAGTCAATATTATTACTGAGGATGCGCTCACAGATCCAGTGTGGCTCTGGAATTTGCCCATGAGAGGAGAGGAGGGGAGAGGAGACCATCAGGAGAGGACAAAGATGGTCTTGCATGAAAACAGGGTTGCCGGATGGAATACAGGATGCCCAGTTATATTTGATTTTCAGATAGACAATAAATCATTTTTAGTATAAGTATATGGTAGTGATTATCTGAAAATTCAAATTTCTTGGGCATCCCATGCTCTCGTTTGCTAAATCTGATGACTCTGTGGGAGGTTTTCATGAGTCGAGCCTTACAGTGGTGCTTATCACGGCCACCAACTCTCCGTTCATCAGACACAGTCACATGACCTGAGCACGACGCAAGGGACATGAGAAAGGACAGCTCCAGCTGGGCAGCTGCTTCCTACCAAAAACTCTACACCTACTGTTTTATGTTGCTCTAGAGGACTAGCCCCCTCTTCCACTGCACAGCGCAGTCAACCGGCTGACTCAGAGAGGGGCAAAGCAATATTTTAAGGTAATTTTTCTAATGATCTCAAAGACGCGGCATTCTTAAACATAAATGGGCTACGGGAAGGAAACAGGCATTTTTATCCCATTCTGAGGTCAGGAAAATAGTCTTTACCATATCAGGATAGTTTATTTGCCAAATGGAGAAAAAAATCAGGATCAATATTCAGGGCTGCTTCTTTTCCATTTGCCTTAATTAAATTAAGTTAAAATTTAAATCGCATGCATTCTCTCTGTTTAACCTACTATATTTTCATTTAGAAGACGCTAGGATATCATTTGGATTCAATGAAACTGGTTATTCTCTATGTTCATTCTGGGACCCTAACTACCCTTCCCCCTGGACTGACTACTCGATGTTAAACTAAGAAACAAGATGAACTCTTATTTTGCTATTCAGAAGTCAAAATTAACTGCTGCTGTATAAACTGCCCAGTTTTCTTCTTTGCTCTGAAGGTTATGCCAGGACTCAGCCATTACAATGTGAAAACATCTGAGCTTCCGTGGCTAGCCTCCAAGAAACAGAAAAGGCTATAATGTCTGAAAGCTAATATGGAGTTGGGGATGGATGGGCCAGACTGCAAGATGAATGGAAAGCAGTGTGGTCTGTAGAGTGTTCGAATTTTTTTTTTTTCAAAAGGAATTTTTTACCCCAGGCCAGAAGCCTTTGTGTCAGGGAGACTGTCTCATTTCTCTGCTCAAAGGCTGTCAGAGATGACTGAGATTTGAGAGCAGTTTCTGATGTTGACGAGGTCAAGGGAGGCAGCACTGCGAACCATCAGTCACTCAATCAGCGGTGAGCTGAGGAGACACGTGAGCCCCACAGTGAAACCTGGAAAGCCGTTCTCTCCCGAGGAACAGAGGGGCAGGGGGAGGGGCAGATGAGAGAAAGGAAGAAAAGACACAGGTCAAATGGTCACTACAAAGTTTACCACATTAGTATGCAGCTGGAATCAGAGAAACTTTCTCAGTCCCAGCTGGGAGTGTTCTGAAGAAAGAGGTTGACTAGAGGCAAAAATCATATTAATATTACTGTGCTTAATCAATATATGAAACCCTCCAATGTACTTTTGCAAGGCTGCTCCGTAAAGTTAGGACCTGCAGTGCTTCTGCTTCCGCAGGATTGTGTTTGCAAACAGTGCAGGTCAGGGGCGTCTAGACTTAGACCATGGGAATTCGTACTAGTGATGTATTCCCTGCCTCAGGGATCAGCGGGGTTTGCACAAAACCGGTCAGGCTGTGGCCCAGCCACCCTTCTTTTCAAAATCAGGCACTGGTTCCAGAGAAACAAGCCTCAGTGGATGGGGCAACACTTTGCTCTGGTAAGGATGGACCCGTGGAAGCCACTATGTGCCCTTTCTGTCGGTCAACCCCCACAGGGCCAACCGGAAGCCTTAAAGCCAGGAGTGTCTCCTAAAATCTTAAATGAAAATGTGAAGATTTCCCAGATTTCAATGTCTGTTTGGGATCAAATGTAAAGAATATCTCAAATCCAGTGACTTGGCCAAATATCTTTACACCCTTCTTGAAACTTCCAAGGTTGGCCAAAGCCAACAGGCCCAATAGAGTCTACCCAGAGATATCGAGAAAAGGTATCTTTCTATTAGAAATCTATAGAAATATTTCCCAATTTGGAAGTTGGTTTTCCAATTCCATTTATCTAGTTCAATGGTTCTCAACTGGAGGGAGCCATTTGGAAATGTGTAGAGATACTCAAGTAGGATAGAAGCCAAGAATGCTGCTCTAACGTCTTACAGTGCACAGGTCACATACCCTTTTCAAAACAAAGAGTCATATGCCTCAAGGTGTCAATAGTACTAAGGTTGAGAAACCACTGCTGGTTAAAATTAGGATACTCTGATTACCAGCTAAGGAAAAAAGCCTCTCAAATCATTTCATTCACTATCCGAAAATCATGATCCAGGGCCCGTACACTTGTGTTCCTCTGCACTTCTTCTTTCCTTTATTACTCCTCCTGTCCCCCATGCCTTCTGTCTGTAAGTATACAAATTAAATTGTTTTTATTCAACATCAAGAGTACAAAGTTCCATGCACCTGTCATAATGAAGGGGTCTGTAGCTTGTTACCCTTATAAAAATGGTAGGCAACTCTGAGTTGATCAGTGAGACAATTTGATAAATGTACATTTGTCAAACCCTTTGGAGTCAGGCCAACCTGACACCAGACAAGTTCATAGCTCCTGAAATCCTAATATTTAGAATTAGGAACCTGGAAAAAGCCAGCTGACTCTCCCTACCTTCACCCTCAGGAGGAGGAAAGGGGCTAGAGTGAGATTTTCTCTTTTCCTCCACTATCTTGTGTTACAAGTGGTCATGGGGAGCATGTTCCATGGTTATGGGGAGCTTGGAGCTCCTGGTGGCCCCCATTAGCCTTTTTACTTTCTTTCTTTTTTAAAAAAGATTTTATTTATTTATTTGACAGAGAGAGAGAGACAGTGAGAGAGGGAACACAAGCAGGGGGAGTGGGAGAGGGAGAAACAGGCTTCCTGCTGAGCAGGGAGCCCGACGCAGGGCTCAATCCCTGGACCCTGGGATCATGACCTGAGCCGACGGCAGACACTTAACAACTGAGCCACTCAGGCACCCCCACATTAGCCTTTTTAGAGCTTTGTATGGAAGTCCTCTTTCTCAAATAGCTTCTTGGACTTTTCTTTTCAGCACTACTGCTCTCAGCACTTCATCTGTGTTTCTTCTTATAGAGCTTCCAAGAGGAAGTTCCTTTTCTCCTTGCCCGCCCATTAGTCTCATTTCTCTGTTCTCCCTCTAAATTTGGTAGCATCTGCACATTTCCTGACTGTGTTCCTAGTTCCTTCAACCGGATCATAAAGAGAAATGTTCAATAGCACTGAAACAAGCTCCATTGTCCTCTGGGGTACTTCACCCAACTGGGTACACTGCCATTTACCTTGGCTTTGCCTCCAGTTTCTTGGCTCAAGTCCTTAATTACTTAAAAGTTGCTGTTGGTGGTCCTCATCATCTTTAAAATTAAGTATATTTCTGAATATTTCCATTATCTTTTCTTGGTGGTTAAAACCTCAGTGGGTTTAAACCTCATGGGCTCAAACCATGAACTCTTCTGTACCCCCATACACTAAGTTTCAAGTGAACTCTAGAGTGATTCTTAGAATACCATGCTTTTTAATAACGTAAGTCAGAGATGATTAAATTGTTAATGCATCCTGCTTGGTTCTTCATTTGACATCATAGAAAGTCACCGTTTGGCTCACAGGAAAAAACTAACTCTATGCCTAGTCCCCAACTTCTTTCCTCCACCTTGTTGTCAAACACCAAATGCAAACCTTGTCTACACTCCTCTCTTCGAGAATCACAGAGCTACATTAGAGGCAGGTATTTCAGAATACAGAACACCCTGTGTTCTGTAGGATGGCCCAAGCGGGTACCTGATGGAATAAATCAAGGTCCGCTTCACAGAGAGCCTCTCCATGCCACTCCTTCCCTGGATGCAAACTTGTCAGAGATTCCCTCTTTTGGTTTTGAAAACTGGTTGCCCCCAACCCAGTTTCAGAGAGACAGGTTATTTTAAGATGACAAGTATTGCGATGAAGTTCTGCGATCTTTGATGATGCAAGCCTTAAGATGCGGGTCACTAATGCATTTCCTACAAATAGAATACTGCCATGTAAATCCATGTCTATTTTTCTAGATTTCATATGAAACCACTCATTCATTCAGCATGTACTAATTCCAGGCCTATGATGGCCCAGACACTATTCTAGGTGTTGAAGATGGAGTGCTGAACAAGAGGAAAATAACCTGCCTCCAATGGAGCCTAAAATTCAAGTGGAACAGGATAAACTAATAAACAAGGAAATGCTGGTATGTTGTCAGGTAGTGATAAGTGCTACATTAAGAAAAATAAAGCAATGAAACGAATAGAGAATGCTGTGTGAGATAATAAAGTGGCTATTTTAGGTAGGATGATAAGGGAAGTCCTCCCTGACAGGCGGCATTTAACACAACCTGAATGAAAAGGGAAGCCAGTCAGGTGAAGATTTGGGAGAAGCACTTTCTAGAAGTGAAATTCAGAGGTTTGGACAGCAATGAATCTAGCATGGCCACAGCAAGGAGGTCACTGCAACTGGAGAGAGTGAGAGAGAAGCAAGATCTGAGATGTGGATGGAGGCCGGGGCACACAGACCCCGTGGAAAAAACGCCGAAGGGTGTGTGGCTGCCGTAATGTATTATTACGAACTGGGTGGCTTCAAACAACAGAAAATTTTTATCTCACAGTTCTGGAGGCCAGAGATCTGAAATCAAGGTGTCATGAGGATTAGATCCCCCTGCCAAGATGTGAGGGGGAATCTGTTCCATGCCCCTTTCCTATCCTAGCTCCTGCTGGCTGCTGGCAATCCTTGGCCTCCCTGGCTTGTAGACACATCACTCCAATTTCTGCCTTTGCCTTCACATAGCCTTCTTCTCCACATCTGTAGCTCCCAACTTTTTCTCTGCCCTCCACTTATAAGTACAACTGTCATTGAATTTCAGGTTCACCTTAAACCCAGGTGATCTCATTTCAAGATCCTTAACTTAATTACATCCACAGACCTTTTTTTTTTTTTTTTTTCAAATTAAGTCATTTCAAGGGTTCCTGGAGTCAGGACAGAATCATATCTTGGGATGGGGGGGCACTATTCAACCCCCTACAGAGAGCCAGCAGAAGATTCAAACAGGGATTTGACCTCACCTGGTATGTTTTAAAGGATCATGCCATACGCCGTATAGTCAGGTGAGGACAAAGGCAAAAGCATGGAGACGACGCACACTTTCCAGTGGATTCGACTGCTTTTGATTTGCCCCTTTGTTTTTGGGTAGGACAGCCTAATTTCAGCATTGAGGTAAGAAGAGAGAATGTTTCTTTTCTGTGCACAAGAGGGTCATTACTAATGTTCTAATGGACAGGCTATATAATAAATCCACCAAAGTTTCAGTTAGAAAGGATCAAGGTATCACCCTACATAGCAAAATGTTCATGGAGTCATCGTACAGAACACGATCTTTATAACGACTAATAATAATGACTTTTTACAAAGTGCTTACTAAACACCAGGCACTGATCTACTTGCGTTATACACGTTATTTCTCACTGAATTTGAGTAGTAGTCAGTGGGAGAGATATCATTAATTCTCTTTTGCTTCTAAGGTCCTATAATTTGAAAAATTCAGATCTAGAGTCATCATGAGCTACAGTTTGGGTTCTAACCGCTAACGTAGACCATCATTATCAATAATTCCTTTTTTTTCAAATTCTAATTTAGTATTATTATTGAATTGAATATTTCAAACATTGGATTGCACTTGATTCCGGACTCAGTTTAAAATCCAACTTGCTCACCTAAACAATTACCATGTAGACTGCTCTTCACTGCTAACTCAGCAGGGGCACAGAGGGAAAAGTACTGCCCATTGTGCTTATCAATACTCTATCTTATTTCAGATATGAGTGATCCTCTCCAACATGGGGGGGGGTACTAGGTAGGTCATATCTAGAATATCATACTTAGCAATACTTAGTGAATTGATGATCAGTGGTAACTGATAATATTTCCAAAAATGATGCAACCAGACTAAGTACCTCCTGATGGAAATATAGAACCCACCCAGTAAGGAGTGTCACTTCTCCCTTCCTCCCCCTGCCAAAAAATCAGGTCTAATTTAATCAAGCTTCTACATCTAATTATCAGCTCACAGGAAATATAAGGCATGTTCAGCAACACCAAGGAGATAAAATCAGCAAATTCCAAATGGTGGGAAACTCTAAGGACAACTGATGAAAAAATAAAGAAGGAAATTATAGATTCAAAAGACTAAAGAGAAATATCAATCAAGTATGGCAAGCAAACAAACTGTTAATTAGATGTATTATATAATTATAAATTTGCAGGAAATGAAAGAGTCCAACGATGCCATTAATTGGTATCGATAAAAAAAAGGAATTTTCGTTAATTATTGTACGTGTGACAACAGCACTGTGGTCATATTTTTGTCCTTACCTTTGGAAATATATTTAAGGAAACCAGATGAAACAGTGTCTCTGGGTTTGCGTCAAAATAATCTGAGAGGTGGGGGTGTTCCTGAAACAAGACCAGCCATGAGTTGATAGCTGCGGATGTAAGTAATGGGTGCCTCGGCATCACACAGTATGATCCTATTTTTATGCATGTTGAAAATTTCCAACATTAAAGTTGCAAAAAACCTTAAGAAGTCCAAAATATACATAAAATATAAAATAAATGTTATACGTGTTCATTGTAGAAATCTGGAAAGCACAGAAAAAAATTTTAAATAATTTTATGAAACTACTTATAATGTTGCCCCCATTAAATCAACTACCAAGTGCTCAGGACACCTGCTATCTGCTTTTTGGGACTGTGTTCTAATTTCAGTGCAGCAAATAGAATGAAGAGCTTCTGTGCAGTTTGAAGAAACTATTCTTTGAAAACATTTTTCCTTAGGTCTCTGCATGTTCCCCTACCTCCAGGTCAAAACGGAAGCACGACTCAAGAAATACATTCTCCTTGTGTATAACTAAACTTCAGTGCATAGCTACAGAAGACCAAATCTGGGTCTAGGTTTGCAAACCAAATATTTAAGTGCAAGAAGAGCTTTCACACAAACACCCATCCAGATTGAAGCTTTTAAGGCTTTTATTGCAGGGCTCTTGCTTTGCTGGGGTCTTGCTCCCTCTTCCTCCTTCCCTTCTTCCAGATACAACAATATCGTAATTAAGTGTCTCTTCTAGAAGCTTAGAGTTTATCCTCTTCTGGAGTATATACCAACCAAATAACAAACTAAGAGAGGTACACAGAACTTCACAACAGTCACTGCCATTTAGGATTGTTATTCCCAACGGGCTGGAAAAGTCTGTGGGAGCGATGGGTAAGCCTCTACCATGATTCCACATGGAAAGTGCCGTGTCTTTCTGCAGTTAAATCCTGTCCTAATGAGCTCACAAAGGGATCCTGGTTTCCTTCCTGTGGCAAGTGTTTTTCTGGCTGCTGCTTCTGCATCAGACAGCTGTGGCATTTGTCACTGGGACTGTTAAGACAATTTCCCCATTCTAACAAGATTTTACTTTTGAGTAAAATAATTTTTCTCAGGATGGCTTTAGATTTTTTTTTATATATCCATAATCAGTTTTCAATGAAGGGTGGATTTTTTGTCCGCATTCGGAAGTGATTTATATTAGGCATTTGAAAGACAAACATGGACATTTTTATTATTTTTTAAAATTTCTTTAAGCAAGCAAGCGAGAGAAATCCAACAACAACTTGGAGTAGATTTACAGTTAGTTCTTCCCCAACCCTTTGTCTTGCCCTGGAGCCTGATGGGACTTGAGTGTCCTTGGAGGAATGGCAGAGGGAAATGCTAGGGGCCAATTGCTGATTTTATCATTCAAACACAAAATTTGTTACACCACTTTATCGGTCACAGGGAAAGCAATTATATTGTGGTTCAATTTTCCACTCAATGGCTGTACTGGGGATCAAAGTCAGTTTTTATGATGGGAAAAAATGTTTTGCTATTTTATTTGTTACTTAAAATAAAGAAGTACATTATTATAATGCTTTCTGAGGTTTTCCCACCCCAACCCCTACTCCTTCATGAGGTACAGTGGATTATTTTGGCTTTCTCCCTTCCTTTGATTAAATAATCAGTATTCTTCCTGTCCTCTAAAGCGTATTTCACTGTAGAAATGAAATTGGCACGGTTTAAGGCAACACAGCATTAGGACTCTAATCATAGCCACAAAGAGCAAAACCTGCCCTACGCTATTTATTCTTCCCTAGACCGGTACTTTTTCAAAATCAGCAGGCATTGTAATGGTTTCTGTGTGTGTACAGATTGTCATGTGTTTTGTAGGATGTTATGCTGTGCGCTGTGTTATGCTTCCTCTCTCCCGTCTTTATCTTATGTGAGATAATTAGCACATCATTCTGCTGCATTTAGAACTCCTTTTTTGCTACAGAAATAGGGATGTGGGCTTGGGTATGAAGGATTCATGTGGAATTATTGGTAAAAATTATCCATTTTCATTAAAAAATAACATAGGATGTTCTCTCTTGAATTACAACCTTTTTGTCTTATTGTCTATTCTCTTTGCAATAAGGGATCTGAAGTCAGTAAAATTTAAACTATCCAAACCAAGGAGAAGTTATCATTTTTCTAGAGCTCTAACTTCAGGACGAGTTGATGATTAGCCCTTTTTGTTTTAAAGTTCCAATTTTAAACCAAGAAATCCGGTGACAGAAACCTCCAATAATTGTGCTGTGGGTCTATAGTTTGTAATAGGACAGAATAGCTAAGTGAAAACTAATACTTTTTATTGCACATTTACTCATATTTGTTAGGGAAACAGAGAAAAGTGACAACTACTTCCCTCTTTCAAATGATATCAAGTTTACATCGACATTTCTTGTTGGTTTCAACTTCTACAATTTGATTGCGATCATCTGTATTTTTTCTGGTCTCCTGCTAATTGCCTCCAGGCTCAAACAGTCTTACAACACATCCTCTGAATCCAGGAGCAGAGAATTCTGGAATCTGCTGTAGGTGACTAATTACTGCAGTAGCTGAGTGATGGTCTAGCTACCACGGTACACTTTTGTCCTCCCTGTGGAGCTTCAGGCGATGGCGGGAGAGCTGAGCATGAGGCCCCATAAAGGTCTGTGTGGGGAGGCAGAGGAGTGCACCCCAGGAGAGCGGAGCCACCAGCTGGCTAGTGCCGGCCAACCTCGTTTCTGCACATCCTTGGTATTTCGGTCTCGGTTTTTGATGTGGATGAGGGTGACTTCTAACTTTGGGAGTAGGAGAGTCTCCCCCTCAGCACTTCCCCTACAGGCTTTGCCCTCTCTTAGAAGTTTAAAGAGCTTTTTAAATAACACTGAATTTTATGACTTGGGGCAAGAAATTGGGCCTCAGAAAAAGGCAAACGTGCACCTGAGAAAGATATTTTTGAGAACTACAGCCACTGTTTGTTGAGAGTTCATGATAATCCAGTCTCTGTGTATATGGTATATTATACATTATATTCTTGGAGCAATCCTGCAAGGCATGAACTATTATTCCCCATTTTTTAGGATGAAAAGGCTCAAGACCCTAAAACCTATTTAAACTACTCTTTAACCTGTTTGCCAAACTCGCCTAGAACACTTGCTTACTATATGGTAAAGAGTATATAGATATCAATATTAGCCAGTCCAAATATAACAATAATCCTCATCTAATGATAAACACCATCTTCCAAAGCTTTAAGTTCATTTTCTTACCCTTACATATTCCAAAAGTTCTTTATCACAAAGACCTCTAATTAATTTTGACTCAAAAATTTAACTTATTTTGGCAGACTAATACAAATTTAACTTTTCCATAGTAGTCCTACGGCTTAGACAGTGTTCTGAACCTGTGAGAATATCATTATTATATCTTAATAAATGTATCAAAAGCTGGAAATGAGCTATTATTTTGGCCTGAACTGGGCTGAAGTCAGTTTTATTCTATCAAACAGTATGCAACTTTTTCAATTTAGTAACTAGCATAGTGACTAAATACTGTTATTTAAAAAATTATTTTCATTTAGATGCTTCCATGTCAACTATACCAACTGTTTTTCTTTCCTATTACTTTCAGTGAACTTAATACTGAGTCCTATTCATCTTGTGATAATCCAGTCAATCAATTAATAATTTACCTACAAATGGCCAGCTCAAGCCAGAGGCAAAACAACCTGATTTTGGTCAGTACATGGAAAAAAGTAATTGGAGTGGGAATGAGTGTCTGAAATATCTAGCCTTTAAAAACAGGATTATCTAAATGGAATATAGTGAACATAATCCTAAGTATTGTCCCATGTTCCCAATGGGTTGTCCTACATATAGATTAGTTGGTTGCCATGACACCAAACTCTTCATTTTATGCCATATGATATTGCGAATAAGACTAGTTCTCTCTACTATGGTGCTATGATGCATTTTAAAGAACATTTTAAAACTTTCTTTGAATTGTGAACCAAATTTTTAAAGAGTCTATTTAGGATGTTTTTTCCTATTTTATGTAATTTTTATGTTAACTCCTCTGTATAAAAGCTCCAGTTCTAATAAGAACACAAAACTGAATACCTTGTAAGCCATTTCATTACCCTCTCCTTTCAGAACATCTAGAATGTAGATCTCCAAATTTAGAAAATAGATGGGGGGGATTAGTAATGATTCCATTTCTTTGGAATTTTTCACTTTACCTACAGAATAATGGATTTTTAAAATTCCAAATTGTCCTTGCTTATTTATTTTAGCACTTATTACATTTGCATTTTTATTATCTGTTTACCTGTTTTCATTCCTTACTACACAATGCCCTTCTCAAGGGCGGAATCCCTGACTTTCTTATTTTTTCTTACTCCAGTGCTTAACACATATAAGGAACTCAAATATTGTTGTATTAGTGAAGTAATTAATAAACTACATATGACTCGAAACAACTTTTCGGAAATGTATATATATAAATATAAATATAAATATATATATATGTGCATAGTTGTTTTTTTCTTTAATTCCTTCACCTCTCAGACACACTAAGAGCTCTTCATAAATCAGTTCCAACCTGTTCTGCAGTCTTTTTAGTTCTTACAGAAAACCTATAGCATAACTTTTCATAAAGAAATATTATGAAGCTAGATTCTTCCACTCTGAGAAAATTTCCATAGAATTACAAAGAATGCATTGAGCCAAACACTTTCTACTGCAGTTTTCAGAGCAAACACTTTTTTATGTCCTTTTTTCCTTTGGCAGCACAAAGAAGTAAGTGAAAATAAATTTTCAGATAAACAAATAAACAAACAATTTTATCCCCAATGCTCTAAGTCCTCCAATCCCGAACTTCTATTTACAAACACTGGATTTCAAATAGCATCATCGGTAAATACGGCTGCCCTTTCCAGCTTAAAAGCATAGCTGATGAGAGACATGATGATTGCTTAAAACATCCTAAGGGTATGAAAACTAAAGTGGAGAAAGAATTATTTAGGCATAGCTAAAGCATAACTAAAGGGAGATATAACTGGATGGAGAAATACTAAATTTAAAAAAAGAATAATTTCAGGGAAAGAATCAGTATATAAAAAAACCCTCAAACTTTCTTAACAGTCTATTGGGCTGTGGAATTGGTTCTAATGGAAAGTACTAGAAAAAAGTCATGAGTGCTTAAAACTAAACCAAAAACTACCAAGGATGAAACACAGATGAGGACAACCTCACACAGGCAAAGTGTGTGTCAGTGATGAAATAAAGTCTTTCCTACTTTTAAGCATCTTGATTTTAAGAAATGAAATCCTAATGTTTCTCCTAATTCAATTTTCCAAGAAAATATGCTAAGCAAAGCACCTATAAATCATTTCTAACAGCCTTCAAGTAAAGTCCTACTTTTTGTCCACAAAGTTAATGACTGTTTACACATAAACACACACACACACACACACACACACACACACACTTCTAAAGTTGATACCCTATTTTCTCTTACAGCATATGTGCTCTGTTCTAAATAATTAAATAAGTAAAAGTCATACTCTTTGGCCTTTTCCTCCCAAACCTGTTTCTCTCCATATATAACCATACTTAGAGAAGCAGACAAATAAAGATCCATTGTTTGTCCTCCCCAGCTATAAAAACACCAAGATTCTTCAGCCTGACAAATTTAAATGAGTTGAAGGCATCTCCCACAAGGGAATCTATAGCGCTGGCTTATGGTCAGAGATAAATTTTTCAGTAAACCTGCACCAAGGGTGAGGAAGGGGAAACCTCCCTGATTTTTCTTCCCTCCCTTATCACTTATTTCAACTGCAGAATGGATAAGCAAAAATGGTCTCTTTTTCCTCTGAATTCCCAAAAAAGTGATTTCAGGTCAAACCAAAAAGATCCTATGTGATCCAAAAACTTGGGAATATAAGCGAGCAACTGTTATTCTGCCACGCGCCAACTGGGTTGCCTCTTTGACTGTGAGGCCATCCAGTTGTGATGGAAGGACTAGCGGAGGTGATCCATGAAATCGCTGGGTTGATACGGGAGCCACCTTCCTTCCAACATCCATTCCTCCTCTTGGTTTGGGTGATGATGGGCTAGGGTAATGTTTGGCACTCTTTGTTCATCTATTATTTGGGTTTTAATTGCCCTTAAACTTCCTCCTAGTCTCACTGAGTATTTACACATGCTTATTTTCCTGCTAAACACCAATGGATCTCAAATACAGAAAATAATTAAAAGTGAAGGTTGGGGGTGTGTCTTGGGGCAAACTCAGCTTTTATTTGTTTGAACTAATCTGACAAATCCATAAATTCAGTAAAGTGTTTAAGTAAACCAATTAGCACTTGGTTGAAGCTGTGATATGAATGGTGTGTGTAGATCCAAACCTGAAGATTGTTGGGGTGGCATTTAAACTGCCTTCTCAAAGGAATTCTAGGCTTGAAATTAAGTCTAAATTGAAAATTTTGAGAATAAATCTTGTCTATTCAACTTATTATCTATGTGACCTTGGGCAAGTTATCTAACCTTATTGATCCTCGGTTTCTTCATCCATTCAGATGTGTGCATGGTGAGTGTATATCTTCAAATGGGAAAGGAGGCCTAATAGTATGTATTTTCTAGAAGTTTGTGAGCATTGGATGAGACGTGTGCTTAAGGAATGATATCATGCTACCTATAAGTTGCTGTATTAAATATGAATTTGTGAAACAATTACTATCAGCTAAACCACGAGTCTCGAAGTGTGATCCAGGGACACTTAAGTGTTCCAAAGACCCTTTCAGAGTACTGGCAAAGTCACACATTTTTATAATAGTACCAAGATTTTTTTTCTTAAGTCTCTTTCTCTCACAAGCATATCACAGAATTTTCAAGAATCTACACAGCATGTGATATCCAACACGTGAGCGCAGGATGAGACATTCAAAGAGATATGCAGGATTGTAAAGGGGTCCTGAGAGAAACGAGTCTGAGAACCGCTGTGCTGAAGCACGTTAGTCCACTTTAGGTAGATGTGTCCTGAGATGAACCTGTGGGGGGGGGGGGGTTGGAATTACTCTGCAAAGGACCTCAGCTCTGCACCTCCCAGAGGTGAAGCCACGACCTTCCGTGCATGCTCTTCATTCACAGGAGCTGGAGTTCGGAATGTAAAATCCCATGATTAGATGCTAGTTTTAGTTATAAAAATGAAACCTGCGCAGGAATATGCATCATGGTTATATCTACTATTAATATCCAGAACTGGGAATTTATTGTCTTTCTTTAAATTCATCAGCAGTTTACTGAGGACCTACAGTGTGCCAAGCACTGTACTGGAATTTGCACAAATAGTCTCTTATTTGATCCTCAGAACCCTGTGATACAATTGTCATTATTTGCCCTTGGCGTACATGGCCTACTAGAAAGGCAGTTGAATGTCGCAGGGAAGGCATCGACTCTGGGAGCCTGACCATCTGATTTTAAATCTCAGCTCTGCCATCCACTAGCTGTGTGACCTCAGGCAGGGCACTTAAGTTCTCTGTGCTTCATTTTCCTTGTCCATAAAATGGGTATAATAATAGCCCTTAAATCATGCATTTGTTATGAGGATTATGTGAGTCAAACTATGTAAAGTGCTCAGAAGAATGTCTGGCATTTAATAATCAGCATATAATTTTTGCCATTATTATTTCTACAACCCAAATAATATTCTTGATTATAGAGTTAAACCTACCAGTTAACACACTCATGGACACCGTCGTGCTCATGGGCCAATCAGAAGATTTATTCTTGAGGGTGTATGGAGGCCAGAGGCATCAGGAGCTCAAACCCTGCATGGCCCAACCATCTTTCTCATTCTAAAGCTACATATTTCATTCCTTGCTCTGGCAAATGCACTCAGAACTGACTACCTTTGATATAGAGGTGAACCAGGGAACAAAAGCTGAGTCTATTCCAAGGATATATTTTTGATTGTCAGTTATGTGCCAGGAACAGTGAGGAGCACGGCAGAGGCACGGGGGCACTGCACCGTAGGCAGTCCCGTTAAGGAAACCATCAGGGATGTCTAGAATTAGAACATAGTGTGAGAGGAGAAGTTAAGAAGACAGTCTTGTTCACCAGGCTACAGGGCTTGAGTTGGCTCTGAAGACAAACAAGGATCACTTGAGTTTGAGGATTCAGAACAGCACGGTCAGGTCTATGCTTTAGAATTATCTTGGCTGTAAGCATGGAAGATGGATTGTAGACCATGGGACCAGAGTGGAGGTGAGGAGGTTAACTGAGAGATTGTTATCATATTTCCAGTGAGAGATTATGAGGCTTTGAACTCGGGGATGATGGTATAAATAAGGAAAATGGTGCATTTATGAGAAGTGTGTGTGTGTGTGTGTGTGTGTGTGTGGGAAACAGTTTTTTAGAACTGGAAACTACATTATAAATCATCTAATCCTTCCTTCCCTCCTTCCCACCATCAACTTTGTTGATTAAAAACTGAAGGTAAATGTCTTGCAAAAGCCTCAGAGAGACAGAAAGGATTAGTGGAAAGAAAAAACAAATTTAATAATTTGACCGGGTTTCTAATCCTCCCTCTGTCCTTCACCTCTTTAAGATTCAGCTACTTATTTTCTGAAATGTAAATGAAACTACCTGTCCTGCCTGCCTCACAGATTGTTGAAGCAATCTGCCTAATGAGATAACATATTTGTAAGCACTTGGTAGCCTGTAAAACATGCTATGCACATAAATTATTATAATTTCTAGGTACTCTGATGCATTTTCCATTCTTTGCATCATGACAAAAGTGAAAAGCATTAGTGAAACTGAAAAAGAGAAAAGCTCTCCGTGGTGCCAGGAAGGAGGGGGCCTCCCCAGATTCTGACGGGCAGATCCATCACCCACCCAGAGGAAAGAACAGGGCTGGTTTCCAGGACCTGAGAAAAGTTGATGACACCGGGCTGCCACGTTCGGGGACATCTGTGCTTCCCACTCCTTGTCTGAAAGTGAGAGATGATGTTCGCTCATGGTCCAAGAGTGAAGAGAAGTCATTTCATTTTAGATAAAAATGAATGAAACATCAGGGCATTGCAAGTCTCCCAGTACATGGTCAAAGCTTGCTAATAGATACCAGGAAGTATTTATAGGTCACACTGAGAAGCAATTCACATTGAGAGTGTCACATTGGCTTCAATCCACTAAAGGATTAGTAGTCAGGAACTTTTTATGTTACATCATATTTTCAACACCTTTGCTTCTCTCTCTTCCTCCCACACCCTCCTTATCTTCGTCTCCATCTGTTTCTCTCTCTTTCCATCTCCATCTCTCTCTCTGTGTCTCATTGTATAGAATATTACATGGCAAAGTATTACCATTTTAGTTAGTAAGTTGAGCCCTGGGTTAATGTAATGAATATAAATGGAAATAGCCTTTTTTGGAGGAAGAGTTATAAAACCAAACTCTCTGATTGCTATCAACCTGGGAAAATGAATTCCTCAGCAAGAAGCAAAACAAAACTAGTGTTCTCATATTTATTTAAGATTGGGAAGTTAAGATTGACTATACCTCTATACTCTATGAAATTTCCCTGAACCAACTACAAGCTCCTATAAAAAAATACAGAATTCTGCAAAGGCGTGCATTAAAAACGCAAAGGGTGATAGGGAAAAAAATGAGATTGGGGCAGACCACTTAAATAAAACTCTGTAGTTAAGCCCAAACAACAACAAAAAATAATAATCTGAGTAAAAATTGCAGCACAAGGAAAAACAAATGATGATAATTCACAGATCCTGAAAAAGCTTTTGATAAAATTCATCCTTCATCTCAATAAAAAAAATACAACAGCAGGGGCAACTGGGTGGCTCAGTCAGTTAAGTGTCCGGCTCTTGATTTTGGCTCAGGTCATGATCTCAAGGTTGTGAGACTGAGCCCTGTGTCAGGTTCTGTGCTGAGTGTGGAGTCTACTTAAGGTTCTCTCTCTCTCCCTCTCATTCTGCCCCTCCCTTCCTTCACTTTCTCTCTCTCTTACAGGAAAAAAAACACAAAAGGAAAAAAATATATATATATATGTATACACACACACACACACACACACACACACACACACACATGCATACACATACACCTCTTAGTCCTAAAGCCAGCATCTTATTAAGGGGGAAATAGAGGCATTTCCATCAAAATTAGTCAACAAAACAAGGATGCCCACCATCTGCACTGCTGTTTAATGTATAGAAGGCATTTGTCAATGCACTAGATGAAAAAATTCAACTAGAGACACAGAAATTAGGGTGGGGGAGAGTGTCATTTTTTTGAGGATGATATGATAATAATTTGAAAAGCCTAGAATATCAAATGATAAAACTACTCAAACAGTGAAATAATTCAATCAGGTAGCAGGATACAAAGGTAATACCCAGAAATGAACAGCCTGCATAGACAGTAAAAGAGAGGACACTTTGGAAGAGAAAAACACATTTTTGATTACTTACGAACATCTTTAAAAAGAGATGTGCAAAACCTGTATGATGAAAACTTTAAAATATTCCTGAAAGTCACAGCAGAAACTGAACTATACAGATATTTCTTTATCTTATGTAGGATGACCCCACAGCATAAAAGTATTAATTCTCCCTGAGTTAACTTATAAATTTGATACACATAAATTTAATGTAAAAATATGAATCTTTATTATGAAACTAGAAAATTTTTTTAAAAGATTTCATTTATTCATTTGACAGAGAGAGAGAGCACACAAGTGGGGGAAACAGCAGAGGGAGAGGGAGAAGCAGGCTCCCCGCTGAGCAAGGAGCCTGATCCGGGACTCAATCCCAGGATTCTGGGATCATGACCTGAGCCAAAGGCAGACAACTTAACTAACTGAGCCACCCAGGTGCCCCGAAACTAGAAAAATCTTAATTGTGAAACCAGACAATCTTTATTATGAAACCAGATATTTTGTTGATACAAAAATTTATATGGAAAAATAACGATGCAAGAATGGCTAAGAAAAGACTGTGAAAGAAAAACTGAGTGGGGCACTAACTCAACCTGTCTTACAAATTAAACATGTATGATTAAAACTGTGTAGTAGTGGCACATGGAACAGTGGAGGAGAGTCAAAGTCCAGAAACAGACAGGAACCTATGGGAATGTAGAATATAATGAAAGTGGCGTCTCAAATCACAAAGACTCTGCTGTAACAATGGCATAACTATTTGGAAATAGAAGTAAAGTAGATGGATATCTTGTATCATGCACAAGAATACATTGCGAGTGGTCTGAGATCTAAATGCAGGCCTTGACACCACGTATAGAGGAAATTCCTTTATAAACTGGATATAATTGGGATGCCTGGGTGGCTCAGTGGGTTAAGCGTCCACCTTCAGCTCAGGTCATGATCCCAGGGTCCTGGGGTCCCGGGATCAGGTTGGCAACAAGCTCCTTGCTCAGCAGGGAGTCTGCTTCTCCCTCTGCCTGCCGCTCCCTCTGCTTGTGTTCTCTCCCCTTCCTGTCTCTCTCTGACAAATAAATAAAACCTTTTTAAAAAATTTAAAAAAATAAACTGGATATAGTTAGGAGAGGGGTTTTTATTGATTTTAAATCCAGAGCCACTAAAAGTGAAGAGTGATAATTTGCCTATACGAACATAAAAAAAAAAAACCCCAACTTTGCACAGCACAAAACACCATAAACAAAGCTAAAGCCAATGATGAACTAGTAAAAAATATTTGCAAAATATATCACAGAGAAAAAATGAACACTGTATATATGTGTGTGTATATGTGCGTATCCCAAAATATATCTAGATGTGCACGTGTAATCTTAAAAATTGAGGGTACAAGGACCCAAAACATGGCAAAAGACATGAATGGACAATTTACCAGGAAAGATAAAAATTAGGTCCTAAATATACAGAAAAAATATTCAACTTCACTCTTGGCGAGAGAAATGCCACATAAAGCTACTCTGAGTTACTTCACCTATCAAAAATTTTAAAAACTTGACAACGTATTTTGTTGGCACGTTAGGGAGCCAGGCACTCTTACGTAGGGGGATAAGTAGAAATGCGAATGGGTACAACCCTGTGGAGGAGAAACTGGCATATCTAACAAAACTGGGAAATTACACTAATGAGACATCTCCAAAAATAACTTTTTAAATACACATACCAAAGGTTACTGATTGCGTCATTGTTTTAAATAGCACGATCTGGGTACAAACTCGATGTCTGGGAGACTGATTAGAAGCAATGATGATACACTTACACAGTGAAGCACTATATCGCTGTTCGAAAAAAAAAAATTGAAGATCTCTGTGAACTGGTATGTTGTGATTTCCAAGATACATGGTAAAGTGAGGAAAAAACAAGGTGCAAAAGGATATCTACTACGTCAGCTTTTGTTTAAGACCATTTAAAGAAAAAGTGAAGTCACAGGAACCAGTGAAGTAGACACTCGCGCTGAAGGAAGGCCCCTCTGTGACATTTTCAACTTTTTTCTGAAATCATATACAGCCAATGCTTTCCCTTTCAAGTATGAGAAAGCTTGCCCCTAGTTGTTACAAATTATAAACGCACTGAGGAAAATCATGTAAGAACCAACGTGATTTCCTCAGTATATTGATATTATTCCCCTTTACTGATAGCATATGAACCAAAAAACACATTGTAGCAGAACAGACTGTATAGTGCTAATAATTAGCACTATTTCAAGGAAATGGGTTCCCCTAAGACCAACAAAGTGAATTAGAAGCCCTGCTCTGCACTTGGTAGTTGTGTGCCATGAGCTCATGACTTAATTTCTCTGAGCCTCCGGTTTGTTTGTTTTTTTGAATCGGTAAAACTGAGATATTAGCAATGCTTACCTCATATGGTTGTTTTGACCATTAACTGAGACAATGCATGTAAATGCCTAGCACACATTCAATAAATAAAAGTACCTATTACCACTGTCTTTGTTAGCATCGTGTCCTTTCTTTGGCTGTGCCACAGCACTGAACTCTGTGTCTACGTCATGCAGACAACACAAGTGCGGGCGCACACACACACACACACGCACACAGACACAAATAGATATGTCCAAACACTATCCAGTCTTGTATCTCACAGCTCCTTCTCCTTTTCTCCAGCTTCATAATATTAAGTTACATTGTACATCAAATTCTTATTTTGATCTTGGGGACTCTGCTCACAAAGTCCTTTCCACTTGAGTGTCCCACTCCCCATTTTTCTAATCCTATGTCAAGTCTAAATATCCCTTTAGCCTTTCCTACATCACTCAGAACCCACTGTGCTTCCATAGTTCATTGGTCTACAGCAGGCTTGAGTATATTGACTTGAAATGTTCTTCAGCTGTTTTCTGTGTTTACATCACTACAGCAACAAGCTTTTAAGCTTTCCGAGAGTGGGAGCCATCATTTATTCCTCTAACATACCCACCACAACACCTGGCAGTGTGTGTCATGTATTGTCCATTACCTTCGAACCTTTATCACACTGAATTGATTTGAAATGTGTCTATGTTTTAAATATGTTTCAAGCAAAAGGGATCAAGTATTACAGAGTGGTTCAGTAAAACTGACTACATATTTATAAAATCCCACCCCTGAGACTTGGTAACAAGGAATTTATGAATTATATTACACAAATTATGCCATCATATAATTTTGTCTATTAACCTCAAGGGGATGTTTTCAGTTGTGGAAATTTTTTGACAGGTTGTCATATTTCAATCCAAGTTATAACAGATTCTGACATTCTAAAAATCTTGATTTAATATGCCAGAAATAGACAGTGACTGTCACTGATGGTCTTGTCTGCGCTGAACTAAATTCATTCCTCAGGGTCATAGCATTGCATCTCAGCAATGAGATTTCAACACTGGTTCTGATCCAGGTCAATGAATAAGATATCATGCACCCAGGCTTTACATAGAAATAATAAATGGATTGTGGTTTTCTCCTCTGGCTATCAGGTTCTTTTTTTCACCTCCACCTCCCAAGAGTGTAAAGAAAAAAACACAACTGCAAAATTCTAGATAGACCTGGGAAGAAATACTTTCTTAATCAAAATATAATTCTCCTTGGAAATCAGGCATAAGTCTAGGGTGCAAAACAAAATAACAACAATAAAATCGTAAGCTGTGTTACATGGTCATTATATTAATATAAATGGAAGAGCATTTCTAACTCAACTAAAGTGTGCTTTACGTGGTAAGCAAAATAATAGCGCCCAAAGACATCCGCGTCTTAATCCCTAGAGCCTGTGAATTGGCAAATATAATTAATTTGAGGACCTTGAGATGGGAAGATTATCCTGGATTATTCAGGTGGGCTCAGGGTAATTAGGCAAAGTGGAAGGAGGAGGCAGAGACAGAGATGTGACTATGGAAGGCTGGTCAGAAAGATGCTATGATGCTACCTTTGAAAATGGAAAAGAGGCCATGAACCGAGGAATGCAGGGAGCCTCTTCAAAGCTGAAAAAGGCAAATCAATGATTCTCCCATAGAGCCTCCAGAAAAGGAAGGAGCTCTGTTTCCACCTTGATTTTAGCCAGTGAGACCTGTGTGGGACCTCGTACACATACAGAACTGTAAGATAATATATGTCCATTGTTTTAAGCAACAGAGTTTGTGGTCATTTGTTATGACAGTAACAAAAAACTATATACTTTATCTGCAACACAGTATAATCTCTATGAAGGCATAACCGTGATGTTAGTGCTCATTTCCAAACCCTAGCACAGTGCCTGATCCGTAACACAGTCTTAGTATATATCCTCTGAATGAAATATTGATAACACCTTTTCTATTTTACCTAATAGTCCTACTATACTATCTATGCCCACTTTCCCAATAATCTGATTCCTTATATTTAGGTATCATCAGCATCTCTTGAACTTTGTAGATAGGGAAATATTTAGTAGCTTGTTGAAAATTATCTAGCTACGGTCAAGGCTTGAGACAAGGTCATCTGACTTTCAGTCCAGTGGCCTTTTCACCATAAGACTGCATGACCACCCAACTGCAGTCTGTATAAGAAAGACGATGGATTGGCCAATCAAAGTCTCTAAACATGCCTCTAAAACAAGCTAACATTCTCTTTCTAATTACACTTGACTTTGAAGATAATTCAAATTAGGAATAAAATGACAACATCACACCTTAAAAGAAATGTCTTGCCATTCCACTTAAAAAATCTCATCATTCAAAGGGAGAAGGTGCCCCAGGTTCTTTCTCCAGTTACAGAGAACAAAGCATTATCTAGCATAGTGGGTCCTGGAATAGGAACTCCTAGACTCGGCAGTATCGTTAGAGGAAACGTGACCACCTGCTTCAGCACTGCTGAAGAACTACCCTGGAAGCCAGAAGTCCACACCAGAGGCAGACGGGCCCACTATCCCAGAATCAGACCTCCATAGTCACTTTGTGCATAGGAATCCTGCTTGGGTCTTCTTTGATACTATCCTGAGCTGTTTTGGTGGCTGTATTAGTATACAGCAATATAACAAATTACCCTAAAATCTGCTGATTTTAAGCAATAATAATCAGTTAACATTTCTCATAGTTTCTGTAGCTCATGAATTCAGTAAGGGCACAGCGGGGATGGCGTGTCTGTTCCACAATATCTGGGACCTCAGCTAGACAACTCAAGAGTCTGGGGGCTGCAGTCATCTGGGGGCTTGACTAGGGCTGGAGGAGCCACTTCTAATGTGGCTCACTCACGTGGCTAGCAAGTCAGAGCTGGATATTGACAAAAGACCTCAGTTCTTTTCTATATGGGCTTCTCTATGGGGTTGCATAGTGGCTTCCTCCAGAGTGAATAATCTAAGAGGTCAAAGTAGAACCTGCAAGACATCTTATGACCTAAAGCCATATATAATCATTTCCACAGTATTCCATTAGTCACATAGGTCAGCCCTGATTCAACATAAAGAGGACTATCCAAAAGCATGAATTTCAGGAAGCAAGGATTACTGGGGGCCGTTTTGGGGGCTGACTATCACATCAACAGAATCAAAGCACTTTACTCTTAGAAAACATCTTAACATGTCCTAGAACCAACAATCCTGCCTACTCTGCAGAAAAAAAAAAGTGATCAAGACTGTGCCTTATCAACCTTAGGTTTCTAAGGGAAACAATCCTTTCTCCTTCCCCAACTCCACGTTCATGCACTCCCTAGGAAGTACTTCCCCTCCTGTGAGGACAATACATAAAATTAATTAGTCAAGATAGGCTAAAAAGGTAAGGGATTGACTGTAACAAACAAAACCCCAGATTCCAGTGGCTTCTTTTAATTAATGTTGCATAGAGCAATGAAAGTCAGTGATTCTGCTGGAAAGGTTTTCCTTGATAAATCAGGAATCCATCTTTGTATATGACCACCATTGTCACTGGGGAAGGGGAAACGAGTGCGGACGATTCATAGTCAGACCCGGAAAGAGTGTACATCATTTATAAGGGAGTTTAGTCACATGGACCCAATATAACTGCGAGGAAGGTTAGGAAATGCAGTCCTCTTTAGTTCCCAGGGGGAGCAAATGGGATTACTGGGAATCTAGACAGCCCACTAATAGTTCTGTGCTACACTGCGTTATCCAAGTTGATCTGCTACTTTGATCTCGAGATTTTTTAAAAATATATCTTAGTTGATCATGTTAATTCTGTTTTCAAACTACTACTCAGGATAAAGACTAAACTCCATAGCAAGGCACGCCATGCCCTTGACCACTGGCCCGAACTTCTCCCGCCACAATTCTAGTCAACCCCCCCCCCCTTTCAGCCTGAATTCTTCCTTCCTTCTGGCCCATTCGATCACATGGGCATGAGCTTCCAACTGGCTCTTAGTTGTGTAATGACTGTAAGCAAGTGCTTTAACCTCTCTCCATCTCAGTTTCATCATTTGTAAAATGCGGAATAATAATATTCACTTCTGAGTTATTGTGAAGATTAAGTGAGAAAATATATATAAAGCACAGCACCTGAAACATAGGAATAACCCATAAACTCTGGCCATTTAGTTAATAATTTTCCTTCCATTTTTCTATGTGGTTAAACCAATGTGCTTGAAGAACAGTAAAATACAAATTTAATTATTATTATTTTTATTAATACAAACTTCCTATTACTTGGAGAGGAAGTGGGAGTGACTGCAAGCTTCGATTTAAGCTCAGTCCTACTTGTTGGATTTAATCCAGGCTTTACCACTTTCCTGCTTGGAAGCTTGGAAAAGTTACTTAAATTTTTTGGAATCTCAGTTTCCAGGCTCGCTAAGTCTGTTAAGTAAAGATAATGAGTATACTCATTTCATAGTATTTTTTGAGGATCAATTGAGAAAATGAATATAAAATGCTTTTGGGTTTCTTGTTCATAATGAATGCTTAATAAATAATAGCTATTATTATTTTACTATTACATTTAATGAATTCCTGCCATGGGCCAAATACCATGCTAGGTATTCCATCCTTAAAATCATTCCTGTTTTAATGCAAAAAAAAGTGAGGCTACCAAAAGTTAAGTAACCGTCCCAAGACCACGCTGCTATTACATTTGTGTTGAGGCATAAAGACAGGAGAGTCTGACTTTGGTATCTGCGTCCTTGCCATTATATTCCTCTATCTCCCAAATTCAATGAACATTTCTCCAAAAATATGTGTTCTCAGTGGCGGGTATTTAAACATAATGAAAGCACATATCCCTGTTATGACTGTGGCAGAACTGGAAACCTGATTTCTACGATGAGAGTGGATGGGACGTGTAGAATACGAACATTCTCCACTGTAGCATGACTTCCAAGGGACCCACCCTGACACATCCCTGAAGACATTGTCCACGATGCCAGGGCAGCTCTCCAGCCCTCCCATAAAGAAGCCAAGGGGCATCATGGGCCCTTTCCAGGTTGGTTGGTATTAGAACTGCTTTAAACAGTAATCCAAGTCTCCTCTAATCTTGTTATTCAAAGAAACTATACTTGCCCTTACCACAGGCTTTGTTTTGCCAGGACCTGTCCCCTAAAACATTTCAAATGAGGACTACCATGCCACCAGCACCCTCATGTGTAAGCCTATCTATCAGTGGCTTTAGCCAGTGAAGAATTTATGTAGTGAAGGCATCATGTATTCCTTAGTATTCATTTAGTTTTGCTTTGTTTATTTGTGCATTTGGGCCTGAATTGGTCAAAACAGATGCTAAGATGTAAAACCCTTTAAAAGGGTCGTCTAGGACATTCCTAAAGATTTACCATTCCAGTAATGTCCTAGGACTTCAGGGTGTTGATTTGTTGTTGGAGGTAAATTGATCAGTAAAAGGTTACCCACCCATTCTTCCCATCCAACTTTAAGTATAACTTCTTCCTTGAAGACTTCTCTGGAAATTCCAAGTATGCAGTGACTGCCTGTGGGCTAGCACTGCTCATTCCACACTTAGGTACATGGTGGCTTTTGCTATTATTCATTCAATCAATACTCACTGAGTACTCAACTCTATTCCAGACAGTGTTCTAGATGTTGAAGAAACAACAACAAGTAAGACAAAATCCCTACCTTCCTGGAACTTAGGCTCTAATGAAAGAGGCAGATGATAAATACCGAGATATTTATAAATGTCAGAAGAAAAAGAAAACTAGATAAAGGCACAATATTTATGGAGAGAGAGGATCATTTTAGTACAGTGATCAGGAAAGGCCTCTATAATGAAGTATCACATAAGCCCAGACCTAAGTAAAGTTAAGCCATGCGAATAAATGGGCAAAGAATGTTCAAAGGAGAGAGAAGAGTCCTGAGATGTCTTCACGCATAGTGTGCTCAGGAAACATAAAGGAACTTAGTCAGTGTGGCTGAAGTCCAGTGAGGGCTAGGGAGAAGAGCAGGAAATAAAGTCAGAAAAAGAGGCAGAGGGAAAAGCAGGAACAACTGCTAGATGTTCCTCTAGAAGTGAAGCTAACCCGTTGGGAGGGCCGAAAGCAGGAACAAGGGATGATAAAATACGTATTTTCAAAGAACCACTCAGATGTATAGACGAAAGATTGGGGTCCAGAGTCACTGGCAACACTGGAAGCTGGAAGACAGGTTAGCAAGTATTATGGTGGTCCATGGAGAAGACAGAGGTTTGCACTAAGTTTGTCCAACACTGTAACTGACATACAACACTGTGTAAGCTTACGGTGTACAGCATAATGACCTACACGTATTGTGAAGTGATTATCACAGTGAATTTAGTTAACATCCATCATTTCATACAGATACTAAAAAAAAAAAAAGAAGAAAAAATGTTTTCTTCCTTCCAATGAGAACTCTTAGAATCTACTCTCTGAACAACTTTCAAATATACGAGCAGCAGTGCTAACTATAGTGATTATGCTGTACATTACACCCCAGTACGTCATCCCCAGTATCTTGTAACTGGAAGTTTGTACCTTTGACCAGCTTCATCCGAGTTCTCCATCCCCATGTTCCACCTCTGAGAACCAAAAATCTGATCTCTTTTTTCTATGAGTTTTGTTTTTTGTTTTTGTTTTCATGTTTCACATGTAAGTGAGGTCATCCAGTATTTGTCTTTCTCTGTCTGACTTATTTCACTTGACATAATGTCCTTGAGGTCCATCCATATTGTCCCAAATGTCAGGATTTCCTTCTTTTTTATGGACGAATAATATTCCACAGCATAAATATACCACATCTTTATCTGTTCATCCTTCAATGGACACTCTGGCTGCTTCCATGTCTTGGCTATTGTAAATAATGATGCTATGAACACGGGGGTACAAACATCTCTTTGACATGGTGTTTTCATTTCCTTCAGATATATTACTAGAAGTGGAATTGCTGGATCCTATGATAGTTTTATTTCTAATTTTTCAAGGAATCTAATATTATTCTTTGACTCTAATATTGCTTACAGTGGCTTATGTGTTTTGCTTCATTTCCAAGTGAGATAATAAGTAATCACTAGCTGAGATGGGACTCCCCAAAAGGGAGATGGGCATGACTGGGAATAAAAGGGAGGGATTGGAACAGCGGCCCCAAATGACATTTCTCAGTAGATCCCAGAGCATTTGGAACAAAGTTATGTGACATACAAAACAGAACTTGGTATGTGCCAGTTGAAAAAATGATGTATACATTTCTAACTAGCACACTGAAAGTTGGGTCAGCGTAACCTTGGGCAGTCTTTCCGCTGCAAGTGTAATTCTTAGTGCATAAAACATCCTTTGGAGGTATGATGGGAGGCTTCATAGATTAGGATAAAAATAGAATATGTGGGGGCGTCTGGGTGGCACAGTCGTTAAGCGTCTGCCTTCGGCTCGGGGCGTGATCCCGGCGCTCTGGGATCGAACCCCACATCAGGCTCCTCCGCTGGGAGCCTGTTTCTTCCTCTCCCACTCCCCCTGCTTGTGTTCCCTCTCTGGCTGGCTGTCTCTCTCTGTCAGATAAATAAATAAAATCTTAAAAAAAAAATAGAATATGTGGTGAGGCCATACAGTAAGGAGTGAGGGTTCCAGAAAGCCAGAATAGTACTGACCTAGGGAAGGAAATATCACTGGAAGTAGTGATTAGAAAACTATACTTTTCAAATGAAAAACAATATCCTTTTTTCCAAGGTATATATATTTTTAGATATATTCTTAAATGGCATCATATAACACAAGCTGGTTGCCTTTTTTTTTTTTTCTCCTGTGCTGGCTCTTCTACTTCTGATGATTTGCCGCTTCCTCTGCTCCTTCTTCTCCCTTCTCCCATCCCCATTACTCCCACCCCGGCAACTACAGTCCCCACGAAGTATCTGTACCTGTGTTAAAACTGCAATTTGTTTCTTTTTAACATTTTTCACTAAGGCCTTATGATCACTTATTAACACATATACATATATATATGTGTGTGTCTGTGTGTTCTGCCTATATGGCATAATATTACTATCTGCATCTTGTTCTGTTATTTGCCATGTACTCATAAAAACTCCTCCAAGCCAACTGGTAAAACTCTTGTTCATTCTTTTTAATGGCTACATAAAATCGCACGGCACGGATGTGCCATAATGTAGTTTGCCATTGTGCTATTTAAAATCAATCTGGTCTTGGTTAAAAAAGTTTCCCTTTCCTCTAGACTGGATATGTGGTCTTCTATAATTTTCTTCTAAAATATTTATTATTTCACTTTAAAAATGTTAAAGCTATTAATTCATGTGAATATTAATTTTGGATATCCGGTGTGGTAGCCATTTGCTCCAACCCTATTTATTAAGTAACCTATCTTTTCTTTCTCAATTGATTATAAGGTGTTTTTTTTAATAGAGTAAATGCTCATATAAGAGTAGTATTTTTTCCTATATTTTTATTCTCTTCTATTGATCTATGCATCTAGTGTTACGTGTTACCACATTTATCTAATTGCTGTGACTACGGAGTGCAGTGTGATGTTGCCTAAAGCACGTCTTCCCTCACTTTGCTGCTTTTCACACTCTTCTTGACTACTGTCATACATTTATTCTTTCTTTAGCTCATTTTGTACAACTCTCCCAAAGCTGAGATTCTAATTGTAATTACATGAAATGCACATGCATTAGAACTTTTCTATGACATCTGACTTCCCACTGAAGACTATGGGTATATTTTTCCATTTGTTCCATCCTTATCCCATTTGTACGTTTTCCGAGTTTTTCTTACTTAGGTTATCCTTAAGTGTTTCACGGTTTGATCTCTGAGATCTTGTCCTACGGCTGCTTTTGCACAGGGGGCACAGCCCTTGCATTGACTTATTTGGGGGTAACTTAGGGGTAATGCAGAGGAGGATCACTTTGGTGGGGACAAATTCGTCCACAACACCTCACAGCACTTCACTGGCTTGATTCTCTCACCAGCTAGCTACTGGGTTTCTGAACACAGAAGGAAAAATTAAGCACTGTTCTCTGTCTTTAGTATCTGCTCTGTTTGCCTTTGATCATAGTCATTTTAATGTTCTAATTATTGTCATTTCGAGTGCATGTACCACGTGTGGTCCTTATTTTTTCACACAGGTGGTTCTCAGGGAATTATGCCAAGTGGGGCTTTTGGGGCATTTTTCTTTAAAGAGTTATTGTGGGGCAGAGAAGGAGTAGGAACACACATACCAAAATTAATAATATTTCCATTGTAAAGAAATTAAGATATTCACCGTAAGAATTTCCTACATATGTAGACTAACTTTAATGGCAAAAATAAAAATTAACTTATTAGCTATGACTCTCAATTTCTATGCATAAATATGTTTTGTTTTTTATTTGCTAGGCACCTGTGCTAATAAAATCCTTGGATTCTGAGTTTGATAGCAGTCTTAATAAAAGTAAGATTATAGAAGCAGCAATAAAACCTATCATGCATGATTAAGTATGGAGGGGCAAATTAATTTGGCACTGCTTTGACAGAAAATTTCCCTTTGTTGTGCTTATATGCCTGTATTTTGTACCAATGGCTTTTGTGATCCCCTAGTTTAATCATGCCTTTAAGGTGATGAGCTACATGCTGGTGACAGAATATCAAACTCGAGATGTTTACTCAGGAAATACCTAGAAGGCGTAGCAGGCACAGGATCCCGAGCTGCCTGTGGCATTCACACAAAAAGGAAGGGGCCTAATGTTTTTCAAAACACTGGATTACTCTATGTTTGAGATATCTTTTTAAGGAAAAATGTTAAATTTAATACTTTCATAGCAGAAGATGGTATGTTTTTACACCTTAAAGTTAAGATTTAGAAAGTAAACTCTATTAAGGGTTAAGGAAGATTGAGAGCAAGTTATACATCCCATGGTTTTCCCCAATGTCCACCTTCTATTCCATGAATGATTTTGAGGTGCAGGGAGAGTTGGAGACAAAGAGATGGCATTTTTCTTTGAGAGACAGTAGGAAATTCAGAACAAGGGCAGAATTTAACCTCTGTCTTATTGAGATGATTAAGAGTATGTGCTTATTAAGAGCATGAAATGTGCTGTTAAATCATTTTTGGAATCCAATAATTTTCAAAGTTTACAGGCATCATGATATAATTATGATAAAATGTTATTAATGAGAGGAGGACAGAAACTTATGTTCATATATAATGTGTAAGGGAGTTACTTAAAGGTCAATTGGTAGAACTACTAGTTACCTGCTTCAGTGCCTTGGCAGTTATGCCATATTTTAGTGTAAAATAAACAATTTCTATATAGGCTTTTGTCTTATCCAAATGTGGTTTTCCTATTTCCTTTCTTATATGCAGTGATCAAAGAAATCTTAGTTGATGTCAGTTCTCAGGAAATGTAAGATACTATCTAGGTTAATGTATGGCCAGTTTCAGCCCAATTTATTTGCGGGAAGATGACAAATCACTTTCTGTGCATTTACACCTGCAATAATACTTTACTTTCACTTTGACATACCTCCATTTGATATCATATCATTTGCATCAATGATATGGGATTATCTTGAATTTCATGGAAGACTTCACTCCCATGAATGGCTCGTATACCCTATATACCATATATACTGCTTCATATTTGAGAAAGAATGATAAATATCTCAGAATAGGAAACATTCTTGATTCAGTAGGTCTGACATGAAGTTCCCATCCTACTCAGTTTTAATTCTAATGAATCGCTTCTTTGGGGGAAGCAGTATCTGCATTTTAATTGGGGGTGAAAAAAGCCTAAGAAAGAATGTCTCGGGGCGCCTGGGTGGCACAGCGGTTAAGCGTCTGCCTTCGGCTCAGGGCGTGATCCCGGCGTTATGGGATCGAGCCCCACATCAGGCTCTTCCGCTATGAGCCTGCTTCTTCCTCTCCCACTCCCCCTGCTTGTGTTCCCTCTCTCGCTGGCTGTCTCTATCTCTGTCGAGTAAATAAATAAAATCTTTAAAAAAAAAAAAAAAGAATGTCTCAGTGTGAGATTGCAAGTACTAGTGAAGTTTAAAACAGGCAACAATTAAGTTCCCTACCTGGCCGTCATATTCTACCTAAGAAAATAATCAAACAAAGCACTAAATTGTACATACCAATCTCCACCTGATGACCAGACCGTGGAATTCACACGGAAATAGTCCAGAACTGGAAATGTCTTTTAAAAAGAAAACTATTCCTAGGAAAGTTCTTCTGGCTCAAAACCTTAGCAAGAACAATAGTCAGTGCTACTATATAGTTCATCATCCAAGCCAGGATGCTTTTGAAAAGTGAAAGAGGGAATATTGTAATTGCACCAGAACATCAGGCAAAACCAGGACTGTCCTAGGCAAACTAAGCCTGTCAATAATGTATTATCAAGAATGAAACTTCCCTGAGTGGGTGTTTTTTTTTTTTACCAATTTGCCCCAAATCTTACATTGGTGCAAGAAATCTTTCTTTTAACATGGTCGTCATTATGCCTCCAAGAATAGTGGATAACATTTATTAAGTACCCTGTGCTCATAGCACACATACATTTTACTTCTGGGATGAGAATTTTACATGCATTATCTCATTTAATCCTCACTTACTACTTTTAACCCTTATTTTACAGTTGAGAAAATTAAAGCACAGAGAAATTAAAATACTGGTGACCATTTCAGTAGCAAAGCCCAGATGTGAATACAGTATGATTCTGTAACCTGTGCCCTGAAGTAATAAATGTTATTCTTTCATCATAGTTGCCTTTAAATATTAGAATCACAATTGTGCATAATTTCTCCTTTCTCCTTTCACTACAGACACTGGTAATCTATCCCTACATGGCCCAGGCATGGCCACAAAATTCTTCTCAACACAACACTCCAAGAAGCAACTATCAATGTTCAGATCTTCCTATAGACCTTGAACTAGTCCAGATCCTTACTTTTACAAATGGGAAAACTGAAGCCCCATTGTTCTTTCTGAGACTGACACAGTTACTATCCACCCAGCATCATTATCTTCCCTCTTTTTCCTGCCACCGAAACCTCAGTTGTGTTCAACTCCTAGGTGGCCACATGTAACAGAAGAGGCTAGGCTTTCTCTAGGCCCAGGACATAAATTTGGATTAGTCCAAGCTGATCACCATGATGTCAGCATTCCCTTATCAGTGGTCAACTTGGGAATGAATATGAGACACAATTCTGGCCCACGAGATGGGAGATTATTAGCTACTGTTAACTAGGAAGAAGTAACTCTGGAAAACATTTTTCTTGAAGAAGAAACACATGAGAAGATACAGTCCATTCTCTTCTTCCTACCGTGGGATACTATATAATCCTTGGGGAAAGGTATCATTTAGGATCTTGTTAGCCATGAAACACACGTCTGAAGCCAACAGTTACTATATCATGTGGTTGGCCAAAAATACTTTGTTCATTTTCTAGTGCTATATGACAAATTCCCCCCAAATTCAGCAGCTTAATACAACACGTATTCATTACCTGTTTCCGTGAGTCAAGATTCTAGGTATGGTGTAGCTGGATCTTTTACTCATGGTCTCACAAGGCTGTAATCAAGTCATTGGTCAGGATACATTTTCACTTGGACTCTCAACTGAAGGAGAATCTACGTCTAAGCTCATTCACAACATGGGCAGAACTCATTTCCTTGCATTTGTATGCCTGAGGGTTCCGATTTTTTTTTCTGACTGTTGGCTCGAGGCCACCCTCAGGTTTTACAGGCTGTCCACAGTTCCTAGAGGCCAGCTGCAATTCCTTGATACATGGGCTTCCCTAACATGCCTACTTCATTAAGGCCTCAAGGACTTTGTGTTTTCTGGAACTATTTGTGGGAAAGAGAAGGAGCACAGTGATTTTCCAAAAGTAAAAATAAATATGGGAGCCTGGCTTCAAAAGTGACCGGATGGTTTAACTCAGTGGTGAATGAGCCACCGTGGACAAACCCGGTAATGAGTATAGGGAGAATTTTCTCTCTTCTTCTGTGGTCACCTATAAAGAGTAGAAAGGGAGAACTGGATCCAGAAGAGGCACAGGATAAACCTTCATATATTCATTTGTGCATACGTTCGTTCATTCCTACATTCATCCAACAGATATTAAGGGAGCACAGAATATAGGATAAGAGCTCGGGCAGATGCAAAGATGAATCATACACAATACACAACCTAATGGGAGCAGGGAGAAGCAAGAAATACAAGTAACTATAAAATAATACAGAAACGATTAAGCGCCATAAAAGATGAGCGTGCCTTGGCAAGGACCAATGCCTGATTTCACTACCACTAAATGCTAAGCCTGCCTAGAGGTAAAAGAGCCTTCGTCCAGCAAGAACCAAAAGGTAAATTAGTACATTCAAAAACAGGGAGGGAGAGCGTTCCAGGTGAAAGAACAGGTAAACAAAGGGAAGAAGGAGGAAAGTGTTGAGCGTATGAGGATATGCGCAAGTGAGAACTTATGGTACATTGTGACAGGAAAACAGCACAGAAAGCTCACAGGGTTAAAATGAGGAGGACTGCAAAGGCAGTGAGCAGAAAGACAATGTGCCAGAATCCATTCCATTCATACAGGACTCTTTTCATGAGACCGCAACTCACTTATGCCACCTCAGGATGATTTATAAGAGTTAGTGCAACCGGCAGATGGAGAGGTTTCTGGATTCAGTATGAGTTTAAATAAAAAGGATAAAGTACTGGAGTTTGCATTATCACGATTACCAACAAATAAAAGAAATATTAAAGTCATTCACAAGGAAGCATCTTAAATGTAGTGATGTGATACATGATGGCTGCCCTGGTGAAGCAAAGCTACACCTAGAAATGGAATCCTTTACGTTCTCCCATTTTTTCCCCTTCCCTGTATGTCTCTCTGAAACTTCAGTCATCTGCTGGACTCATGGACACCTTTCAGTTCTTCGATATCTTCTCTCAGAAGCATCTCATTCCAGAAAAAGACAAATATCTCATGGTAATTTTTCTCTTAAAAGGATACAATCTTAAGACATAGCAGAACTGTAACGGTGGTAATTGTGGACATGAACCAAGAGCTAAAGCTTCACTGCTTCGCTCGGGGCACTGAGCTTGGCTCTCAGTGTGACCTCTAAGACAGGGATCCTAAAACCTCTGGACACTGTTCACCAGGGTCTCCGTGCTTCATAGGTGTAATCTGCTTGGCAGTTAAAATGCACTCACATGCTCTGTACCTCTTCCCTCCTCCAAGGTTATTTAACATTCACCAACTCAGATCTGGTAGCTTTTTTGGGATTTTAAAAAAGAAGAGTGTTGAAGGTCTGTGTGTGTATAGTTCTCTGTGTCTCGTCCTATGTAATGCTGTAGTCAACAAATTACGCGAAGGCGTAGGAGTCCACGTGTGACTCTCGGCAGAGCAAATCATTGGATTTGTAAGCATGTGCATGGATCTCTGGCATAGTTTCTTGTGTATGCTTTTTGGATGAATTTTTTTTCCCCTGCCCTTCTGTTTCTTCCTGAAAACTCACTATCCCGCTCTTATGGACTCACATTCTAGAACAGAATACAATCTTCACAGAGATTATCGTTAATGTTGGATCCAGCAATAAACACTATTCCACTGAGACCCAATATGGAGTCTGTTAATGAAGGAAGAGATGAGTTTTATTCTCATGTCATTTTCAAAAATATAGATAGTCTCATGCTAGACTAAATAAGAAAGCAAACATTCTGCAGCTCAAGTTTTAACCCCTAGTATGAGAGATTGAAGTGGGAGCACTGAGTCTACAGTGTTTGGCAAACAGTAGAGAATAAATGAATGAATGAGGTTTAGATTTATTTTTTGACTTTTCATAGTTGATATCTGCAAGCATACCAGGATACTAATACCAATGTTTTAATGAAGTCTTGAACAGGAAAAATATGACACTACTTTCATTTTTTAAAAGATTTATTTATTTATTTATGAGAGAGAGAGTGCATGTGCACATAAGCAGGGGGAGAGCCAGAGGGAGAAAGAGAGACTCTCAAGCAGACTCCCCACTGAGCCCTGAGCACAAGGTGGGGCTCAATCTCACCACCCTGAGATCATAACCTGAGCTGAAATTAAGAGCCAGACACTTAACTGACTGAGCCACCCAGGCACCCCTGGCACCACCTCCATTCTGAAGAACACATTTGTCAATCTGCACCTTTGATTTAAAGACAGTCAATTAGCTCTGTGTCAGGCCCTGTTTAGGAACTGGAAATACAGGAGCTAAATATGATACTTCAAATCTCTTCCCTTAAAGACAGTTTGTGTGTGAAATAGTGGGGGACAGCAGGTGTGTACAACATATGTGTCAAACATTCAAAAAGACAAACCAACACACAAAATCATTTGCTATTAGGGAAATGAAGACCACAACAACAGAAACACCACTGCATATATATGAGAATTACTAAAATTTTGAAAAATGACAATGCCAATTGCTGGTGAGAATGAGGAGCACCAGGAACTCTCATTCATCGCTGGTAGGAACATGAAATGGTAGGAACATGAAATGGTAGTCACGTTGGACAACAGTTTGGCAATTTCTTCAGGAGACAACCAGTCTTATGAAGCAACTGCACTCTTAGATATTTATTCCAACTGGCTTGAAAACTTGGGTGTATACAAAACATACACATTAATGAATAAACACAGTTTATTCATAATCACCACAATCTGGAAGCAACCAAGCCATCCTCCAACAGGTGAAGAGTAAACAAATTGGTACATCCACACAATACAGTATTTAATGACAAAAAAGCAAGGAAATAACACGCCATGTAAAAACATGGATGTCTATCACTAAACGAAAGAAGCCAGTCTGAGAAACTACATTCTGTATAATTTCATTTATATGACATTCTGGAAGAGGCAAAACTATAGTGATGGTAAACAGACTGATGGCTCTATAAGCCTAAAACTTTCTTAAATAGAAAGTTTATTTAAATAAAAAGACAACCCATACAGATGATAAGTTTGGGGAAAAGATAAATTCATTTTTAGATGTATTATATTGGAGGTGTCTAAGAAAGATCTAGGTGGAGATATGTATTTATTCACTTATTCATCATATATTTATTGAATGTCTACTATGCGCCTGGCACTGTTCTGTGCATTCTACAAAACAAAAAACAAAAAACAAAAACAAAAGACCCCAAAAACCGAACAACCTTGTTTTCATCAAACTTATAATGGAAAAGGTAAATGTATAGTAAATAATTGTAAAATGGACATACTATTACATGTTGGTATTGCCATGAAGGATTGTGATATGAAAGGGTATTAAGGATCTGATACATAAAAACAGTTTAGTTTGTGATCTAAAACTGAGGATAGGTTTCTAATACTGAGACAGAGGTCATTCCTGAGCCTATAAAAGCCCATACAAATCTGGTTATTCTATTTGGCTCCATTCCATGAGGATCTGAACGTGTCAGTGGTGTCGTAAAACAGAACAGAATCCATTTCTTCTTTGGAGGGAATAAAGGTCCAAATCTCTTGGCTCTGGAATGATCCTGGATGTTGGAAATCAAGGCTGAGTATTTAGAACTCTAAATGAAAACAGGGGGAGACTATTGAGAAAGAAACCAGGATTTGAGGTGGCATATTCTAAATGGTCATGAACAAAATGATTTGAGGAGCTAATAAAAATATATGGCCCCTCCACTAGGCCCCATTGCCAAAAATTCAGATTAAGTAGATGAGGGCTGGATTTCTTCCCAATGATTCTGAGGTCTAGTGTTGGGTTAGGGTTGAGAGGATGAAGACACAAGTAAGGATAGTGCAATTAGCAGAGGCAGTTAGCCAGCTATGGTCACAAGAGTGAAAGAGGAGATATGAAAGGTAACATTAACTGGCACAAAATAACTGACGACATAGAGTCAGAGAAAATGAGAGATGTTGGGCCTCACAGAATGGGGAGGGCACGCACCTAGGAGGAGAGTCCAGGGTATTATTTTAAGAATACTGTTGACATATCTTAACAGAAAGGATGAATGGTAGACTAAGAGGGGAGTGTAGAGTATCAGAGATCCTGGTAGGCATCAATAGGAAAATGTCAGCAATTTTCAGGGCCTGGGGCGATTATGTAGGCAGTCCTTCCAGGGACTTGGAGGGGCAACAAACCACGTCGACAATTGTGAGGGACCTGAAACTTTCTTAAGCCTGAGATTTGGTGGTAGAGTGTACTAATCAGAGTTTTTGTTAGAAGTAACAGAAACGAACTCTGGTTATTGAAGTGGGAAATACATTGACTAAAAGGATAGTGGGTAGCTCTCTAAGGTCGGTGAAACAGTAGATCTTCCCATACGTGCACAGACCACTGGGCCCCCAGCAACCGTATAGAGGAGGCTGATCCTACACTTTCTAGGTTTTCTGTATTTCCTGCAAGAGTTGCTGTTAGTAGGAAGCAACGAGCCAGTTGATGAAAATGTCGCAGGCAATCAGAGCCAATCTAGATCTTGAGTGACTTGGCGCTGCTCACAGGAGAACTGGCCTCAGAACTTAGGCTGGGGTGAGCCTATACATGGCACTGTGACTGCCCCACCGTCATCCACAAGGGGACAGAAGAAATGTGAAGTTTCAGAGTATTGTGAGGCCTGATCAAGCTACAGCAAGGGTTTCAAAGCTAGGGTGTCAATTTCAAAAAGAAGAAGAAGAAGGAAGAGGAAGAGGAAGAGAAGAAGAAGATGATGAAAATTATTATAAGCAGAATTCAAGAACTTAAGAAAGCTGATATTGAGCCAATTCTGGCCATACCTTTCTGAAGAATGTTGCTTTCATCTTAATTCAGTGATATCTGAATACTCAGCAATTAATGACTTAACCTACAAAATGGCACTTCTGTAAGTTCAGTTCATTTAGTATTTACATCTTATGCTTTTGTCTTATTATCTACATCATACTTGCCCCTAAAAGTAAAGACTACTGAAGTGTGCCATTGTATGTCTCCACCCCTAAGTGCTTTCAAAATACAAAATTCACATAAAGTACCCAGTAATTTTTGTGAAAATAACAATGGATTTGGAGGGAGACAGGAAGGGAGAAAGATGGGGGGATGGATGGATAGATGGGTGGACAGTTGGATAAATATATTCTACAGAATCCCTGCATTTCTCAAGGGACAGCAGGGTCAATCTCAAAGGAGTTGGTGAACAAACATTTTATCCAGTTAGAGTCCACATATTCTGCAAATTCTGCTGTGAAGACCAGCACAAATTTCTACAACACACTGGAGATCATATCGCTATAGGTGGCTCAAAGGAAAACTAGATTTTTGACTTTAGCTGTTTAGTTGAATTCTGTCCCCCCACCAAAAAAAAGATCTGTTGAAGTCCTAACCTCCAGTACCTCTAAAGACGATCTTACTTGGAAATAGTTTCTTTACAGAGGTAATAAAATTAAAATGAGCTCATTAGTGTGAGCCCGAATTTAATATGATTGGCGTCCTTATAAAAAGGGGAAATTTGGATACAGACAAATGAAGGGAAAACAGGGGAAAGACGGCCATCACAACACAAGAAATGACTGAGGAGAAAGGTGTGGTACAGATTCTTCTCTACCACCCTGAGGGGAACATGGCTCTGCCAACACCATGACTTTGGACTTCTGGCCTCCAGAATGAGGGAAGTAAATTTCTGTTTTCAAACCATCCAGTTTGTGGTGCTTTGTTACGGCAGGCCCTAGGAAATGAACACAGTCACGAATAAGTTATTTTTAGTGGGGGAGATGAATGTCTGAATGCAAGTGTATGCCTGTTTTCCTTATCATGGGAAATACTTTTGATCATTTTGTTCTTATTCTTTCTATAGAAAACTGACAATTACCTTAGAAGCTTTTCCACAAACTTACAAAGTACAGAACTCACTAGTTGTAAGTAAATTGGAGATACCATGTAGATAGCCCTTTCAAGGCATTTTGCTATCCAGGGGGGGAAAGGGGGAAAGATGGGAAAACTTAATATGCTTGTATGCTAATAAGGATATCTAGTAGACCAAAAAAATTAGGTGAGTGACGTCTTTGCATTGATAAGATGGAACAGAATTCAGTGCAAGGGTGACATCCTAGCCTGTGTACATGTACATGTCGTAATAGGTTTTTTTTTTCTCTCTCTCTCTCTTCTCCATACTTCTGAAACATTATTTTTAAACAACTACAAAAATCCTATATTAAAACTTTACCTTGCCAAAGAGAGGAGTTAGGGGGTGATTAATCTTATTATAAAAGAACCTTTTAAATAGCAAGCTCCCTTAGTGCCTTTAAAGGATTTTTAATATTGAATTTGCACTCCACTTTTTAAGGAGTAAGTCTATTGCATAACACTGGGTACATCTGTATACAATTATACAGCACAGAAGTAAAGAGACATGTGGCTACATAGTTGTGCCTATAGTTTAGTAATTTAGGGTATAATATAGGGCATTCCCCTACAGACTTAGAATTTAATAATTTGGGGAGATTGTTTTGTTTAATTTCATCCTGGCAGGATTACGGGGTGGAGTTTGCTGACATGTTAGAATATTTTTCACCTGAGTTGATGATGCAGCTGTCTGAGAATATTTTGTTTTTTTCATAAATTAATAAGCCCAAATGTAATTTTTGGTCTCCTTCACTGCCTCTGTGCTTTTATATATTCTGCACAAGCGCCCCAATGTTCCATTCTATTTTAACTATAAAATATATTAATGCATTAAAGGGAGGTGGTAACGTTTATCATAAAGTTATAGTTTTTCCACTTTGCTTTCCAAACCCATTTAAGTTAGCAGCACAAAGCATAGTTCCTTTATAATGCTTATGTTCATAGCAAAAGCATATAAATATTCCATCCACCAAACTGGTTCATAAAGAAAATGTTATAAGAAAGGATATTTTAGGTAACATCAGTACATATGTGTAAACCCCATATAACTTAGGCCATAAATTCACAGGATCTCAACCTCTTTGTGCTGAGAAGTTCATACAAACTTCTTAATGAGAGCAGAAGAAAAGCACCTGCTGGCAACTCCTCCTCTGTAATTATTATATTGGTGGAGTTCCTGCTTTACCTAGGAAATGGAGCCTAATTAAATTACAGCTCTATATGATACAAAGGAAAAATTAACAGTGAAAAATTCAGCCAATCATCTGAATCTTTACCCTTCAATATGGTGGCCATAATCCAAATGTGGCTACTGAACACCTGAATATGGCTACTCTTTAAATTTTTTTTAAGATTTATTTATTTATTGTGGGGGGAGAGAGTAGGGGGAGGGGCAGTGGGAGAGGGAAGGAGAGTCTCAAGCCGACTCTCCATTGAGTGCGGAGTCTGAAGCAGAGCTCGATCTCAGGACCCTGAAACTATGACCTGAGCCGAAACCAAGAGTTGGAGGCCTAACCAACTGAGCTACCCAGGCACCCCCAAAACATAGCTACACTTTTTTGAGATGCAATTTAAATGTAAAATAGGCACCCAATTCCCAAAACACAGAATGAAAACTATCTCATTAAAACTTTTTCACATTAATTACAAGTTGTAATGATATTTTGAATATACTGAATTAAATAAAACATATTATTGAAATTAATTTCATCCGTTTTTTTTTACACTTTTAAACTGGGCTACAAGGAAATTTATAATTACACATGTGGCTTGCAATTATATCTACAGGATAACGCTCCTCTAGATGTTTCCAAGTGTTACGTACTTCATAATCCATAGTGGACTTAATTGCCGGTTACTTATCCACACATAAGTTTTTCCTATTATTGTGATTAAGATCACAGATTCTGGAGGCGCCTGGGTGACTCAGTCGTTGGGCGTCTGCCTTTGGCTCAGGGCGTGATCCCAGGGTCCTGGGATCGAGCCCCACATCATCGGGCTCCTCTGCTGGGAGCCTGCCTCTTCCTATCCCACTCCCCCTGCTTGTGTTCCCTCTCCCTCTCTCGCTGGCTATCTCTCTCTCTGTCAAATAAGTAAATAAAATCTTTAAATAAATAAATAAATAAATAAATAAATAAATAAATAAATAAAAAGATGCTTAAGGAGGGGCGGCGCCTGAGTGGTGCTCAGTTCTTAAAAAAGAAAAAAAAAAAAAAAAGATCACAGATTCTGAAACCAGAGTGCCTGCCTCCACATTCTGACTCTCCTTCTTACTAGTAATTTACTTCTTTGCTGAGCCTTAGTTTTTTCTCAGCAACAAAATGAAGGCGATAGGAGCACCCACCTCATATAATTTATTATGAGTTAATTATTCTAATTCACATAATGATTTTTAGCAGACCGCCAGCCTTGTGTAGCATTCAAAAGCTGACAGACATCTTTTGTTAAGCCAGTGCAGCGTTTTTTTGAAAATCTGAATTTGATTGCCTATAGGTGAGGCACAGAGTCTTCAGTTTAGCCACTGGCCTGCCATTCTCCATTGTTTGTAAAGGACTTGAATTGATTGTTCCTGTCCTGGGGACATCTAAACTGGTGCAAGTGCCATGGAATTGCTCAAAACAGCCCCCTTTTATCATCAGATCAGAGGAACTTCAGGCTAATTAGAGATTCTCACCAATCAAAAATGCACTTGGTTCGGTTTACTGTTTCTTAATTTACTTACTTACTATATTCACATTGTGCCCCTTTCAGTGAGGTCCCCAGGCACAACACTGTGATACAAATCACTAGCATTAAATTATAATATGATATCTGAAGTGTTCCCCACCAAACACACAACAGTGGGTCTTACAGTAGGCTTGAGAGGTAAGTCAAGTAAAGCTCTTCCAGGCTAAAACAGGGAGAAAGCTAGATGCTCAAATATTCTTCTTCTTTTTTTTAATTTATCTGTTTGTCAGAGAGAGAGAAAAAGCACACAAGCAGGGGGAGCGGCAGGCAGAGGGAGAAGCAGGCTCCCCGAGGCAGCACTCGATCCCAAGACCCCGGCATCATGACCTGAGCTGAAGGCAGACGCTTAATCGACTGAGCCTCCCAGGAGCCCCAGAATGCTAAGATAGTCTGTAACATTAATTTAGAAGGCTGCTGAGCAGACACAGCTGATAACTGAGGCAATTACTTAGCTCACTAAAATATCCAGATAGTTTACATCACGTTGCTTTGGAGTGGGAGATCTGACAATGTGACTACCTCACTTACACTTCTGCCTTCATCTTCCTCGTGCACGCTTGGGAGCACAACCCCTCATACAGATTATGTCCCCTTACACATAATCCTTAATCTTCCTGAACGCTGAAGTCCATTACAAAGTCTCTTACTACTTCCCTAGTTTAGTCGTACTGCGCTGCAGCCACTCTGGTTTCCCGATTGCTCCTCCAAGTATCCACATCTGCTCCTGCCTCCAGGCCTTTGCACACACAGTTCCTTCTGCCTTCAGTGCTCTTTCCCCAGATAACTGCCTAACTCCTGGCTAGCTAGCCCTTGGCCTTTGGCCATCTTGTCTAAAACTGCAATCCCAAGTCCTTCTTTTTCTCAACTTTAGTTTTCACAGAGTATTTATTACTGTCATTCCATACGTTTTACATATTTTTCTTTTTTTCTAATCTGTATTTCCTGCGAGAGTGTAAGCTCCATGAAGTCAAGGATTTCTGTCCATTGTCATATTCTTAGGACTTAGAAAAATAAAAAAATATAAAAATATAATAAATAATGACAATTGTTAAGAAGTAAAATAACGTGGGGCAAAGAGAGAGCAGGTGCAGGTAATGGATGGGGCAGTGCAGGGAGGGCCCCACTGAGAGGGTGTGTTTAAGGAAAGATCTGAAGGAGGTCAGTGGATTTTCAGGGACAAGCATCCAGAGGAAAGACCCTACATAGAAGAAGGCCTGACTGACATGGTATATCCCATATGCATAGCACACTCAAGTTGCTCAATAAATATTTGTTGAATGGATGAATACTTTTTTAAGTACATCACAAAAAAGAGCCCATGTTCATGGATAGGAAAGTTTAACACTGTCAAAATGATAATATTCCCCAAACTGATATGCAGATTCAACACAATCCGTATCAGAATCTCCTCTGATTTCTTTGTAGAAGTTAAAGCTACTTTTAAAATTCATCTGGAGGCGCCAGGGTGGCTCAGTCAGTTAAGCGCCCAACTCTTGATTTCAGGTCAGGTCATGATCTTAGGGTCATGATATCGAGCCCCACATCGGGCTCTGTAATGAGCACGAGCCTGCTTGGGATTCTTTCTCTCTCTCGCCCCCCCGCCAACTCACGCTCTCTCTAAAAATAAAATTAAATTAAAATTAAAAAAACATTCATCTGAAATTACAAAGGACCCAGAGTAGCCAAAACAATCTTGAAAAAGAAGAACAAAAGAGGAGAACTCACACTTCCTGATTTTAAAACTAACTACAAAGCAATAGTAATTGAGACAATCTAGTACATATAGATCAATGGATAAAACTGAAAGTCCAGAGATAAATACACACATCTATAGTTTAACTGTTGACATATGTTCCTAGCAGCATTGTCCACAATAGCTAAATTGTGGAAGGAGCCCAGATGCCCTTCAACAGATGACTGGATTAAGAAGATGTGGTCCATATATACAATGGAATATTACTCAGCCATCAGAAAGAATGATTACCCAACATTTGCAGCAACATGGACGGGACTGGAGGAGATAATGCTAAGTGAAATAAGTCAAGCAGAGAAAGACAATTATCATATGGCTTCACTCATTTATGGAACATAAGAAATAGCAGGAAGATCGGGAGGAGAAGGAAGGGAGGAATGAAGGGGGGGTAAACAGAAGGGGGAATGAACCATGAGAGACGATGGACTCTGGGAAACAAACTGAGGCTTCAGCAGGGAGGGGGATGGGGGACTGGGATAGGCCGGTGATGGGTATTAAGGAGGGCACATATTGCATGGTGCACTGGGTATTATATGCAAACAATGAATCATGGAACACTACATCAAAAACTAAGGATATACTGTATGGTGACTAACATAACATAATAAAAAATTAATATAAAAAATAAATAAATAAATAAATAAATGACAAAGACTCCAAAAAAAAAAAAGCACCAACAAGAAAGTGAAAAGAAAACCCACAGAATGGGAGAAAATATTTACAAGTTGTTTATCTGACAAGGGACTTGTATCCAGAATATATAAAGAACTTTTCTATCTCAATAATAAAAAGACAACCCAATTACAAAATGGACAAAGAATAAGAACAGACATTTCTTCAAGAAGGATATACAAATAGTCAATAAGCACATAAAATAATGCTTGAAATCATTAGCCATTAGGGAAAAGTAAACCCAAACGACAATGACATACCTGACATACCACTTCATAGTCACTGGGTTGGCCAGAATCAAAAAGCCAGATAATAACAACTATCGGGGAGGATGTGGACAAGTCGGAACCCTCGTATGCCACAGGTGGGAATATAAAACGTTTAAGCTCCTTTGGAAAACCATTCTGGCAGTTTCTCAAAAGACTGAACGTGAAGTTACCATATGACCCAGAAATTCAACTCTCAGATATATATCTAAAGAAAAATTAAGACATATGTTTACACAGAAGCTTATACACAAATGTTTATAGTAGCATTATTTATAATAGCCCAAAGGTGGAAACAGCCCAAATGTCCATCAAGTGATGAAAGGATAAACATATGGTATATCCATACAATGGAATATTATTTGGCCATGAGAAGAATGAACATATGCTACAATACAGATGAACTTTGAAAACATTATGCTAAGTGAAAGAAGATAGTCGCAAAAAATCACATATTATATGATTCCATTCATATGAAATGTCCATAACAGGGACAGTTAATAGGTTAGTATTGCCCAGGGCTGGGAGGAGGGGGCTGGAGTGTGGGGAGTGACAGTTACTAAGTGTACCAGGTTACTTTTGAAAGTGATTAAAATGTTCTAAAAGTGACCGCAGTGATGGTTGCACACATCTGTGAATATACTAAAAACCAATGGTATACTTTAAATGGCTGAATTATATGTATGTGCACTATTTCTCAATAAAGTTGTTCTTAAAAGTATATCACAAGTTGGCTCATCAAAAACCTTTAAAGTAATAGAAATGTATCTCTATGTGAAAGATCAATCTTCAATCCAACTCCACATTTTAGGTCTATAGCATGATTATATAGAACACAATTCTAATTTCTACCTTATATTCTTCGGTCCCTCTTCTAGTTCTTCCTAATGAACATTTCATGATGCAAGTAAGCTACAAAAGTTCTGTGTGATGCCTGCCAAAGCCCTCTGAGTGCTACAGTTCAGGTGTTCAGATTTTTCACAAGTAACAGGTCCACACTGAATAGATGTTGAATAAATCTGGGTTAATTTCCTGTATTTTTTTTATCAGTGGTACACTACATAGGAGAGAGATTCTTATACACGGAAAAATCAAGTCCAAAGTCAAAAGTAGTCAGGGTGATCTTATTTTAGTGCTTAAGTTAGAATTAGTCACTTAAAACCAATGAAAAAAAGTTTCTGGGGTAAAAAAAATGATAGACACAGCCAACACTGAATGAAATGATTAATGACCTTCCTTTAGATAGAAGCATACAGGCTGCCACAAAGGTGAACTTCCAAGATACATTTATTGTGTCAAAACGTACAGAGGTAGTATTTTTAGTTTTGTTTCGTATGAATATTTGGTTGAAATGACATTGCCCAACTGACCAATTTGTTAACCAAAAACCCAGTTTAAGAGGATAGTGCCAACATGTCGCTTCTTTGAAGATTCTTTTTAGCTTCTCTATCTGCACAGATGTTGCCCATCAAATGCAGCACCCAGCCATTCTTTTGCAATTCCAAGTGGGGTAGCACATTAGACCTTAAAGACCCATGGTGTCTCATGCTTCTTGGTGTTACTCATGCCTGCTGCTGTCTGATTCTAGGTGATCATTAGGTTTCTGCTTGATTTATGGCTTAAGCTCAATTCTACACGTAAGTTTAGGAAGGCGTGGCCTGCAATCTTCTCTTGGTATAGCAAAGGGAAGGGGAGATATTCTTTTTCTTTAATTACTCTATCAGAAAGAGAAACATTGCTGAATAATTCAGCTTTAGATTTCTTTACACGTGATTTTGAAAAAAATATATATTTTGCAAAGCTGTCCCAGAATGGTTCACCTATGTTGGGATGGAGTTGAGGTCTAAATAAAGGTGATTATGGTAAGACTTGTTGTCCTTTGGTCACAAATTGTGACAACTGTATCTATTCCATAGAAAAATCCATTAACTTTCATTGACTATGCCTCCTATGCAGGTGAGCACATGAACTGGAATCTTAACACTTTAACTTGGTAGCTGTGTAATATTAAGCAGATGACTCAACCTCTCTGAGCTCAGTGTAAACCCCCCCCCATAAAATGAGAATAATAGTTGTACTGACTTCTTTGGGATGTTATGGAGATTAAGTGGATTAATTCATATAAAGCAACTTATATGAGTTAATTCACACAAATTCTGCCCTCAAACAACTTAAATTCAAATAAGGAAGAGAGAAAGCCAGACATAATTATAAACTCAAATTGCAATCTTACAAATCTATAGCCTTTAACTACAATTCATTTAAACTTTTCCTTAGAAGACAAAACATCAAACTCATAAAAGAAAAGATAAAAAAAATCAATTATATAAAACAAAAAATTCTGTGCATGGCAAAAACTTCCACAAGTAAAGCCAAAAGAAAAAAAAATACTAACTGGGGATAATACTTGTAACATATACTTCTCCAAAATACACAGGACTTACATACATAAATAATAAATATGCCAACAACCCAATAGAAACAAATAGGGAAAATACATTCACAGAGAAATCACAGAAAAAAAGAACAACATGGAACTACGTCAAAGTCATTCCTAATCAGGAAAATGCAAATTTAAACTATCCCTCTCAAGGAGGAGGTGCATTTATGTGAACACCACTTGCACACACTGCTAGTGAGAGCATAGCTTAGTACAACTTCTATGGAGGGAAGTTTGGCAATACCTAAAAAAAAAAAAAGTCATAAATGAACACACCATGTAACCCAGAAACTCTGCTCTGAGGAATTTATGCTGCAGATATGCTTGATATAATCTAGAGTGATCAACATGAAAAGTTTTTCATTATAGCATTCCTTGCAGCACCAAAATATTGTGGGGGTGCTAAATAAGGTATGGTTAATATATTAAGAACAGCCATACACTGCAATATTGCGAAGGTATAAAAATGAGGGACCTCTTCATGTATTAAAATGGGAATGATCTACAAGACCCAAAATAATGATAATAACAGTAACAAGAGCTAGCAACATTGGATGATTACCATGTGACAGAAACTGTGCTGTTTTACGTGCCTGGTGATTTACCCACAACAACCCTGTAAGATACAAACTATCTCATTTCCCACAACAGAGAGGTTAACAAATTTGTCTGAGATCGCTCAGCTAATATCTGAGCACAGCCAAAATTTGAAGTCAGGCAGTCTAGCCCCAGCCTTTGCTTTTAAAATAAATATATTACACTGCTTTTCCAACAACAAAAAAAGCGAGATGCAGAATAATATAATTTTCTACCGTCCATATTATTTAAATGCATAGAAATGACATTAGATGCACGCGCATACACACATATGCCATGTATTTCCTTATTATATAAACCATTACTGGGAAAACATGAGAAACTGGTATCATTCACCACCTGATAAGGGAAACCAAATGCTGAGAAGACAGAAAGATGGGGCTGGGGGGTACTTTTCATTGTAGACCCTTTTATGCCATTTCCATTTTGAAACATTTTGAGATAATAGTACAATTTAAAACAAACAGCTTTTCTTTTACTTAACTCGGTGATACGGTATAGACTACATCTCAGAGATATCGCCTCTTTTAGCCTGGTTTTAACCTTACTTCACCTTAATAGAGACCTGGACCAGGCCTTTATTTGACTCTTTAGCAGGAAACCTGTACACATACAAAATAGTGTATGTCCATAATGGGCGGGAGGTGAGGGCACTATCCTCCTGAGATGTGGAGAAGAGGCAATGTCCAGAATTGGGGAAACAGTGTTGTCTGAATGTGTCCTTACCTGAGACAGAGCTCCAACCAGCTTCTCCAAACTCAGCAAGCCCCAAAGGGAATCTGAGACAGGTCTGTGTTTAAGAAGGCACTAAGCTCAGAGGATTTAAGGTAGTGTGTTCATCTATCCTGATATTCCTTCTAAGTCATAATGCGCATGTGCGCACACACACGCACACCAGTCATAAATAGCCACTTTTCTGACTCTTTCCTAGAATTTACCACCCAGAAGTACATGAGCTGAATTCATCACATCTAGGCACAACAAAGCTATCTCAGATCATTAATAGACTGAATGGGACCATTCTGAGCTCAAGATCTCACTATTACTATCCAAACACTGGTTGGAATCATTAAAACAAAATTCGGTTAACCTAAGAGTTTCAAAGAGCAGGCACTACAAGAATGATGATCATATTTTCCAAAGTAAATTGGATACATGGTTTGATTTTTTTGTTTGTCTGTTTTTTGCTGAGTCATTTGTTTATCTATTTACTTATTTGCATACTAACTGCATAAAATTCAGTTACATTCATTCATTCGTTCATTCATTTAAATATATTTACTGATTGCCCAGTGTATGCCAAGGGCTGTTCTGGTGTCAAACAGGTCAGACTCTCTGCCCTTAGGGAAAGCAAATTTTAATGGAGAAGATAATAGTGAAGGACAATCAGGCGTGGGGGAGACACTATTCTGGGCTGAACAGTCAAAGAGCGTTCTGAGGAGAAGACATTTGTGCAGACAGCTGACTGAAGTGGAGGAGGGAGGCATTCCGGCCAGAGGGAACAGCCAATAAAGTCTCGAGTGTGCAATTAGTTTGATGGGCTCAGGTATCAGCAAGAAGGCATACAGGTGGAGTGCGGAGGCCAGGACAGAGATAAGTTAGAAGAGGAAGACAGGGAGCAGAGTTGGAAGGACTGGAGATGCCAAACATTCCAAATACGATGAGAAATCACCGAAGGTTTTGAGCAGGAAATCTACTTACATTTCTGAGCATCGCTCTGGCAACAGGCCGCGAGCAGGCAAAAGCAGAAGGGGGAAATCTAGGAGGAGGCTCTTTCAGTAGGTGAGACAGAAATGATGATGGCCTGGACTAAGGCGAGAGCAGATGTTGGGATGAACACAGCCAGATCCAGGATGTATTTCAAAGGTAGACTCTCTTGAGACTGTGCGGTGAAGGGTGAGGGAAGACTGGCAATCAAAGATGACTGCTCTGATTTTGACCTGAGCACGTGAATGGGTATTTGTACCCTTCGCTGGGATTGGTGAGTTTAGCTGGAAAGCAGGTTGGGACAGTGGGGTTGGAACAGAGTTCTGTATTGGGTGCATTAAGTTGGAGATGCTTTCTAAACACATAAGTAGAGGGGTGCCTGGGTGGCTCAGGTGGTTAAGCATCCGGCTTTTGATTTCGGCTCAGGTCATGATCTCAGGGTCACGGGATCCAGCCCTACATCGGGCTCCGTGCTCAGTGAGGAGTCTGCTTGTCCCTCTCCCTCTGCTCCTCCCCCTGCTTGAGGTCTCTCTCCTTCAAATAAGTAAATTAAAAAATTTCAAACACACGGGCAGAGTAATTAAGCAGTCAGGTAAACAGAAAACTCTGGACCTTAGGGGGCAGACAGGGCTAGGACGTAAATTACAGATTATATGTCACAGTGCCTCTATTGCAAAGAACAGAGTTACATAAAATCAGCATATCCCTTGAAAAAATCCAAGAAAGTACAACCGTAGCACAGTAAATCAGACTTCAAGCACCTGGAAGGCCAGAAATGGTGAGGTGCATACCTTTGTGGTTGCAGAAAATTTTGTTAATGAATAACCAAAACCACCCAGGCTAAGAGTACATTTTCTGAACTAAGACTGGTCTCAGGATCAAACCCCAGCTTCATCAGTTGTGAGCTATGGAGTTTTGTTCTTTAAAATCACTGTGCTTCAACTTTTCATATATAAACATGTAGCAAATGTGTATGACTTTTTACCTAGGCCAGTTCCTGTGCCAGACTCAGAGGTAAAGAACAGTGAGCAAAAGCAATGGGGTCCTTGCCTCAAAGGGCTTAAAGTCTAATGGGTTGAAATGGAAACCACAGTGCTTTTTCCCTGGGTTTGGTGAGGATTAGATGAAATGATGTCTTTAAGAGCTTAGCACTGTGCTGGCACTAAGCATGCTCTTCGTAGTGTTAGTTTCTGTAGTTGTAGCTTGTTACTATTTTGAATAAATCATAAGTAATATCTAAGCTGTGTGTTGATAATTAGCAACAAATGAACCCACTTCGAATTTAGTAAGACAATGAAAATACAAAATGTGAAGATATTCAATTTAATAATGGGAAAACACAAACTGAAAAGAGGAAAAAATGTACTTTTTTCTTTTCTCTTACCAGCATATCCTTTTGGGAGCATCCTCTGTGGAGGAGAGGAAGCAGTCACTTTTATCCACTGGTAGTCGGTATATGCATGGGTACAACTTTTCTGGAGGGCAGATGTATATTTATTTTTTAATATATAATTCATGTGTGTATGATTTGAAATGTGCATTATTTTTAATGGAGTAATTCCATTTCTAAGACTACTTCCTTAAGAAATAATTAAAATATATCCTGAGGATAAATATGGGAGATCATATACCCCATATACTGTAAGCTCCAAGTGGGGAAAGACGATGTCTGATCTCTCCACAGCTGGATCCCCAGTGTCTAGCATAGCAGCTGGCACAGAGTAGGCACTCAATAATATTTATTTAATAAATGAATGAACAAATAAACAAGTATGCAAAGGTTTATACACAAAAATGTTCAAATTTCAGTGTTTTTATAATTGTGATCAATGGAAATCGTCAATGTCCATTTGCAGAAGATTATTTAACGCTGTCTATTCCACTTAAAATAGACTCCATGCTCCTTCCCATCATCTGTAAAAATTGTGTGACCTGACTCCAAGATCATCCTCAGATCTCATCTTCCCCTCTTTTCTTCTTGCTTAATTCCATTCCAAACACACTGTTCTTGCTATTCCTCAAATGAGGCATGCATGATCTCACCTCAAAGCCTTACAATTTGCCATTTCTTCCATTTGATATGCACATGGTTCTCCATGTCTCAACTCAGTAACAACTGCTCAAGAGGCCTGGCCATCCCATCTAAAACAGCAATCCCAACCCCTTCACCCTGCCTCTTTACTTTGCCAGATTGTTTTCTTTACTCCTACAGCAATACCTGGTAAGAATCACTGAAACTGCTGAAGGAATAATCTGATGTCTAAAAAAAATAATAAGGCTTTGGTACTCATAATACACACATGCACCAAAATGCCAGAGAAAGCATCTTATCTCTTAGTGAGGCTGGTAACTTATTTCTCAATGTAAACTCACCTGGGAGGAGAGACGGGCCTTTCAGGTTAAAAGAGAAATGGCTAGGACCTAATGATGTGTGGATAATTGGGCTGCAGAAGCACTCTGTTGTGTATCTTTTTTTAGCTACAGACATAAGAAAATAAATGACAGAATCTTCTCTTCTTTTATTCTGAAAGATAGCTCTGTAGATAAACACACAGAATCCCACATATAAATAACTTGTATATTTTAAAATAAAATAAATGCATATTAACTAAATACAGTAGAAACAATGAAAAATACGAAGAAATTAATATTTGATAGGAAATAGGATATCAAGCCACCTTTGAGTTCATGGTTTCTAGATAAGCACCAGCAAGACCTCAAGCCAAGTGGGCTTCATTACACTATTTACTTTTTGCTTCAATTAAGAGGAGAGAAGTGATTTAAAATACGAATCCCAGGCAATCCCTTTCTTCATAAATATTAAAATACCAGCACTGTTGGAATAATTAATGCTGAACTGAAACACAAATGGTTTTTCAAGTTGTAGTTCTTCCAGTTGGAAAACCTTGATGTTCCCTTCTCAGCTCAGAAGAGCATCCTTGCAGAAAATGGGTCCAAATTACTATAGTAGGTCCCCAGTATAAATAGAAAATCAAGTTCATACCAGAGCTTCAGTGTCACCCTCTTAAAGAAAAATAAGTATGTTCCTGTAAGCCCTAAGCTCACAAGTAATCATATAACTAATGCTAAATAAACCAGTTTTCAAGAGGAGTAATCATATGGTTAAACTTTCCTTTTTATCCTGATTGCTTTTACATTCAAATTAAATGAAAATCCCACTTGGGAGCTCCAGCCAAAGGTTCCCACCTTGAAGGCTTTTTAAAAGAACTTAAAAGAGACCATGAGTCACAGCCTCATTCCCCACCCTGGGCAAGCTCCAACTGGGGTCAGAGGAGGCGACCTGCGGGCTTCCCACCTGCACGTCTTCAGCTCTCAGAGGACAGGCCCTAAGTAATGACGCATGGCAAACAAGGCTCGAGCACGCGTGCACACACTCACACAGACACACACACACTCTCTCTTCTTGCAAACCACTAGATGCGCCTTCCTCTCCTCTTTCGAAGTCCAAACTATTTTGGGTTTTTGCAGAGGGGACCGCCTCCTTCTTGTGGGCCTGAGAAAGTACTGGAATGCTTGGAAGACCAAAGAAAAGGACTTTCAGACCCAAGCCACGGCTAAGGAACAGGGAAAAGATCGGGATTAATCGGCACGGGGGCGATGCCCGTCAGAATATACATGGCTTTCGTTATGATAATAAACCGTTCGAGGAAGTAAGTTGCAAGGCAGAGAAAAGAAGAAACGGTCTCTCTCCCCCTCTCCCTCTTCTGAAGGAAGCAGCAGCGTCTCCTTGCAGAACGACAACCCTGAGGATACAGCAGTTGTCTTCAAATCTGTGACCATAAAAAATCATTATCTCTGTGAAATACAGCAATTTGGGAGATAATCAAACGGTGACCAGGGGGCAGAGCTGCCAATCTGAAGGATTATGCTCCCGCGCGCCCGCCTGCGCCTGACCTTCCTGGGAGCCAGCTGTCGGCGCGGGGAAGACGCCCCATCCACTCCGGGCACATTCATTAGGCTGCCTTCGGTGCATGAGCCATTTGCATAACACCCCGGCTTTCTTAATTAGTACTTCATTTCTCCCTTGACTTATTTTGTGGCTAAGTTCACTGTCCCCCCTCCTCGATCCTCTCTTCCCTTGCTGAAATATAGGAAGGAGGAGACGAGGTGGGCCGGGAGGGTGAGAAGGAGAAACGCATCGGACTTGCAAATTAAGGCCCTGGTAATTAGTCTATTAATATTTTCAGATTTGCGCGGGGTTTCTTCGTGGAAGAACTAGGAAGAGAGACAGCTTGGGGAGAAATTTTTATCCTCGAAACTTCTAATTCCACTACCCGCCAATGGGCTGCGGGAGGGGGAGGCAGGGCAAGCACATTTGCTTCCTTCTCTGCCCCCCCCTTACTTAGGATACACCCTCTCAGGGGGTGCTGCGTCTTTGGATTTTCAGAATTAATATTAATTCCATCAGAGGGAGGGATCATGTCTGTCCACTCATTGTGGAGCTGGTCTCAAATTCTAATGGGGAGTTGGGCGAATGTTATCCTAGCAGCTCCATGCATTTCCAATTTCTTACTCTGAACTCTCTTGATGGATGATTCAACGCCAGTGAAATGAAAAGAAGAGCAAATATATTCAACATGTGATAGTTACAGTTGTCTGGGATGGATAATTCAGATCCAAACAAAACCAAACGACTCATTCCTTAAAGCTACTGTTTCTTTTACCTGATCTGAGGAGTAGAAATGCCTCACCTTTCCCCACGTGATAGCTACAGCCTGGGAGATGAAGAAATCTCCAATTCTGCTCATGAAGAGAAGGCAGATTCTGCTGTGTGGGCCCAGGGGACATCTGATGGCTTCCTAGAATAAAATGGAAAATGACCTTTATTAAAAGCCACAATAAGTGATACTTAGTTGTGAGATGTATGGATGACATCAACAGAAACAAAGATTTATTTCTAAAAAGTCTCACATTTCTTTATCTACTTACAGATATAGAATCTACTTCTATATCTCACTTACATCTGTATTTCTTTAAATATTTAAACTATAAAGTAAAACATTCTATTTGCACTACAATACCCACAGGAATTTTTTTCAACCAAATATTTAATATATCTTGATCCTTATTGAAAGTATAATGTTGGACAGAGTAGACTCAGAAGGTAAGAAGAAAGAATAAATCCTCTTGAAGTTGCAGTCTAGTGGAGGAGAGAAGACACATTCATAATCGGGATGATAACTATTTCGTGGCAATAAATAGGTTAACATCACGAATGAAGGTGTCCGAGCCCGAGGGTTTGTAGACTTACTGGAGATGGTAAGTCATCTGTTGGTTGCTCTTGTCATGTGAGTCCTAGGGTCATTAAGTAGAATATATTTTTGACCACATCCTGTCTCTGCACATGTACATAACAAAATTCTTCCTTTCTATGTCCCAGGTTCCTCATCAATATACAGATAAATTCGATATACTACCAATAGTTGTTAAAGGATTTACCTGATGCTTCTCAATACCAATAAAAAGATTAATTGGTGAGTGTCACATGAGATAGATTACTCACAATTTTATTCTTTATTCCCATGGCTGAGAAAGATCCAAATGAAAAGCTGAAACCTAAACACAAGAACCTTTAAGTATGACTGCCTAAGGGAAAAAAGTCTTTAAGGCAGACTTATTAATTGTTTCAGTGATTCGAAAAAATAGTAATAATAGCCAACGACATTTCTATGGCATTTGTGCTCAACACGTTAATGTAAGTCATGATCACTTTGAAAATTCTTAACCTCATTTCTTTAAATATGGCTTGATTTTCCTCCTTCAGTGGGTTCTATAACCACGCCAAACATAAAGTTTATAGCTTAAATGCAAACAGTATCTTAATAATACAGAGGGAGGGTGTGCTTTTTAAAAATCTCTTGTAACCCCAAACCAGCTGAATCTATTTTGCTATAACTATTAAGCACACACACACACATGCATACAAATAGAAATAAATAAATAAAATAAAAAGAGACTTTGAACATTAATTCAAGAAAATAAACATTTCGACTCCAAACTATTATTTTGGACAATGCTGTAAGTAGTCCAAGGAAATAGTTTTTAAAAAGGAACTTATACCTTGAAAAAACAAAACAAAACAAAACAAAACCCTGATACACATTCAGAATTTTCCTTTCCAGACCACTTTTCTTAAAAAGTAAAATTTATAAATTATCCATTATATGGATAATATATATTTTTCATTATATAGGCATATATACTTGTATTAAGAATAAACACATATATATATGTAACAATATGCAAATGATAATTTTTATGACTAACAGATTCTCTTTAATATGTAATCATGCACACATGCATTATTTATAAGTAACGTATACCTATTCACATTTCCAAATGCATTTCCTTTTTATTATTTCTTATGCGTTCTTTATTTTCAACTGAAATCAAATCATTCTTTCACCAGGGACTCTTTCCTCTCTCTTGTAAAAGAAAAAAAAAGTGAACATAGTAATTGAATTCCTACAATTAAAACTCTGTAAGAATTCCATCTGCAAAGTTAAAAACACACAGGGCAAAGGACAGGCCAAGAAGTTATGTTGGCAGCAATATATACTACTCATGAGCCATAAGAGGGGGTAAAATAGTATGTGAAGCGATCGTTTGAAATGTTAAGCTTTGAAATATTTGCCCATAATGTTATTTTAACATAGTTGGTTGCACTGAATGGATGTGGGTCTCTGTCCCAAGTGATACTTCTGTGAACATAAAGTGTCTGCAGGTGTTTGCCTCCAGGTAGGTCACTGAAAGACAATGCAAATGAGGACAATTTCCCCAGTAGCAGCAACCATAGAAATTAACAAGCAGAAACCTAAGAGACACTGGCATCCTTCTATAGGAAGATAAGTTTCAGGGCATTTTAAAATTTGCCCTCCATTAACTCCTGGATTACCCCATCCTTCATGTGTGCCACCAGGTCATAAGCAAGGAAACCGAATATAAGAAATTCTCAATTATCCACTTATAGAATATGCAACTTTATATTTTGTGCACAGCATATGTGATATCCCACACTGGCCATTGGCTGCCATAAGTCTTGGGTTTTTTCTACAGCACGCTCCCCTCTGTCAACTGGCCAGCATTTTGGGAAATAATTTTAGTACAAGCTTAAAATGGGCAAACCTCTGTCCCTTCCCCACAAAAGTCATATACTATATTTCTAGTTTAAAAATAATGTTTTTGTAGCAAATCTTGTTTTAGATTATTACTACATATACTAGTTCACTCTGACCATCTTATCAGTACAGATCACTGAGAAGAGGTAAGAAAAAAAAAAAAAGAATGGAATAGAATTTCTATAATGAGTCAAGCTTTTTTATTTGTGTTACTCATTTAATTTTCTTAAAGATTCCATGAGCCAGGTATTACTGTCCCATTTCACAGATGAGGAAACTGAGGCATACATGGTTTGAATAATTGCCTGAATATCACAGCTAGAAAACAATGATGTCAGCATTTGATGCCAGGTCACTCTGACTCTAATGCACTTGATTTTTTCCACAATAAAACATTGCTTTGGCCTTCTATGTACAAGCAATATTTGCAAATGGTTTGGGTAATTGAGAAATGAACAGTATCTACAAAAAGGAAGGACTCATAGTGCAGTGAAATTCAACTAATGAAACAGCTCACAGATGTATATAACATATATAATAAAATCGCTCAAATTTAACAACTACCTAGAATGATAGGACATGCATGCTAGTCAAGTCAGGCCAATGCAGACAGAACAGAAGAGATGCCCTCCTGAAAACATTTCTAGCATTCTGACCAAGATTTTTCACACATTTCCTTGTAACTTATGCCATCGCTGGTAATAAAATAGGAACATGAATTCTACAACACTGAGGCAATGAAATGTCCTGCTACAGGACTGCATAGCAACCAGATGTCCACAGTGGAAGGTCTGGGAAAGACAATTAAATACAGTACTTTCCCTCCAGGGCAATATTGATCAAAGGACTAACACATATACATGTTTCATCATTCAAATGCTAATGAATCTATAAACCTCATTATTTCTTATCTATCTTTTGAGTTTCCACAGCAGTTTTGGTGACATACCATATTTATGCCAGTAATGTTTGCACTTTTTATATGCATTTTCTGAGCCCCAAAACAGACAGGAAACAACAAGCCAAGAAAAAACATTAGACAAATACAATCCCATGGCATGCATTATTTGCAGACTGACAATAGATACAAACTTTTCAACTCTCTCTCTCAGCTTGCAGTGTAACTTGTGTCAAAAGAGGATTATTACTAGGTAGAACAACAGCAACAAGACATTTACTGAGAAGCCAGAAAACATTTGCTATGTGAATTTTGAAACTCTCGGAAGGTAAACACTATGAAAAGTTACTATGTGTTTTCACACATATTGCACAGATCTAGATCTCCGGACAAGGGTCAGAGGGCTCAGCAAGAACTAATTAGCTGAGAAATCAGAGACAAAATACTCCTTTTCTGTCCTACTGGATATCCTTTTCTTTCTTTATTACACTTTTTAATGTACTTTTTTGTGGTCATTGTCATTGTTTGGTTTCAGAGAGTACAGTGATATATTAGAAACACCACGATATGTGGAGTCAAAAAGATCTGGGTTCAAACTTGTCCTGCTACTTATTTGCAAGATGACCTTGAGCAACTTATTTCATCTCTCTGAGCCTGGGTGTTTTCATCTGTAAAATGAGTATAATAATTATTATTGCTAGGTATGCGACCTAATATAATTTACTCAGCATCTCTGAGATGTGGACTTTTCTATGTAAAATGAAATTAATATCTACTCTGTAGGGTGTGCCGAGGATGAAATGTCATAAGAGCTCCACATACCTAGCACAGTACCAAGTGCCCAGTAGGTTCTAAGTAAATCAGTGTTAGTAATTCATGCTAGAAATCCATGCTCCTAGCAGAATATTTATAAAATAATACCAACAGTCAGAGATAATCTTTGCATATTTTGATGTACTATCTTCCATTCTTTTTCTATATCTATATATATTTTTTGTATGTAATTGAAATTATATTTATCCAGTTTCATAGTTGCTATAACCATTTATTATGTAATGAACATTTCCCTCTGATATAAGTTCTTTATAATCATTATTTCAGTATCAGCATATCACATTTTGGGGTATAATACAATTTGTCTAGTTAAATTTTGATTTTGCTATGATGCATATTATCTCTATCATTAGCCACATTTCTGAATATTTCTGTTTAGTTCCATTTATTAAAGTGCTTGTCTGTAGCCCTGTGTCACAAGATACGTTGAGTTGGAGAAGTCTGGGGAAGGAAATCTAAAGGATTGATTTCCCCAGCAGCAATGAAAGAAGGTAAAGAAAACAAAATATTGATGCAGTGAAATGTAAGGAAGGAAAGGGAAACTAGAAAAATGTGAAAAGGAGACCTCCTTTTCAAAAGCCTTACAGTTTGACAAATTTACAATTAAAAAAAAAAAGTATTGACTGGAGAATTTCTGATGGTCCAGAGAGCCCCTATATATTAGGAAAAAATTCCTTAGGACAGATCTGCAAGCCATGAGTAGCTTCAATGCTATTATTCTGCACACATTCAAGGCAGGTCTAGAGAACATTAGAAGTTCATAGATCTGAAAACTAGGTATGGCTCTAAAATCCTTCAGAAGTACAGGAGAGACCTGTCATTGATGTCCCCACTTTTTTTTTTTTTAATTCTACCCTAAAACCACTAACAAGCTTTTCTTGCAGAATTAAGTGTTAAAAAACCCCAAATGGGGTTTATAAATCAGCTAGATTCCCCTATACAAAAGGTATATGTGTTAAAATGTAAAACAAAAACATGTTGAAATCACATTTAGTTGGAGAATGGGAATGACATAACCAACCACCATGCCTCTGTTCCCCTTGATAAAAGAGGCCTCCGATTTCTAAATGCAAAGAGAATTAACAGTTCAAAAATAAAGTGAAGGTAAAGCAAAAGAAAATAGATAAGTAGAGCCAACGAGCTTGGGTCACAAGTTGCAAACTGTTTTATTTATCCTTGGAGTCATCCTTGGAGTAGAAAAGCATTTCTACGGACTTGGACTTGGGACCAGGGTCATGTAACGGGCCATGTTCAGGGCTAGGCAGGACAACGCATCTGTTTTCTTGGATACTATGACAGGAAGGAGTTTGACCAATCTGTGTATTTGCAAAGAAATGTAATCTATCTGTCTCATTCTTTTGTGCTTAGTCCACAAAAGGTGCTGAGGAGAGCTTTTTCCACATCCAACAATTTCACCCTGATAAGAAACCAGGTACATTTTCCTTCTCCTCCAGTCTTTCCTGTTCATACAACCCACCTTACTGGCCCTGGGGTTTTATCCAAGCAAAATTACCATAGTGCCTGGCGCAGGACTAATTTTTTATCCTATCCATCTTTATATCTGGTAGTTGCTATTGTAGCAGTAAACTTCTGTTTACTGGAAGTCCCCTGGGCATGTGGCTTGATACCAGCCACTTGGGGAGGAAAGTGGAGACATACCTCCCCCTTGGACCACAAGCTTTCAGAGCTTCCAATCTGACAAAGACCAAAGTATAACAGGATGCCCAAAGGAAAGCACAAAACAACAAGGGAAACGTTTCACTTCTATCGGTATCTGCAGAGATATCTCTAGCTTTAAAGATAGGATTTAATATAAATAGCATATGTGTTATACCAGCAGTCGTGGAGTATGACTCAAGTCAAATAAATCCATGTGAACGTTTTTGTTATAGAACAATGTTCTTTTCTATTTATAACAGCTTACCCCTAGCTAGCCCAAATCCCAAATTTACAGGATGTAAGGATGGCGCATGATCAGAAGTGATTACAAAGGCTAGGCCAAGTAGACGATTATCTCACAAAGTCTGTTTGGGCCATATTTTTCGAAAGCCCTAAATTTCTCATTTCTGTATCTCTTGACAGTTGCGCCTTCTGTTATCAAATGCACAGGAATTATTTCTGCTTCTTGTCAGAGACTCACAATCTTGTTCTACAGCCAAACTTGAAAGTTTCACTGATAAAGAAAAAATACATCTACATCTAAGAATGTATTTGATACTAGGGTAAATCTGAATCAACTTGCTTCGTGTATTAAATTCTCCTAGAACGAAGCATCTAGTGCACCTTTTGACAAAACATCCCTCCCCTTTCACCTTGCACACCTTCTGCTACTGTGTCATTCCAGAGTTTCCACTCATTACATCCTCTGTGTCCTTGCTCACTAATGCACCTATCATCAACTTTTTTGTTATAAATTATCTTCTAAAACTAAACTGGGGCAACCAATCTCATTTTCAGCAAAAGACCTGAGGCTGAGAAAAGCATATAATCCCAGAAGTGAAATAGCAGGGTTTTTATTTACTACTGTCTTCAGTTTATCCATCGTGGTTTTTTTATTGGCATTGCAATGACATTTAGGGAAAACTATATTGTGAATTCCTTAATGTATCTGTTTAAAGGCTCAAAATTAAATATCTACTATCAATTTCATCAATACAGATGAATACTGGACATGATGATACCACTGATTTCCATAACTGAGAGAAGAGCTGGAGTTTAAAAAAAAAAAATCCTTTTGTAAGGGAAAAACGAAGAACACTCAGACTGAGTAGAATTAATCTAACAGCAAGAGAATTATTTAGATATACGTTCTATTCAACTTTAGAGACTTGAATGAATGGAAATGGAAGAAGGATAGGGAGGAGGAAGCTGAGGAGAGAGGAAAGGGAAAAGGAGAGACGGAGCATAGGAACAATTTTTTGTGATTTTCAAATATGGAGGACTTTTTATTATGTGATATTTCTCAGTGGTAAATATCAAATTTGGTGGTCAGTTTTCAAGACTAACACCCTTCAAGAATATCTATAAATTAATAAATTTGCGTAGATTGGTTTTTCACCGTTTTCTGCTTGGGGCCCCTCCATTTCCTCTATGCATTTAGCATTGTGCTCTGCTTTGGTCTATGAGAGGACACTCCACTCTGGAGTCTCATTAGGGGACAGGCTGACTAGATGACCTTCGTTTCAACAAATCACTCATTCACTGGGTCTCTCTATGCACCCATTTCCTGTTACAGATGTACTTTGAGCACATTCTAGAGCGATTAAATCATTTTAAACTTACTGGCTTCCATAAAATATGGTTATTTCTCTCCAAGAGTTTGAAATCACCATTCATTTAAAAAGAAATGCTGATTATCAAACCAATCCAGAACAGAAGTGACAAAGCAGAGATTAAACAACCGTGGGCATTCACCAATGATTTCCAGAATACAAATGATCATGTAAGATATAGTTTACTGTACCAAGCCACTTTTATCCAAATTTATCAAGTGTTCATTTTAATAACTTTCACTGCCTTACTTCCACCATTTACATTTAAATGCAAATCTTATTTTGTGATTCTGCTAAAGATCTTATATAGAACCAAGGGAAATTACTATACAAACGCCATTACCTAGAAGTTTGAAATCCGAAGACTACAAAGGGGTTAATTAATTACATTATCTGTAGCATTACCCTGGCTACATTCTGCCTGGGAGGCATATGGATCCACTCAGCTGCTGAATTTGAAAGAGCGGTGTCCTTTTCATGCAGAAGAAAAATCATTGACAGAACCCTCTTCTTCCCCCACCATAAGCACTAGATGTTTCTTTTTCTTCTGATTGTTGTGTTTCTGGTGAAATAATTAAAAGAACCAACGTTAAATAAGTACCAAAATATTCCACAGCATCCTGAAAATCTGGATACTGCATAATGTATTTCACTCAGCACCTACCTACGAAGTTTCTATTATGTTCTAGACAAAGTGCTAGGGATCAGGGAGGGCTGGGGAGATTGAAAGATGAATGAGACTCTGTGCTGGCCAACCAGGAACTCGTATCAGAATAAGTTCATAAGAGGTGGCAAAAGAGAACACTGAAAAAGCATCCCAAGATGTAATTTGCTAAGAAAGCAGTGGTGGTGTGTCAGCCACTTGCTTAGCTCTTTATGCAGTTCAAATTCACTGCATAACTGCTTAGCTCATTTTAGACTTTCCTTTTTGTAATCTTCCTCCTTCTGTAGTTTCTTTAGTTCTTTCATCTTTTCATTCTCTATTTTGCTTTCTCTTTCAAAATAAAAACAAAAACAAAAAACAAAAACAGAGGCCTCTAACAAATGGACATAATATCATAGGAAAAAAATGCCAAAAGGCAAAGGGAAATTTCGGGTAGAAAAGTAATGGAAATGGGATAAAATTAGTATACCAAGTATACACCAGAAACTACTGTATATGAGAACGGATGGCAAATGAGCTCTGAGTTCCCTAGTGGCCAAAGATAAAGGAGGCATAATTCAAAGTTTCCAACACATTTCATAGTAGCATTTCAGCAGCTGCTAAGAAGCAGCAAGCTTCTCCCTGTGTTAAGTTAGGACATTCTTCTTGAGTCTACAAAATGGGACGTTGCGTGGAATAGCAAACAGTATTCTCCACAATATCCAATTATCTGGCAGAGTACGGTTTTTCAGTATGAAATACCAGGGATTTTTATTGGTTTTGGAGGGACAGAAAACCTCTGAAATCTGAATCATGTACAACATGAGGTTTCCCTCTCTCTCTCTCTCTCTCTTTCTCTCTCCTCATGCACATGCACACACTCACACACATTCAAATTTAACATTTTGCATCAGATAATGTTTCCGATTTAGAAAATGTTAACTCCATAATTCTTAAGAGGAGAAAGAAAAAAAGAGAATCAACAAAGAAAAACTACTGCATGAGTAACTCTTATTCCAGCTCAAAGACTTCCCCCAAATTAGACAATGAACAACAAGACTGCTCAAACTGATGTAAGTAATAGAGCTTTAGAAAAAGATAAATACTAAAGCTAAACATGGCGCTGAACACGAAGACTAAAGAAGACAACTGACAGCTTTAATTGAAAAAATAAAAGGATATTATTTTTAAAAATTGTTGTCCTTAGTCTTCCCCCTCAAAAACAAATTGTTCCGAAAATTCTCATGGATGAATAAGTGATGAAATTATCTGAAGCTGGTGTAAAGTATTTAGCTTATTACTAATGTAGTTATAACTAGTGTTGAATGAAAAACTGCTTCTACAGATGGAAAGTTTTTCTCAAAGATACACTTAAAACAATTTAATATCGGTAATACCTTTTTTTATGGAATTGCAATATTTAATTTAAAAGGTCAAGTGTTACTCTGTATTTCATTTTGAAGATAAATCTTTTATTTTGGGATGCACTTATTTTACATGATTTATTTTTATTAAACATAGGAACAATTATTTTTATCAAAACGATTATAGTTGTAATATTTCAATGTTTATAAATTTCTGTTTTTACTTGACATTCTAGAACGGGCTTCTACATTTTAAAATTTTTATTTGCATTGGAAATTTATCACCACCGATTCTTTTAAGAATCTTGAATATTTTTTAAATAAAATGCCATGATTATTACGCAATGTTCCATATCACATGCTATAACTATTAAAATGTTGTTCTTTTCCTTTTGTCCCAGGGTTGCAATCACACACAGCCTGAGAGATACTCAGTTGCTCCCACTATCAACTCCAGGACAACCACGGGTGCCAATTTCTCCAACCATCTGAGCAGAGTTTATAAGCTCCCCAAAACATAAAAACAAGACAAACAAAAAACTTTTACCTTATGGATTTACTAGAACCTGTTCTACTCATTTGTCCACCCAAGATCGAATGAATACCCGTTTTGTAGTTAGGGGGCCTAGTCAAAAAATCAGAGTTCTGTGAGCATTTCACCCAGAGAGAAGGATAAAAACTTCATAATGTCAGCATTTTTGTTGGAAAACATGCAATTCAACCTTTAAAAAAAAAAACTCACTGAATTTTATTTTTTGTTCACTTGCAAATTTACGTTTGACCTTAGGCAAGTCACCAAAATTCTTTGCATCTTAATTTCCTCATTTTGCATATGGATCCACTGAAATAACATTTTCTGGTTTAGAGGGCTGCTTTGTGGAATAACATATTCATAATTAAGTGACTACGAAGTGTAAATGGCAAGCATTCCTTGTTTCCAGGAAGCCATATATCTTTTTAAACCGCAATTTGTTTCTGGTAGCACAATAAGAGTCCCTTGTTTGGATGAAATGGGCTAAAGGAATACAGGCTAAGTAGCTGGCTACACAGTGCCATAACACTTAGAGTTGGTCAAAACCAGATATGTGGTCCGCATAAGACCCAACAGCCAGGTGCACTGCGTATTTTAATGCACTGATGAGATCTTCTGTTGTCCGGGCTTTGCAGCCTATGCTTTCACAGCAGGGATTCAGGCATTCTGATCATGGCTACGTACCCAAAGTACCAAAATCCTGCAAAATCGTCATTTCAAAACTGAAAAAGATCAGCCAGCTTGGCAGCAAGTTCAGTCCACCAGTCTGGTGCCTTATAGATAAAACTGTTTGCTAAATGACTGACATTTTCTTTATGTTTTAGGAATCTATTTTGACTCCACACAGGCAGTCCGAGGGAAAGGACGTGTGGCAAGATGTGTACTTTGAGTCTAACCGAATAAATAAATCAGAAAGAATAGATTTTCTGTGAGCACGGGTCATTTTCTGTGTTCTCCAGTTGAGTGTGACCTAGCGATGAATCACTTTATCACCTTCTTAGGAAAACTTCTCAGGTCTGCTGTTTCTTAATTTATAATATGGGAAGGCTTCTTGGAGGAATTATGGTCTGTCATCTAGAAAGTGTTTTGAGCCCCCTCACAGTCACTGGGCAGCATTTATTGAGCGCCCACTGTGTGCTTAGCACTGTGCAAACACAAATGTGTCAGGTTAACAAATCACAACCCTTCTGGCTGCAAAATAATTTTTAAAAACCCTCAGTTCCATTAATATTCCACGCCATATGGTGGAGAAAGGTCTAAACTCTATTGCTTTTGCCTTTACAGATAATTTATGAAAAAAAATGAAATATTAACTAGGAATGTGGTAGAATGGCTTTTTGTTTCACTAGGGGATGACAGATGAAGCCGCATAGGCACACATTTGAATAAGGAATTATCAATCAACCTCAAACTTGACCCACAGCTGCCATCCCTATAAATTAATGTTTACCATTTTTAAGTATGTGCAGGACATCTGGAAACACACACAGGCTGTGGCTGGCGAGAAATTTCCAAGAAATAGTATATCAAAAGCTAATTATAGCAGCAGCGAGCCCAAGTGTCATTTTGTTATGGTGAATTATAGACAGGGAGCTCTGTCACCGCAAACTGTTATTCATAACTAAATCATAATGCTTTTAAGTTTTAATTAATCTGCTTAGCTTTAGTTGCAAGGGAGAAGCTTGCTTAACTGTTAAGCCACCAAGGCTCTCTCGGGCTACCCTGAAACAGCATCTGAGCACCTGAGGGAGCAAGACCACATTATCAGGCTGACATTGCGTCTATTAAAGAGAATTTCTTTTAATATGCCAGAGTCTGAATATTTCTTTCTATTTCATTATCCAAAAACCAATTAATTTTCCATAAGAGCACCAAATTAATTACAAAATACTATGGAAATCAGAGATGTCTCTCCTTCCGCACCATTATGGAAATGCCAAGCCCCTTGGCAGCAAAGTCTTTGGAAGGTACTAGTTTTTCTCTTTAGTTAACGTTTTATTTGTGATGTGGGGAAATCCCTAATGAGCTAATGCTTTTATTTTCCTTCAAGAAGACTGATTTCTTCTGATTGCTTACTCAGTCCACACTCTATTTAATCATCCTTACCTCAGGACAGTTAGCTGGAGAAAGGGCATTTTTCCATAAAGAAACTCCCTCTTACTCATTGTGACTTCTTGGGTTTTCCTCTTGCCTGCCCAATTAGACTCTAAACTCCTCACGAGCAGGGCCGTGTTTCAAATTTATTGTATGTCCATACCTTGCCCTATCTGCACTTGGTTATAAACTTCTGTTCTGAATCCATTCTAGACATTTAGTAAATCCTTGTCAGTTGAAAGAAATTTAATTTTAATTAGCAAAGAGAAATTTAAATTTCTTGGATTTACAATCCAAAATAAATCCTAAAAAGAGAAACAGTATATCGGTTTCTTCACCAAACAACCCGGCGGGGGGGGGGGGGGGGGGGAGGAATGGCCACAACTTGTGGCTTTTTGAAATTCTGTTAAGCAAGCAAAATTGTTTCCTTCTGAGGAATTTATGATGACCTTGCGTAAAAAGGAAACAGTGAAAAGAAATGCAAAAAAGTATCCATATAGGGTGATAATATTTTATTCTAAATTTTAGTATTCTGAAATAAAGGCATTATATAATCTTCATATATTTATTTAAAGAGTGGAATCTTTTTCAAATGAAATAGTGGGAGGATCCTTTCTCCCCCTGAAAATTCTTGGATCAAGGCAGGTAACAAGGGGCCCTGGTGCCTTCTTGGATATCCGCTGGCCCCAGAAGTGACTCCTCCACTTTCTACAAAAAGGCCTTGGTTTCTGAAAATGCCTGGGAAAATCTTCCTGCAGACAAAGTACACATCACACTGCCTCTGTTTCTCTGAAGCGTCCAGTACTATGCCTTGACCCAGCAGGCATTTAATTGACATTTTATTGATTTATCAAAAGGGCCAATGCTTTTCATTGCTTTTTTCTTGAGTTACTGATTTCTTAGGATATTTTCCTCTATCTCAATTAACTGTGATTTAAAGTACAATAAATATTTCCTTCATGGTTTTTGTCATTATTTACCTAATTTAGCTTGCAGATGAGTTTATGGTTAAAATGCTATAATTTAGGCAGCAGTAGATAATAATTTATATAAGGGCTCTCTTTAAAACAGTTTTCAAAGAGCTATTTGCTTTAAAAGTTGTGAAGATGTGGGCTAGGCCAACGTGGCCTTCCTCCCTAGAACAGTAGTTCCATTTCACTGTCTAAATGGAAGGTCCCATGGTTGCACCACCTGACTTCCATGGCTTCTCCCAACCTTCAGAGTCTGTAATTCTCTAGCCAAAAAAAAAGGAAGATGCTCCTATTTGAAGTACCAAATAATGCCACCAGTTCTCCTACATTTGCTTCCTCAAGAGAGGCATGGAATTAAAGATGGAAGAGGATGTGTCCATATTTAATCCTCAGTTCAAGTACAAGGAGGCAGAAGATTTGAATTGCCTCTATTCAGCAGGTAATTCTGTCTAGTACTTTAAAACATTATTATGGATTAGTGCAGCTCCATCAAAGTGCTAATCATACTTTAAGGACTCAAAACATAGTCATTTAAATCAAATTAAAGAGAGTAAGTATGTAAGGTACAACAGAATTTTGTATACCCTACTTCTGATAAGGAAACTCAGGCATAGAATAGCTTAAAAAACCTAGCTAAAGTCAGTCTCTGAGGCAGAAATTCAACCTCTTTGGCCCACTGAGGCTTGCCTCCTACCAAACAGGTTTTGTCCCTGAAGCCCACATTTCTGGAGTGCAAATACATATATATATATTTTTTTCTTTTTCTTTTCTGTAACTTCATTGACAGGGATGCATATGTAGGGGTGGAAAATTTTTTCCTTCTTCCTTCTTGGTTCTTTGGCTGGTCTAATAATCAGATTGACACAAGACAGACTAACGGAGAAAAAGAAATTTAATTTTGTATGTAAAGGAGCACCAAAGATAGGAGACTCAAGGGCAAGTCTGGCAGTTGAGGTTTCTATGCCTCCTGAGCTAAGGAATAAGATAGGGGCCTGGGGCTTCAAAGGGAAGGAAGACAATTCACGGGAAAATAGGAAGAGCAAATGTTTGGTAAACAAGTGTTTGCTATACCATGCAGAGCCGACGGGACACACAGCACAATTGGATCACCAGGCCCTGCTGAGCTCCCTCCAGCTTACCACACCTAGCCTATACTCTTTGTAACAAGTTATCTCTGGAGAGCCTTCTTCCTAGACCAGGCCTTCTATCTAAGTTCTCAGAGGCCCTGAAGGAGGAAGAAGTTCTTCCTGAGTGTTTGGAGCCGTGAATGCCTTCGGCTCAAAATTATCTATAGGCCAATGTGACACATTTTGGGGAGGCTCACTGTGAACCCCTTTCACTTGAGCTATTTTAGGCTTCTCCTTTCCTTCTGTAAGCGTTATGTTTTTCACCCCTGTCATAAAACAAAACTAAATTAAAAACAAGAAAAAAAAAGTCTTTTGATTTGGTTTGTAATATGGAAGAAAAGCTAATGCTGGCGTAAGAATGACTAAAACACTGCTTAAATCCGCATCTGATTCACGGCCAACATCAGAGGACAAGTTGAAACAGCAGTGGATAAATAATTAAAACATTTGAAGACATTAGGTTCATATTTTCTTTTAATAAAATTACGTATTTTGAGCCTACAACGATAAGCCTCTAAGCGTGCCTCAGCCAAGGTTCTCTGAGTTTGCCACTCCCTTCAATTGCGCGTTCCTTTAATTTAAAAGCAAATGCTGATGGGAGCAAGTTAGCTCCGTTCTTGCCTTTGTGTCAGCTCCTGGCTCAGACAGAGGAAGGTCCTCCTTCCCATGAACCTAACAGACTGTCTCGCACATCCAAACACAGGAACATGGAAAACATAACTCAGGCCTGCTGTCGGAGTTGCCCCTCCATGTCATGTCCAAGAGCCATTATGAGAAGGGTCTTTTTTAGGAAGGGAGGAAGGCGAGGCCAAAATTCAAGTTTCAAATGGCCACCTCATTCTAGAGTAGCCAGATTTCAGCAAACAAGGCCACAGATGTCAACAACTCCTTATATGCTAATCATCAGACCTATCAGAAGGATTAGGAAACCAGACCTAGGGAAGTTAAATCACTCACCTGAAGTCACACAGCTAGAAAGTAAGGGATGGAGAGACACTACAGTTTTGCAATGAACTGAGAATAACAAAACTGGATTAATGTATCAAGTTTATCTTGCCAAATAAGTGAGCTATGAAGATAAAATAACATCTCCTGTGAAAAGGCCCGGCACAGTTTCTGTTACCTGGAAGGAAAACTAACATCAGCAGCATCCGCTCTTGCCTCCCTTTCTTCCTCCTTTCCTAATCTCCTTGCTCCTTGTGACTCTGCCTCCAATCCACTTTGCAGGGTTCCTCTGGATTTTCTCTACCTTCAGCAGGCCTCTCTGGAAGTTCCAACACTGGAACGGCACAAGGGAGTGCGAGGTGCAGAGACCTCAAGCAGTCAAGCAAAAGGAAGATGACGTTTGAACTGTCCCTCTCGTCTGCCAACCTTTGGATGGTCCCCTTTGCTACGGAAAGATGTGTATAGTAAGACATAGATTCTTCCCTGAGTTGTAACTAAGAGCACAGGATCACCAATTAATGCATTATACAGCCTCCATGCCCTTCCTGCCATGTCTTGACTATACGCACGGATCCACACAGTCTTGAGGTATTTTATTTGATTTTAAGTGATCTCTACCCCCAACATGGGGCTTGAACTCAAGACCTCAAGATCAAGAGTCCCATGCTCCACCAACTGGGCCAGCCAGGGCCCCCCATACACTCCTTAGCTGGTTGGTCTGAACCCTGCAGTTAGCCACTTGGATACTGACGGAAGCTCAAAAAACCAGAGACGACCCTTTGCAATTCATTGCAGGATTCTAGGCAGATGGTCCTGCAGCAGGTCACATTTTGTGTTGTTGTTGTTTTTTAACCCCTGAATTTATTCCTCTTCTCAACACTATTTAAATACTTAGAAGTCCTAACAACAATCAGATTGACCTTCCTTTCAGAAAAGATTCTTTTTAATTGGTTTCAGACTCATTTACCACTACCTTCTGAATCAGCTCTTTAATGCAACAGTCAAAAGAGTGCATTTCTTTTGCTTGTGAACTGCCTGTTGTAGGAAACAGTCCTTTGTCCTTTGTGAAAATCTCACCTCCAACTCTTATTATATTCTGTGCATCTAAGGTTGGTTAATTAAATGCACTCATTATTATTTCTTGGCCTAATGTTACTGCTTCCCCAGACTTTTTAAATGCTTTTCCCCCCTCAGATTCCTCAGTCTATTCATACCGCTTGTTAATTATTTATTAAAGTGGCATAAAATGCTCCTCAATTGTCTTCTAGACCTTCTTTTTCCTAAGATTACTCTAATATTTTAAAATAACTTATTTCTGGGGCACCTGGGTGGCTCAGTCAGTTAAGCATCTGCCTTTGGCTTGAGTCATGATCTCAGGGTCCTGGAATCGAGCCCCCGCATCGAGCTCTCTGCTCAGTGGGGAGTCTGTTTCTCCCTCTCCCTCTGCCTGCCACTCTCCCTGCTTGTTCTCTGTCTCTCTCTCTCTGTCAAATAAATAAAATCTTTAAAAAATTAAATTAAAATAACATTTCTTTTTGTTAAAAATGGCAACGCTTATTCAGTACCAAAAATGAGAAAGTACAAACATGTAAACACAATAATTTTTAACCCAGATCCCTCCCTGCCAGTGCCCACATACAAAAACACGTTTTTCCTTTTTTCATTGAATACAACTTTGTGAGCACGCCATATTTTCATGTCATTAAATATATTCCCATATAATTTTAATGGTAGCATAATATTCTATTATATGGATGGAACATAAATTATTTAAGCCATCCTTGTTGTTAAACATTTAGGTTGGTCTTCACATATATTATGAAAACAGAGTGGTAATAAGCATTTCTTATTGCAAAATATTTTCCGTTAACTCTAATTAACCTTTAAGATAATCTCAGAGAAGTGGGTCACCAGGCTGTGCATTTTTAGGGCTTTTCTTACAGACTTTCTAACTTACTGTCAGTCTTGTTTTCCTAATAATGTCCTAAGCCTTCCTTCTGACTAATGTGGGAAGAGTATTATCCAGGGTTTGGGGCTTTATACACTTAGACTTCCTCCTTACTGTAGGTTCAACATTTTTCTGACTCCCTTATTCCTTCTACTACTAGCCTTAGTGTTCAGGTGAAGCTTGTCTTCAGGATATTTGTAGTGAAGATCAGGATTTCCCAACCTCAGCTCTACTGCCGATCGGGACGTATCACTCCCTGTGGGGGGAGCTGTCCTGTGCATTGGAGGAGAGGTAGCAGCATCCTATAAATGCCTCGAACACCCTAGCAGGGTGGTGATCAAAAATACCTCCAGACATTGCCAAATGTCCCCTGGAAAAAATACCACCCAGTTGATAACAACTAGTCTAGGGGATATAGAGCTTCTTATAAGTTAACATCATCTTGAGTTGTATGAAAAAAGACATGGTGTCCTGCTCAAGGAAGGAACATGTCTTACCGCTTGACCCCAGGTCAGAGAACATCTGTAGTGTTGACGCGAATTCTGAGTTGCACATTTTGAGAACATCTGTAGTGTTGATCTGAATTTTGAGTTGTGCATTTTGAGGCATGCAAACAAAACACAGAGCTTCAAGAGTAGAGTAATTCGGCAGATGGGCGTGTGCCCATATAAGGTCTGGTCAGTGGTCTGAGTTCACTTTGGTTTATAGAAGATTCAGAAAGAAGTATTTATTTTGTGCTGCTTTATAAATAAGAGCCAGGTAAAAGATACAGAAAGACACATTTCAACTTAATAGACAGAATGCAGGGCCTCAAAAGTTGGTAAGTATCTTATCACTGCAAGTTAAAGCAGATCCAGGATCAGAGTGTTGTTGGAAGGCCTCTCTGTGCTGGAAAGAATGTAGGATCAGGTGTCTTCCTGGGTTTTTGTACTTCTAAAACACAGAACATCTGCCTGTATTGAAATCTGACAAGTGACCTTTCTTAGCAGTACACAGTTTGTTGCATACACAGTATCGACAGAAGTAATCGGGGTCGCCTCACCCACCACAGCTATCTTCCTGTGTGCTGCTGAACATCCAGGGCTGCCTGACCAGCAAGGCCCCTGTGGCCACCCATGCTGCTCAAGGACAGCCATCGTTCCCGATCCCCCATCTCACACACCCTCCTGCACTGTATGAGGCACTAGGCAGCAAACAGCCCCCAGTTTTCAACGGCTGTAGAAAAAGGTAGGCCCAAGCAGAAAGGCAAGTAAACTAGCGGGGGTTTCCTGGACACAATGAACACGTAGTATGTCCATTCCGCCCTAACCTTCCTTTGTCAGGTCACTTAAAACGGAGCATATCAGGCAAGCTTATTGTAAAGAAGATCACATCTGAAGCCATAAACAAGTTATACATTCCTCACTTTCAGTCTAAATAGGCTTTAAAAGATCTTGAGAGAGGACAATGTAAATGCTGACATAAGCATTAAAACTATTTGGCTTTAAATATGGAAAGAGCCCAATGTCCACCGACTGATGAATGGATAAAGGTGTAATTCACACACACACACACACACACACACACACACACACACACACATTACTCAGTCGTCAAAAAGAATGAAATCTTATCATTTGCAATGACTTGGACAGAGCTAGAGGCTACAGTGTACTATGCTAAGCTAAATAAGTCAGAGAACGACAAATATGATATTTCACTCATATGTGGAATTTAAGAAACAACACAGATGAACATATGCGGGGGGTGGAGGGAAGACAAAGGTGAAATAGACCAGAAGAGACCACAGAGAACAAACTGAGGGTTGATGGAGGGAAGGTGGGTGGGGATGGGTTAGATGGGTGATGGGTACTTAGGAGGGCACTTGTTGTGATGAGCACTGGGTGTTGTATGTAAGTGATGAATCACTGAATTCTACCCCAGAAACCAATATTTCACTGTGTGTTAACTAACTAGAATTTGAATTTAAAAAAAAAAAGAAAAACTATTTGACTTTCCTCATTAGTTTCACTGCTACACGATTATGCATCCACAGTACCTGGGGTTATAATCATATATTTTTCTCTAGCTTTTTCATAATTTACATCATATTATTTCCAATGCAAGTACACACTCCTTGGAGATAGTAACTTTGTCTCTCTCTTCTAATATGTACGAAAGTCTCTTTTACAGTTTTTTTGTTTTGTTTTGTTTTACTATTAGTTGTGCCCATATTTATTTGTGGATAGAGTTTCTCACCTCCTTTGAACAACATTCTCAAGCTGCTGAACGCTGGAGTGCACAGGATCAATCCACATTCTGGCAGACAGTGTGCGCCCACCACCCGCTAACTAATCTGCCTCCAATAGTTTCCATATTTTCACGTGTCCATCACAGTGCTGGGCAGCACGTGCGTCCTCAAAAAGTACTGTGGATCCATACTGACTCCCCTTCACTATAAAATTTTCGACACTCAACAATGAGGTGAGTTAATTCCTTTTTTAAGGTTCAAGAGTTGCACCAGGTTGTGAGATGAAATAATCAGTTGGTTAATCTTTTTTTTCAATCACCGGGTAGGCACATCCTGAAATAAAGAAAACTCCATTAACTTTTGTGTCCCATTTGTTCCGTGTCTTGGCTTCCTAGCAGACTGTGAGATCCCTACGTTCAGAACGGGTTCTGGCTTTGGCTGCGCACAGTACCTAGCAGAGCATGACGTACACACGGGCCCGTGGTGCGTGCCACTCTTAATGTCCCGAGTGTGGCGTATGGTGGCGCCACGAAAGAGGACTGCTCTCTGCCCAGTCAGCTGGGAGGACAGGCTCTTCAGGTGCCCTTTCCAGAGATACAATCCTCCGATGGCACCAGTGGGGGAAATCTAGAGCCAGTGGTCAGGATGCTTCGTCCGGCTTTCGTACGTGGCCAATAACGGCATGTCGCTGAGCCCTGGGTTTCCCACTGTATCCCACTGTGCCAGATGCTGTTTCTGGGCTCAAATCCCAGCTCAGCTACTTATCAGCTTTGTCACTTAGGCAAATTACTCAATTTCTCAATGCCTTAGAATCATCATTTAAAAAATAATTATAGTAATAACAAGAATACTTTGCTCATGCAGTTGTTGTGAGAACTGAATGAGTTAAGAGGTGTCAAGCACTTAGAACGGTACCTGCTACATAATAAGCTCTTAATAATGTTAACTCCATCTATCTACCTTTAATCATATGCAGAAGAGAATTAATAGTGCAGTGCAACGTAAGATGACATGATGGGATCCTTTCTTATGTCATGGTTCTAACAAAGAAAATCTCTCCGCGGAAATAACCTTTCCCATTCTCAGGGTAATTGTCATGGTGACGAAGATTTTTGGTGAGGTGCGTTATAGGATTGGCTGCCTCAGCTTTCTGCCTTCGCTATACAGAAATATCAATATTATCTACCTTCTCGGGTAGGAAGGAAGCTAATGATCTGTGAATCGAGTGCATAAATACAGCAACGCTGATAAGAAATGTTAAGACATGGTACCAAGATGTGCTTGATCTTGACTCCTGTGTACAGACCACTAGAAATGGCTTTCTCAGAATTGCTGACCTTCCCAATTCACTTTTTTAAGGAGAACAACATGATGACAATGGTCTCTGCTCCCTCCTCCCATCTCTTCCCTGCCTGTTTTATTTGGGGGAGAGGGGTTCACAGGCTGGTTGTCTTTTTTTCTTTAAGGTTGAGTTTTTCCCTTCATTCTTTTCTGGTAGAGGGCAGAGTTCCTTCCCAAGTCAATGGGGGTCCTCAGACCCGCCAGGAGGGGGGAGGAGAAGAAGGAATTAGAACTGTGAAAAGCTACCCTTAATATCAAATAAAACTTCAATTGAATGACCCGAACTAGCAGTTTTAAGGAGCGAATGATGAGGTTCTGTGTGGAGGTTGAGAAATGCAATCATCACCGAAGGATTAAAATAAATAGTGCAATGAACCTTCGTCCTCCTTCTCCCCGTGCCTCAACACCCCCTCCCCTTGATAAATACACAAATCTACATGGGTGCACACCATTTCAGAGGGTAATTATCCAAACTGTCTAGAACAAACAAAACAAGTGCAAATGTTATGTCCATGTTTAATGAAGACTTTGGAGTAGCTCAGTGAAGTGAAACCCATTCTGCTTCAGTCACGCTTTCCCATCCCCTGACCCCTCGCACATGCAGCCAATAAGGGGCCTCATTTGAAATTCAGAGGCTCCGCTGCTGGGATTTAATAACAAAACTGGCACCTGTCACTTTCTCTATATATGGGCTGCACTCTACTGCTTTAACCATTAAAAACAACTCATCTAGGAGAAAATACAAAGCAACTGCCAAGGAATATTTACTCTCCAGGCCCACAGTGACCCCTCAAGAAGTCATGAGGTGTGTGCAGCTAATTGCAAGGGGAAAACAACTTTTAAGAAGTTATTCATGTGAACGCGCGCGCCACCAGGCATCTCCCGGAACACCGGAATCCCGGTGTGCTCACGGGATCCAGACTGAGACCGGGAACTCCCTTAGCGCGCGCGGGGCGGCTGGCGGCTGGCGGGCCACCTGCACAGGGGAGCGGGCGGACTCGCGGTCGGCACCCGCGAAACAGCAGACTGAGACCCTGAACCGGGTGCGCGCGCCACCAGGCTTCTCACGAAACTCCGGAATCGAGGTGTGCTCACCGGGCATAGACTGAGACCGGGAGACCCGGGAGCC
>NW_024425452.1:9627967-9701726 GCF_017311325.1 Ursus maritimus | reverse complement strand
CAGAAAGAATGAGTTCTCAACATTTGCTACAACATGGACGGCACTGGAGGAGATAATGCTTAGTGAAATAAGTCAAGCAGAGAAAGACAACTATCATATGATTTCTCTCATCTATGGAACATAAGAACTAGAATGATCAGTAGGGGAAGAAAGGGATAAAGAAAGGGGGGGTAATCAGAAGGGGGAATGAAACATGAGAGACTATGGACTATGAGAAACAAACTGAGGGCTACAGAGGGGAGGGGGGTGGGGGAATGGGATAGACCGGTGATGGGTAGTAAGGAGGGCACATATTGCATGGTGCACTGGGTGTTATACACAACTAATGAATCATCAAGCCTTGCATCGAAAACCGGGGATGTACTGTATGGTGACTAACATAATATAATAAAAAATCATTATTAATAAAAAAAAAAAAAAAAAAGAAGTTATTCATGTGCTTTAATTTCCATTGTGCCCCTTTCTATTTTTATTTGCCTGTCCTAATCAAATGGTAACCTGGCATTCATGCCTTTGCACACACAAACAGCTAGCTTTCTATGAAGAAGCTAAAACTATCAGGTGGGAACATGGAAGTATGAATGTGTGTTCCTATGTCTCTGGACCTGGGGGGGATGTAAGAATTTAGTCCAAAATCCTTTTTTTAAATGCTGATATCCAGTATCACATGGAGGAGACACACAGCACTGCAGTGTTTAGTTTCACAGGTGTAAATGGGCAGAAGAGATGGAAAGTAAAAATTCATTTTGGAGTCTGACTTATCTAGATGTAGCTATACAATCCTGAAATAGATTAAACAAACACAAAATAGTTTTGGAAAGGCAAGTTATTGCATTTTTTCATTGATCATAAAGATTTCTGAATATTTCCAAATGGCAAAAAAAATTTGTCCCCTCTGCTTAAAATAGAATAGAAGAAGAGTGGCCCTCATATTCTGACCATTACAAGTATCTATTTTTAAAGATTTTCCACTTTGTCTTAATTTTAGGTCCTTCTCCTAAGCAATCCCCGGCCAAAACAAATTTGAAAGAAATGAGGGTAGACTCACCCCGCTAAATCCAGTTAACATCAGTAGGTCAATTTCTGAACTGCCTGGCATCTATAGAAACTCATGTTTTTGTCTTCTTCTGTTCTAGCTTTCAGTTTCCGGCTCTCTTAGATGTTGGAATAAATTTTTCAACACTGGCATTCATGAACTAACAGGCCTTACAAAGCACCTAAGAGCTAGGAGTGAATATGGTGGTGCTTCTTCCATAGAAAATCTGGATTAGGAGTATTGTCTCCAAAGGATCTCTGAATGATTCAATGAGGAATACAACATAGTGACCTCCTTCAGAGCAGAATCTAAAAACAGTAAAGATCAACCTATGAAATAAGGAAGGGATCATTTCACTTATGCCTCTAATCAAGTGTTAGAATTACTGTTTTTGCCTTTTCTCCATTCTCGATAATGGCAGTTAGACTAGATTGAAAGTGACCACTTCACCGCAAGACACGCCTAAAAATGTCTGGGCTTGATCTCTTCCATTTCGCAGAATTATGAAAAAAAGAAAATTAAAGTCTATCATGATTCTTCTATGATGTAAATATTTTACAGTATTATTTACCGGCTTTTTAGAAGCAGTGTTAGGAATCATGTGAGATTATTACAGAACATTGATAGGTCCAATTTATATGTTGGCCTGGTATGCCTTCTATATTTTATGGCCAAAAAATGTGGCTTTTCAAGTGAATAGTTGCCTGCTTTCTAATCAGTCTTAGCTCCTTGTTTGAAAAAAAGAAGCTTCAGGTGAACCTTCAGAGAGACACAGGACAGCCTCCCATCTGGGCAAAGATAAGAGTTATGCTCTTCAATTTTCATAACAGAATGTCAACTCCTGCCTGCACATATGGTATCTCAAGCATATGGATCTTTGTTTAATCAACGACCCACAATATAGACACTTCAGGCAGTTTTCACGAAATTCGATCTTTAATTGCCTTTGATCCTATACTTACTACAACCTTGTTTGGAGATACCCAATATTTGGGAAAGACAGTGTAAGTAACATGCTAACACTGTCTTTCCTTTAGGATCTCCACACTCCATACCTACGCTAGATAAATTATCAGAAACAAAAGCTATTCAGCTGTATTATCTTAAGTGGTTTGCAGAAAGAATTTCACTAAACCTAGCTGCAATGTTATGCTTTCCATTGTGAAAGAAATCAAAGAATAAAGGTCCATTTAAAGACAATTTCTGGATATTAAGACAAAATGTCAGAAATGAACTCAGATGCCCACATCCTTGCCTACCCCAAACCACAATATATGGCCAAAAAGCCATTGAACCATGTATAATAATAAGGGTTTATTTATGGAAAGGACTGTGGACACAGATATTACAGATATGATAGAGACAGAGATAACAGATGTAGAGGGCCACAGAGATCTATTCCTCTATAACAATCAGGGAAATGAGAAGCCACACTATTGGTGGGTAAACCATTTTAAAGAATTCTTAAAAGACTGAAGGACGATAGAATTGAGATATTAAAGGAGAAAAAAAAAATCTAAAAGAACATGCCTGTTGAAGTGGAAGTGGTTCTGGGAATGTTTCACTCTTGAGGCAACGGAGACAAGGAGTGGAAGAAGGCCCTGTGGCAATCATCAGAGCTATTATTTGAAAAAATCCATTCAGAGCACCTGGGCATCCTGGCTTTTATCCCTCCACAGCTTGTCATAAGTAGGTTGCAGCGCGGCATTTACCCCTGAGGCTAAAGCCGAAAAGTCTGGGTACTCAGGGAAGGAAGAAGAGAGGCAGTATAGGGAGTCAGTGACATCAAGAAGAAAGAGGGAAACACGTTACCCAGAAGATAAGCTACCGGCACACTTGTCCCAATCTACGTCCTGCCCCTCCCCAACAATCATGTGAAAGTAAGATCTTGAATAAGAATTCACATGCATGAGTAGACAAAAAGAAATTCACAAACATAACAAAACACAAAGATGAGAACAGATAAGGAAGAATCACCAGATCTTTTTTTTAAGATTTTATTTATTTGACAGAGATTGAACCAGATCTTTAAGTTTAACCAACACCACCAAACACCAAATGAAATTAACCAAAGAATGGACACCTAAGTTAACAGTCTAAACTGACCAAAAAAAAATAAAAATAAATAAATTAATTAATTAAGTGTTACTGATTCTCAGAGATAACAAAAAAGCTATACCATCCATTAAAAAAAAACACTACTAGTTACCTAGTAAATAAATGATGCTGAGAACTTTAAACATACTGAAATACATGGAGTAAATAGCAGAATGGACACAACAAAGTTGGGGAGAAGTAATAGAACAGTAAGTCAAAGAATTCCCCCAGAATAACCACCAAAAGACAAAGAGATGAAAATCATTAAATAAAAATAAGTACACATTGAGACTTTCAAGGAAGCCATCATCTACTTAAAACAGTTCTAAAGAGACCAGAAAGAATGGCAATGGAGGGTTGAGGGGAGTAAAGAGTAACAGAAGAAAATTTCCAGAGCTACAGAGAAATGAGTCCATTACTGAGTAGACTCATTCTGCAAGATAATGAGAAAATAGCTATCCAAAGTACACTTTGGAAGAATTTCATCAAGATAATTAGAGGGTGGGTGCCTGGGTGGCTAAGTTGGTTAAGCATCTGCCTTCAGCTCGGGTTGTGATCTCAGGGTCCTGGGATTGAGTCCTGCATTGGGCTTCCTGCTCAGTAGGGACTCTGCTTCTCCCTCTCCCTCTGCCCCTCCCCCCTGCTCTCTCTCTCGCTCGCTCAAATAAATAAATAAAATCTAAGGGAAAAAAGGTAAGTAGAAAATCACAAAGTGTTTTGAAGAAAACACTACCCACACAACTGAAAGAATCGGGGTGGCATCAGCCTTCCCACTGACAACACTAGATGCTGGAAGACAATGAAGTAATACCCTCCAAGTTCAGAAATAACATTATTTTGACCCAAAATCTTATAATCTTATGTCCAAACTAGCACTCAAGTGCAAAAGCAAAAGAAATGTACTGCTTACAGAAACTCTCTATTTATTTATTTATTTTTATAATAATTTTTTTTATTATATTATGTTAGTCACCATACAGTACATCCCTGGTTTGTGATGTAAAGTTCCATGATTCATCAGTTGCGTATAACACCCAGTGCACCATGCAATACGTGCCCTCCTTACTACCCATCACCAGCCTATCCCATTCCCCCACCCCCCTCCCCTCTGAAGCCCTCAGTTTGTTTCTCAGAGTCCATAGTCTCTCATACTTCATTCCCCCCTCCTCTTTTTTTTTTAGAGTCTTTTTTTTTTTTAAGATTTTATTTATTTATTCAACAGAGATACAGACAGCCAGCGAGAGAGGGAACACAAGCAGGGGGAGTGGGAGAGGAAGAAGCAGGCTCATAGCGGAGGAGCCTGATGTGGGGCTTGATCCCAGAACGCCGGGATCACGCCCTGAGCCGAAGGCAGACGCTTAACTGCTGTGCCACCCAGGCGCCCCAGCCCCCTCCTCTTTTTAATAGAAGTTATAGAAAGTCACATTCCATTAAAACACAAGTATACATAAGGCAATACAGGACATTTATAGTTAAGTCTGAATAATTCTATATGCATAATGTAAAGAAATAATCTGAAATCAAAATTTTGAATGATCTCAACATAGGAGATGGTGGGGAGGAGAGAGATGAAAACATGCTAAACTTTTTGTCATCTTCAGAGGAGCAAAACACACTGATCAATACTAAAGAATGACCAAAAAAAGCTTAAACAGGTGTATTAAAACTTAGAATTCTAGAAACAGAAGGAAATTAAATAAATATAACTAATTCAATCACTCCCATTATAGACAGGGTCAGTAAAGAAGGAGGGAGGAAGAGCAGGGAAAAGAGTAAGGAAAAGACAATCATAGCAAATAAACAAAGATGGCAAGGTCAAGTCCAAGCCTAGCAATGTTCACACGTGTCTGAGTTCATTAAGTTCTTCTATTTAATAAGAATTTACAGAAAGGACACACAGTATAGAGAGAGAGTTTACAGAAAGTGCACATAAAACAAACTGATATAAAAATTTAGAACATAAAGGAATAAAAATTATTTCAAAATTAGAACACAAGTGAATAAGGTAAAATATCAGCAGCACATACACACACACACAAAAAGGTGTATGATCCCTAGAACATTCTAATCAGACAAGAAAGAGAGAAAAGATAAAGAGAAACCAATGAATAGAAAATGGGCAAAGTATGTGACCAGTATGTCTGAAAGTACTCCTGAATAAAGGTGATCAACCTCATTCGTAATTACGATTGTGCAAGATTTAAAATGTGATATGATTTGCACCCATCAAATTGTTTAAGTAAAAAAGTCTGCAAAAGAAAAACAGTACGGACACCTGGGTAGCGCAGTCGTTAGGGCTCAGGGTGTGATCCCGGCTTTCTGGGATCGAGCCCCACATCAGGCTCCTCCGCTGGAAGCCTGCTTCTTCCTCTCCCATTCCCCCTGCGTGTGTTCCCTCTCTCACTGGCTGTCTCTCTCTCTGTCAAATAAATAAAATCTTAAAAAAAAAAAAAACAACAGTAATGCTCATCAGGCAGGGAGCTATTAAGTTATAGTACATCTATATTACATCTGTATTACAAAATCATAAAAAGAATCATAAAAAATATTGAATATCTCTGCATAGTGACATGGTAAAAATTTACAAAAAACATCTCTTAGTCCAAATATCAAATTTTAAAGGATAGTTAAATCCCATGAATTTACACTAAGAAGAAGAAAATCTGTGTGTATGTATGTATGTGTGTATGTGTGTGTACAAATATAAATTTATTTTTTTATTTTAATGTTTTTTATTATATTATGTTAGTCACCATACAGTACATCCCTCAAATATAAATTTAAAAGGACTATAAGGAAACACGCTAAGTGAAAACAATAGTTCTTTCTGGGGAAGAAAGTAAGATATTGAGGGCAGAATAGGGCTAGGAAAATGGCAGACTTTTATTTTTTATCCTACACTTCAGTATTATTTGAAGCTTTTCTGACAAGAATGTATTTACACATGGACTTCTATAATTACCCAGGGGTATGTTATGTAAAACTGTGGTTGAAGACATCTACAACTTATTCTCTTATTCATTTAGCAAACATTTACTGAGTACCTACTATGTTCAGGTTCCATGATGTTCAGACTTTATGACACATACAGAGTGCAAAACTGAGTCAGTTCCTACCCTCCAAAATAAGGGAAATTTAGATGTTGTACCCATTCAAACAAGTTTACTGCAGTAGGGGTGGATGCAAAACGATGTGGAAGCCAGTTGTAGACAGAAGGAAATACAGGAAGAATATGAGAAATAAATACACGGGTGGGATTATGAGGTTAGAGGTAAAGTCGGTGGTAGGATTATTCCAATGCACATTTTGAATTAATAGTAGCTTATCTCTTCAAACAAACAGACTCACACATACATGTATGTGCACACACGACGATGCAGTGACGAAATCCTCAATGCTGACCTTTCTCTGCTCTTTTACTCAAATGAAAACAAGTCAGAAGAGCTGGAAAACAGGGCAATGCATGCTAACTCCTTACTGTGACACAACTTCGTCCACATATCATACAAGTTTGTTATTTTCTTCACTGAAATATGGTTTTTTTTGGTCTTCCCATAACTACTTTCCCCACTTAAAAGCCCACATACATGCTCACTGTCTGCACTATGATGTGCATTGTCATTTGGAGAAAAGTAATACGTTAGTAAAAGTGCCATCCAGCATCTCATGCAGGGTCCTTTAGGTACCCAGTTGTGACATGCGGAGAAGGTATGAAGTTACACTGGAAAGACTGCAGAGTACTCAGTTTATGGCAACAGGGGCAGCCAAAGCCACAGGGAGTCCAGTGGCAATCAGAAAATAATACAGTAGAATACATACCTTTGGTTCCTAAGGCTCTAATACTGTGTTGAAGTTACAAGACCTTGTATTTATACACTATTTGGGTTTAAAGTTGGTATATTATAATGAATAATTTAATAAAGCTACAGCCTAAATGCAAAGGGGGAAAAAACCAAAATGTAATTATAACCTTGTGAAATGCCTTACACAACAGCAAGAAGTCTTAAGGGCAAGTGGATTTAATAGATTCAATGACTCGCATATCATAATAATTCAAATTTGATTTTCTTTCTTCTGCTTTTCCAGCCTCAAAAATACTGCTTATTATTTCATTAAATATCATCAATGCTGAATTCTGATGCTAGAATAATACTATAAATTTGAGTTGAGGATTTACTTTTACCATTAGTCTTTATATATCAATGGATGATTTTTTTTTCTCCAAATTAAGATCTTCCATTATTTAGGGCTGACTATGTAAAAGGAGCCACTAAAAAATAAAAATTATAAATTTAATAAAAGTGTATCAAAATTACCTGGCACAGGCCAGCAACTGAGTATTTGGGGTATTTAATTTTATTGAATAAGGAATCGAGAAAGCCCTGTTGGTTTCAACGTATTTGGAAAATCTTTTAAAAGTCCACCCATCCGTCCTTCTTCCTAATAACCGGAATTAAATTTCTTGCCAATTAAGAGTAATATTCCTTAAATGTACCATGGCTAGAAAAACCACAGTTGGCAAGATCAGGGCTCACTTTAAAAATAGGGGGTTAGGATTAAAACGTTAAGATTAACATTGAATGCATGTGTATGTATTTAAAAAAGAAAACAAATTCTTGGAAGTAAATGTATACAAAAAACCCCCCAAAAATGCCAGATAACTCCTTTCATAAATTACTTTCTAATGTAATTCAAGAAACATTCCTAAAGAACAGATTCTCTCCTAAAAACTATACCTCTTTTTAAATTCTTCCATCCAGCGCCTAATGACCTGAAATTTGAAATCTTTTACACTTTGCATTCTTCCCTGATTCACTTTTTAAAATCTCAAAAACATGCACTGTAACCACCTGACCTTTTAACAGATTATCAAAATGCCCAAAGGATGCAGGATCAGATGCATAAAAAAGCAAATTTATTTCTACATTTGGCATTTATTTCCACTTCAAGCCTACACAGATGGGAACTCAGTTCAGTCAGAGATTTCAGTCTCTCCTTGTCCTAGAGTGATAAAAAAATTCAAAAGCATTCAAAGAGGCATTGGGGTCTGTGAAGTATCCTCCATCCACAGGGGCATACTCTGACTCACCCACACCTCCATTCACTGTGAGCTATCAATCCACACAGGGTCTCCTAGGTCCTTCCTTGTTCCAGAGTCCCTGGCCTCTTCAGGTGCTACTCTGGGTATTTGGAAAATCCTGAGCTTGGAATGTGGGAAACTCTTCTTGGTGCTCCCAGGCACGTAGAAAGATTCTGCTGCTCTAGTGGTTGGTACACAAAGAAAATTCTGAGAGATTTTTCCTGGATCATCTGCCAATAGAGACAACCATATATACATTTCCTCGGCTCTCCCATCTTGCTGGGAATGGAGAAAGTATAATGTTTTTCCACCTTTGCAGATCCCACTCTGGAACTGGGTACAATTTTTCCCAGATCCTCAAATATATCTGGGGATTTTATCATTATCCTGCACTTACATTTGCCCTGGATAGTGTGGGCAAGGACCCTGTCAGGAACCTACTACCATATCAACTCTCTTCACTACTACTCTGAATGTCCCCCTACCAATGGATCGTCTCATCTTGAACATGGGAAATCTTGCCCTCTGTCATCAGAGATTTTTCCAAATCTTTTGTCTTAGACTCATTAAGCAGGCAAGATGTCTGCTCATTCCTTTGTCATGGGAAATTCATAGCATAGCCTCCAAATTTTCGTTTCCAAAAACCTCAGCCTACCAAGGGAAATAAGTTTTAAAGAGAAAGGAATTTCTCCTGAAATAAAAATATATTCTTGAGGTTTCTGAAAAGGAAGAAACAGATATGCTAAGAATCCCCCACGCAATGGAGACAGGTATCCCTCAAAGGCTCATAGGTAGGGAAGTATACTCTGGAGGTAAATATACTAGATACCCCAGGGCTCCCATCACACCAAAGTTTCCAATGGCCCAGGTCGAGCATGGAAGGACCTGAGAGGTGTGCCTGGTGTGACATGTATGATCTGTCTGCTACCTACATCTCTCCCCAGGTTGGAAATTTAGAGAAATTCTCATTCTCTAAACTCCAGAAACAATAGTTTAGTTATAGATGAGTTATGGTTTAGATGCCTATGGAAGACACAGGTGTGTAGCAGGATGTTGGAAGGGATCCAGAGAGTGACCTGGGCTGGACACGATCTCATATTTGTCAGCCTGCTCTTCAGTAAAGTTGGTGGAGGAGGTTCCCCAGGGAACGGAAAGAGGAGAGGCAACAAGGGCACAGAAGCACACTGGTGTTTGAGGGGAAAAGGGAAACAGGAATTCTGGGAAAGGAATGAGATTGGTGAGAGAGGAGAACGGGGAGCCCGGAGGCAAGGTATCGAGGCTTTCAATAAGGAGGAATCATCAGCCTGCTTGAATGCAGGAGCCTTTTCAGTAGCATGGTGGCAGAGTAAACCAATCCATACAGCAGTGTGATGCACTCACATTACTCCAAGCATACGTCTGAGAATATATTTCTACAGCTACAGTGTATCTAAATAAGAGAGGAAAAATAGGAGGTCATTTAGCAATACCCAATATGCCTTCCCTCGTCCCTGAAGGCTAACAGCTATTCACTTTCAGCTTCCTCATCCGTTCATCCATCCATCCATCCATCAACCCATCCAGTCGGTGGGTCAAACACTCATTGATCCTTCAGGTTTCTTTAAAGTAGGTATGTGTTCTAAGCATTGTGCTTACTACTTGAGTTTTAAAAATGTATGGGACTTCTCTTCAAGGAGACTGGAAAAATAAATGTGAAATATATGAAAATAACATTGTACACATATTAACATATACATAATGCCAAAGGGTACCCCAAAAAAGAAAGAATCCACTTGGAGGAGTTATTAACATTTGAACAATCTGCAGCTAGAATCATCTGCCTTATTCACTAATCCTTTCATTCATCTCTTCAAACCAATACGTAGTAAGTACTACCGTGCTTAAGGCATTTCATGGGAGCTGGGATTACAGTAGTGAGGAAGACAGACAGGGCCTTATCTTCACAGCTATGAGCAAAGCAGTCTCATGACATAAACTTGGTGGTTCCTAACTGCCGTAGGGCAAACAGGTAATTATTTGTTTAAAAGTTTGCTTCTTTTCAAAATATGAACATCAAATAAGAATGAAGGGAAGGAACGCTCGGGAGACTTGTTCATTAGCAAAGTACACGACCATTAATATAGAGATTTGCCATTTATTTTGGTTGTCCAGAGACTTTTATCATTCAGGTCCATACTCTCAGCTATCTTTTACATACAGAGGATATGTCTGAACACTCAGAACAAGCCTCTACTCCACAGTCCATTCTAAGTGCTCTACAACCAGAGAGGCCAAGAGCAGTGACTGTATCCATCTCTAATTCAGAGAACTCAAGCAACCTGAAAAATGCGGCAGATACGAACTCCATGAAATTTATCAGAAACATAAGGAAAAAGAGACCCATAAAATAGAAATATATATATTTTAAGTTGCTAGTGATATTTTCTCAGCATTTTGAAGATACTGTCTCACCGTCTTCTGGCTTCCACTTTATGGCTGTTAGCAAACCAGCTGTCCAATTAGCTGTCGATTTACCTGCGAAGGATCGCATGACTGCTCTGAAGTTTTCTTTGGTATTTTGTTCTTGTTCTTCACTTAAGTGTGGACTTCACTTTATGCTCCACTAGACTTCTTGAATCTGAGAACTTTCCATCAACTCTTAAAAATTTTCAGCAATTGCCTCTGAAAATGGGATGAAGAAGTCACAGGGCTACAAGGTACAGTGCAGGGAATATAGTCGATGACACTGTAATGGTGCTGTATGGTGATGAATGGGAGCTACACTTGGGAGTACAGCAGAACATACAGAGGTGTGTTGAGTCGCTATGCTGTATGCGTGAAACTAATCTAACATTGCGAGTCAACTACACTCAAACAAACAAAAATTTAAAATATTGTCTCTCTACCATTCTTTCAGATCTCCTAGATGTCAGTTTGGCTTTTTACTTTATTCTCCATTCTCTTAATCCCTCATTTGTATTTTGTATCACGTTATCTTTCTGCTCTGCATTCTGTAGAATTTCTTCAGCTCTACTTCTGGATAACTAATTATTACACTAATTCAGAGATCAGCAAATTATGGCCCAAATCTGGCCCACAACAGCCTGAGAGCTGAGAACGGTTTTCACATATTTAAAAGATTATAAAAATCAAAAAACAAAAGTAAGATTGTGAAACAAAGAACAATAACAAGAAAAAAAGAAGAAGAAGAAGAAGAAATGAGACAAGGGGAAAAAAAAGAAAAAAATCTGGACCTTTACAGAAAAAGTTTGCTGACCCCTGACCCAATCTGCTCTTGAAACTTTCCATAAAATATTTAATTTTACTTATGTCTATTTGGTTTATTTTCAAGTTGACTATTATTTGCTTTAACCCTTGCTTCTGATTCATATTGTTGGTTCACTTTTGTTAAGTCCTTAATAATTTTTTTAATGTCGCATTAATCCTAAAATGCTAACATCTAAAGACTTTTGGTTCTGGTTCTACTGCTTATTTCTGCTGACTCTCACTCATGGCGCTTGTTCTTCCTCACGGCTTTGTTACTTTTCTATTGTGAGCCCATAATCATTAGTACTCTATCTCAGGCAAGTCTTTTAGAACCGGACTGAAGGTGTTTTCCTCCAGAGCGGGTACTGTTTGTTTCTGTAGACACTTAAAGGCTCTACCTACCTAGTACACTTTAAAAAATAATTCTCAACTGACACTTTTTGTTTCAAGTAAATGACATCAATTTGCACTCCAAAACCACATAAGTGTGGGCTTTTGGCCACAAATTCTCCACAAAGGATTTTTCTTCTCTACGCAGTCAAAACTGAGACAACCAATTTTCTTGCACTCTGCAATTCTGAAATACCTTTTTTTCCCATTTCATTTCCCTGAAGGGTGTAGTTTTTCTGGATCACGTAAGACTTCAGACAGAGGAAGGAATGTTAGACTTTCATTCTACTTCTCACCTCTTGGATGTCTCAGAGCTTTACCTCTGCCACCCCCACTCGCAGGCAGCCATTGAAACCTAAGCTCTAGGCTTCCCATTACCAGAGACATCCCTGATCAGTAGATGCTTCTGGCACCCAGTGACTTCAGTGCTCACTAACTTCCCTGGACTCCTGATCCTGCTTTTTAGAGCATCTATTTAAAAGAGGACCTAAAACTATTTTATCTGACACTTTTAGGTATTTTATGCTAGAAGGTTTTCACAATTCTAGCTTATTATATCTGCTAATAAGTGAACCTTACAAATACATTTAATAAATTAGTAACTTATTTAATATATTAAAGTTTCTGTGGCTTTAGAACTTTCCATAACTATTTATATATACACATAGGTGTGTGTGTATATATATATGTCATAGTATATGTATATATTCATGTAATATATGTATGTGTATATATGTAAATACAAAGGTCTAGAAGGCTGGGGGAAGAAACAAAATTTGCCAGCCATTCTTATCAGTGTGGTCCCAGAACAGGCACTTACCTTGATAACACAGCAGCTGTTTCTAGCTTGGCACTCCCTGATACGGACCATCACTCTACCTCACAAGTATTATACCATCAGGCCAGTAACTCCTCCTCAGAAGTCTGAGAACCAGCTCCACTGGACCCCTTTGGAGCTCCTGAACAGGCAGAATTCTGTTTTCAGAAAACTGAATCCCAAACTGCATGGCCTCTCCTCGGAGTTCATTGCTTCTAATAATTCCAATCTCTTCACTCTGTTCCCCCAGCTCTAGGAATGGGAGCTGACTCCTGTGGTTCTTCTATCTGCATTACCTCACTGTTGTTACTTTTTTTTTTTTTTCAGTCCTCCAACCCTTGTTTAACAATTTCCTATATTAAATTCTCTCTGTTGACATATCTGTTTCTGTTTTCCTGACCACAACATCTCCATGAATAAGTGTTCAGTTAATACTTGTCTTTAGTAATTCCCAAATGACTAAGAGAACACAGGAGGGATACTATTTATCTGACTTTTGACAGTACAGCTGTACTAGTTGACTTCTTCCAACGTCTGTACTGATTCGTCAGTGTCAAATCTATAACGGCTGTTAAATATTTTTAATATCAACCATGACTGTCACTGCAGACACTGAAATAGTCCCTTTGATATTTAGTATTGCTGATGTCTGAGATTTAATTTGTAGATACCTCATTAGCCTGGAAATGCTACTGGCAGACCAAAGTCTGCTATGTTAGGGTTAAAGAGTGGCCAAGAACATTCCTGGCCTTGCTTTGTTTAATTTGATACTATATAACACAAGCCAAAGGAAAGTACTGACTCAACCAGTCACTGTACTGTTTGCTTAATGCCAGTTTTATTTGAACATGCACAACTCTTACTGCACCAAATATTGATTCTGTGTTTCTAACTCATCAAATAAGCCCAATTGTATCCATGCCCCAAATAAGGATGCACCCCCTTGTGGTACTGATAAGGCTAAGGGAAATGGTGGACAACACGGGATCAGGAGTCTGGAAATGTGACTCAAGCATATCTTCTTGGTCAGAGAGATCACACTAACTTGAATCTCTCTAGTTGTTTAAGAGGACACTTTGTGGGTTCCTAGACGTCAAGGCTTCCCTGAGCTCTGTCATTCGCCAGACAAGAGCCCTGCTGGAAATCTTCAACACTGACCAAACTTGTGAAACCTTAACATTTGTCATTGGAAAATCTTCCAAAAAAATAATTTATACAGCCTCCTACAGACTTGATATATCTACAAAATAGGTTTGCTTTTGTCCCAAATCAATGCCCAGCAGAATGTTTCACACTAACATCTGAAAGTCACCTACAGCAGAGCCATCTAAAGCAACTGTAAAAAGTGTTGCTGACTCCAATTTGGTACAGATAGGTTCTAGGTATCTGAAATAAGATTGAGGAACCACGGTACTGCCAGGAGTTGATAATGGGCAACTTGTATGAGCATATAGATAAACCAGTTCTAAGTGCTTCACATGCCTTAACTAATTTAACCTTCAGGGTAATCCTATTATTGTCCTTACTGCAGGAATAAGAAACAGAGGTATAGAAAGTTACACACTTTGCATAAAATTGCATAGCTTGTAACTAGTAGATACAGGATTTATACCGATACAGTCTAACTCCAGTATCCATATAACTCAGCCACTGTGTTATGCTCTCTGTGAGATAACCATTAAGTCTCCCACGTGCCAATTAACACCTCCCTCTAAAGTCTCAAAGTTCCTAAGAATCATCAAGAGTCTCAGCACTAAACTTTATACATGAAAAATATAAAATTCCTATGCCAAAAAATCCCTACTCATATCTAAAAGCAAAATATACCTGCACCTTTACAAAGCGTTAATAAAGAGTTCTTTATTCTTGCAGCATCAGTGAAATTTTTGATAATATCAATTATCAGTAACATATGGATTAACTTTACCTGGAAATACATCTAAGCTTATCTACTTTTTTTTTTCTTTTAAGGAAAACACATCTGGTATTTCTCTATGCCAAGAAAGTTTGGAAAATATTTTGCATTGTGCTGAATACTCAAAACAATTCCATATTCATCCTACCTCACAGGTGTTTGATATGAAAGCAGCAGAGAGAACACCAAACTACTATGATAACAGAGGAATGTTTTACAATACAAAGGACCTAGTATAGACAGAATGTTAGAGCACTAAGAGGAAACTTTAAAAAGTAACAGGAGAGATTTTATGTGATTTGTTTCACCACATTTGAATGTGTTGGTTTTTTTTAAAGATTTTATTTATTTATTTGACAGAGATAGAGACAGCCAGCGAGAGAGGGAACACAGCAGGGGAGTGGGAGAGGAAGAAGGCAGGCTCCCAGCAGAGGAGCCTGATGTGGGGCTCAATCCCATAACGCCGGGATCACGCCCTGAGCCGAAGGCAGATGCTTAACCGCTGTGCCACCCAGGCGCCCCTTGAATGTGTTTTATAGGGAGGAGCAAATATTGTGGTATAAATCATCTGTCAACCAGCTTATGTCTTTTAACAGTCAACAAATTATTAAAAGGTGCTTTTATTGAATATACCACTTGAAATCAAATGCTTTTTTTCATTGTACTTATTTGGTTGTTTCTATGATTATAGAGGCTATTAAAATATATTTAGTTTGTCAAAGTGATAAATTGTTTTAAAGTATCTGATTTAGCTTTAAGGAGATAAAGTTTGTTGAGAACATACTGATTTATCTTTTGGCAATCAGTAAAGGGAGGACATTATTTTAAGCAGTCTTTTGATACAGGAGAATTTCATAATGAGAACTAAATAAACAAACAGTGAGGGGGTAGAGACTGTAAGTGTCTTCAGAGGCAGGGGAATACGGTGGCTAAGACCATGTGCTACAGAGCCAGCTAGAAATAAATTTAAATACTGGCTCCACTACTAACTATGTGAACCCTCATAGTATTGTGAGCACTATGTTTATTATGTTTAGGAACTGTATTTAGTAATATGTGTACATAGCAGGTACTCAATGAAAACACTCAAGAGTTGAGTTGGACAACTTTCATTCTATGCTACAAATTTTACTATAGGTATCCCCCACTTTTTGAAAGTTTGCATTCTGCCACTTCGTTTTTACAAAAGACTTATTAGTACCTGTTCTCCCTAGCCAAAAGAAACCTGAAGAGGATTTTCGCTTTTACAGAAAAAGGCAAAGAGCAAAAACAGTGTTCAGCATTTGTTTTGCATCGAGCCTTTACAGAGGCAGCAAGCACCTCAAGCAGGTAGAATGGCCCCCAAAGCTCCCTTCCCAGAAACCACACTCAGCGTCTCAGCATTCAGCCATCATCGCCCTGAACTGTGTCTCTGAGCATCTGTGCTTTATTTTGATTTTATGCTGTATATCCACATAGTAAGACAAGTCCTAAGGTCTCAGAAAAGCCTAAGAGAGGTTATTTTTTGGGTCTGGGAATGCTCAAGAATTTTTCCACATAAATTAATGGTAGTTGCTTCTTCTCTTTATGCTATTTCAGCTTAGGGAAGTTTTCATAGGAGACTTGTATATCTGGAACGTTCTCTCACCTTACCTCCTGTGCACCTAGAGAATGTCTACTCCTGCTTTCCTGAAGACTTCTCTGACAACTCTCCAGCCCTTCCTTCTCTATCGTCAGTGTAATCCCTTCCATCCCTACCCTTGAAGAACAGCTGGTCTGTACCTTTGTTAAAATCTCTACTAAAATGAACAGTTTTCCTTACTTGTACATTTGTTTTTCCTAACTAAACCAGGAGGTCCTTAAGGGCCAACACTGGTCATCTTTGTATCACTAGCTTTTGGCATAGGGTCAGGCATATGGCGGGCAGTCAGTATTTGCTAAATAAATGAATAAATGACAGAAAAGTGAACAAGTAAATAACTAAATTAGAGGTTTGCTTGTTTTTTAAATTACTTCAAAGCTCAAATTGGAATGTAGGGCTTGTATTAAACCACAAAAGAGGGTTTGATTGAAAATACTTGGGAGTAGAAGAAAAAAATAAACATAATATACAGGCAATAAAACCTGATGCTAAGCCAATTAACCACCCACTTAACTATTATGATAACTAATATGAGAAGTGAAGTGCAAAAGATTTTTCATTGAATCAGAAAATGACATTTCACAGACCAGGTTGAAAAAGACCCCACAAAAGTTTCTCTCTTTGCACTCAGGAAAAGTCACACCTAAAACCATTTTAGAGATGAATATTTATCCTCTTAATTATCTCCAAAAAGGAAGGGCCATGAATATTAAACCATTTTTTTTGTACTTGCCAAAATCTTCTCTATGATTTTATTTATACAAATGATTAATGTCTATTATCACTATGGACTTGGAGGAAGACTAGGAAGGAATTGATTATTCATTATTATCGGTACGTATGTCCAGTATCAGTATTTGAACTTTTATGACTCTGAACAATATTCCTCTTACGAACAGCTAGAATAATGCTAGCTGTTTTGAGGTTATAGTACAAAGTTGCACTTCTGTACATAATTTGAGATCCAGTTATGGAATTCATTGGCTTCTACTAGCTGTTTGAATTTTTGTGAACTGGACCAAGGAATTATTGGGGGACCATTTTTAATTACCTAATTTTACTTATTTCTTCATTTATCTATTTAAGTTTAATTAATTCAAATTAAATATAAGGTGATGTTCTAATTCTTCAACTTCACACATACAAAAATAATTGCCATCTTGGATCAGAAGTCCCTTATATATTCTTTGAGGGTATTAAGGGGCCAGAGCAAGCAAAAAGCATAGTAACTTCTGTCCGGGTGATTAGATACTTCAAAGTCAGTTTGAGACCTAAAGAAATTTTCCTAACTTGTATTTAAGCTTTTTTTTTTAATCCAGATTGAATTTGTATATCGTAGAACTCACCTTTGAGATTTTTTTCCAGTTTTATTGAAAAATTATTTATTGAGAAATAACAATAACATTTCTCACTATATAAGCTTAAAGTATACAAAATGATGGTTTGATTTATATATGTTATGAAAGACTACCACAGTCAGTTCAGCTAACACCTGTCTTCTCATATGGATACTATAGAAAAGAAAAAAAAAAAGAAGAAAAATTGGTCTCAAGATGAGAATACTCAGGATTTACTCTCTTAACATCTTTCCTATGTATCATACAGCAATGTTGGCTACAGTCATCCTGTTGTAGAATTCACCATTTTAAAATATATGATTCAGTGGGTTTTAGTTTAGTCACAAAGTGGTGCAACTTTCACCACTATCTAATTGCAGATCATTTTCATCACCTTAAAAAGAAACTTCACACTCTTAAGCAGTTATCTCCATTCCATGTCCCCTCAATCTGTGATAACTACTAATCTACTTTCTGTCTCTGTGAACTTGCCTGTTATGGGATTTTCATATAAATGGAGTAATATAATCTGTAAGGTTTTGTGCCTAGTTTCTTTCTTTTAGCATAATGCTTTTCAAGGTCCATTTACATGAATGTCTTAGTAGCTCAGTACTTTTTATGGTTGAATAATATTCTATTGTATGGATATACCAATTTTTTTTAGCCATTTAGCAGTTAGTAAACATTTGTATTGCTTCCACTTTGTGGGTATTATAAATTATGATGCTATGAACACTCTTACGAAATTTTTGTATGAGCATATGTTTTCAGTTCTCTTCCACATATACTGAATAGTGAAATGGCTGGGTGATATGGTAATTCTGTATTTAACATTTTGTAAAACTGCCTGTTTTTCAAGGTGGCTGAACCATTTCATATTTGCACCAGTAATGTGTGAGGGCTCCAATTACTGCACCTCTTTGCCAACATTTATTATTTTACATTTTTAATAATTGTACCCATATGGTGTGTGTGAAGTGAAACATCATAAAATGATCTTTGTCTTATTTCTACATCATTAAATCAGAAGGAAAAGATGTCTCAATTATTAAATAGATATGAAATACACATCATTTTCTAATACACATGAAAAATTCAATAAAAAAATAAACTGTATACTTAAACTGAAATAAAAACTTACACCACAGAAATGCAGTTACAAGAGAATATTATGAATAATCATATGTCAACAAACTGGACATCCTAGAAGAAATGGATAAATTCCTAGAAATATATAAACTTACAAAACTGAATTGGAGAAAAAGAGAAAATTAGAACACACCTATTACGAGCAATGAAAATGAACCAGTAATCAAAAGAACTCCCAAAAAACAAATGTCCAGAATCAGACTGTGTCACAGGGGAATTCTACTGAACAGTTAAAGATGAGTTCCACCTATTCTTCTCAAATTATTCCAAAAAATAAAAGAGGAAGGAAAGCCTCCACATTTATTCTATGAGGGAAAGATCACCCTGATACCAAAACCAGATATAAAGACACTACAAAAAAAGAAAAAAAAATAGGCCAATAGCTTTGATGAACATAGATGCACAAATTCTCAACAAAATATTAGCAAACCAAATCCAATGATACATTAAAAAAAATCATTCAACATGATCAAGTAGGATTAACTCCAGGGATGCAAGGTGGATCAGTAATCACAAATCAATCAGTGTGATACATCACATCAACAAGTGAAAGGATAAAAACTATATTATCACCTTAATAAATGCAGAAAAAGCATTTGACAAAGTACAACATTCATTCATGATAAAAACTCTCAATAAAGTAGGTTTACAGGGAACATAGCTCAACATAATAAAGGCCATATATGAAAAACCCATGGCTAATATCATACTTATTGGTCAAAAATTGAGAGCTTTTCCCCTATAATCAGGAATAAGACAAGGATATCCACTATCACCACTTTTATTCAACATAGTAATGGAAGTCTTAGCCACAGCAATCAGACAAGAAAAAGAAATAAAAGGCAGCTAAACTAAATAAGGAAGAAGTAAAACTTCCACTATTTGCCAATGACATGATACTATATACACAGAAAACCCTGAAGACTCCACCAAAAAAACTCCAAGAACTGATTAAATGAATTCAGTAAGGTCACAGGATACAAAACTAACATACAGAAATCTGTTGCATTTCTATACACTAATAATGAAGTAGCAGAAAGAGAAATCAAGAAAACAGTCCCATTTACACTTGCACCAAAAATAATAAAATACCTAGGAATAAGTTTAACCAAGGACATTAAAAGATCTGTACTCTGAAAACTATAAAACATGGGTGAAAGAAACTGAAGATGACAAAAAGAAAAGGAAATGCCCATGGATTGGAAAAACTAATATTGTTAAACTATCCATACTACCCAAAGCAATCTACACATTTAATGCAATCCTTAACAAATACCATCAGTATTTTCCACAAAACTAGAATAATCCTAAAACTTATATGGAATCACAAAAGACCCTGAATAGCCAAAACAATTTTGAAAAAGAATAAAACTAAAGGTATCACAATCTCAGATTTCAAAATATACCACAAAGTGGTAGTAATAAAAACAGCATGATACTGGAACAAAAACAGACACATAGATCAATAGAAGAGCATGAAGTCCAGAAATAAACCCATGCTTATATGGTCAATGACTCCATGACAAAGTACGCAAGATTATGCAACGGGAAAAAGACAGTCCCTTGAACATGGTGCTGGGAAAACTAGACAGTTAATATGCAAAAGAATGACACTGGACCATTTTCTTATACCATACACAAAATTAAATTCAAAATGAGGATTAAAGACCTAAATGTGAGACTTGAAACCATAAAATTCCTAGAAGAAAACACAGGCAGTAATTTCTTTGACATTAGCCATAGAAACATTTTTCTAGTTATGTCTCCTGAGGCAAGGGAAACAAAAGCAAAAATAAACTATTGGGACTACACCAAAATAAAAAAGCTTTTGCACAGCAAAGGAAACAATCAACAAAACTAAAAGACAACCTACTGAATGGGAGAAGATATTTACAAATGATACATCTGTTAATGGGATAATATCTAAAATATATAAAGAACTCATACAACTCAACACCACAAACAAGTAATCCAATTAAAAATGAGCAGAGGACCTAAACAGACATTTTTCTAAACACATACAGATGGTCAACAGACACATGAAAGGATGTTCAACATCACTATCACCAGGTAAATGCAAATGAAAACCACAATGAGATATCACCCCATACCTGTCAAAATGGCTAAAATCAGAAACACGAGAAACAAACATTGCTGAGGATGTGGAGAATAAGGAATGCTCGTGCACTACTGGTGGAAATGCAAATTGCTGCAGTCACTGTGGAAAACAGCATGGAGGTTCCTCAAAAAATTAAAAATAGAATTACCATATGATCCAGTCATTCCACTACTGGGTATTTACCCCCCCAAAAAAACAAAAAACACCAAACACCCCCACATTTATTGCAACATTATTTACAACAGCCAAGATATGGAAGCAACTCAAGGATCCATCGATAGATGAATGGAGAAAGAAGATGTGGGGGATGGAATATTACTCAGCCATAAAAAAGAATGGAATTTTATCATTTTCAACAACATGAACAGACCTAGAGGGTATAACGCTAAGTGAAATTAGTCACAGAAAGACAAATGCAATATGATTTCATGCATGTCTGGAATTTAAGAAACAAAACAAATGAATGGAGGAAGAAAAAAAAGACACAACTTCCCTCCCCTCCTAAAACAGACATAAATACAAAGAATGAATTGATGGTTGCCAGAGGGGAGGTGGGTGGTGGGATGGGTGAAATAGATAAAGGAGATTAAAAGTACACTTATCTCAATGAGCACTGACAAATGTATAGAATTGTTGAATCATGATATTGTACACCTGAAACTAATATAACACTGTATATTAATCACACTTGAATTTTAAAAAGTATAAAAAACTGTATACTTAAATACAGAGAAATTTTAAAGACAAAAAGTATAAATTAGTCTATACTCACTGATTATAAATGCAAAAAAAACCCAAAATAATAAAACCATAATAACAAGCTCTTACATAGACTAAAGCATAGGTCTTAGACATCTGACAATGAAAAGAAGACTTCCAAATAACTCATAGGTCATTAATTAGAAAAAGAATTTTACACAAATCTAGAAGTGAATCAGTATAAAATATAACACATAGTGTAGATGGAGATGTATATGATGCAGCTAAAGAAGTCCTCACCTGAAAAGAAAATTCAATTAAAATCATTCAGCTAATATATTTAACAGTGAAATATTAGAGTTTCCCCATTAAAGTCAAGAATAATGTAAGAATGTGTGCATGTGTGTGTGTGCACATACATGCAAGTGGCTTTTGTAAGAAAAGGTTAAATTCAGTTGTTTTATGTTAGTTATACAACAGTTAATTAGATAACACACAAAAATTAACTGAAAATCATTAATAGGGGAATTTAGCAAAGCTGTGAAAATTAACATCAACATAGGAATCTCAGAAACATTATGTGGAACAAAAGAAGCCAGATACAGAAAAGCACATTCTGTATACATTTATGTGAAGTCTAATAACAGATAAAACAATCTCTGGTGGTAGAAATCTAAACAAATGGTTGCTCCCCAGTGTTGGAATGATAGAAAAATTTGAAATGGAATAAAAAAGTTGGCCACCCATATAAAAAAATTAGAACCTTATCTCATACCATACACAAAAATAACCCCAGATTAAAGACAAATCCAAAATATTAATTTCTATTAAAAGAAGAAAAGATAGAAAAATATTTATAACTTCAGAGTAGGGAAACTTTTCTTACCCAAGTTCAAAAGGCAAGATTCAAATACTTACAAAGTAATTACCAAATTTTAACAAAGTAACATTAAAAAATTTTTTAAAGAAAGAGACAGGGGAAAATATTTCTCAACTTAATATAAGAAAGTAATAGAATCCACAATGTATAAGGAATTTCTACCAATCAGTAGAGAAAAAAATTAGTCTATTATAAATACGGGCAAAGTTTATGAACAGGCAATTCATAGAAAATGAGTTACAAATAGCTGATAAACATGTGAGTCTCAACTTTAGTATTGAAATTATGAGATACTATTTTTCAGCAAGCAGGGTGGCAAAATTAAAATGTTTTGTAGTATGAAGTATTAGAGATGTAAAAGAATTAGCATTTTAAGATTCTGTTGATGCTAGTGCAAATTAGTATAGGTACTCTAGAAGTCAACTTGTTAGTACATCCCACAGTTATGTGTTCATATGACCCAGAGACTCAATTGCTTGATATGCAACCTTGAAAATCATCGGTATTTTTACACAAAGAGACAGATATCAGGATTTTCAATCATCACGGTTTATAACTTTAAAAATCTAAACAACATCAATACATGAATAGAGTAATAAAATGTGATATATTTATATAATAAAATACTATACAACAGTAAAGAGGGATGAACAAGATCAATATTCATATCAATATCAACAGTGATACCGAAACTATGGTTGAATAGCAACAACCAGCTGAGGACTACATGTGCAAAATCATTTATAAATAGACCTCCCCACACACACATCAATGCTGTGTATTTTCAATGGGCTCAAATACAGGTATGTAAAATGACTAAAAAGAGTAAAGAAACGTGTCATTGCCTCTAGGAATGGCAGTAGAGAACCATGATGTGGTAAAGGAAAGATCAAAGAAGACATTAGTTTTATTTTTTATGTTATAATTTCTTTAAAAACAGAATACTTTCATACACCGCTTGTGCTTTTAAAATATTAGGAAAAAATTTTTCCTGGGTGGGAGAATATGGGTGCGTATTATTTTCTTATTTTCCCCAAATTTAACAGGAAGCAAGAAGAGTGGGAGGAAAGAGGAGAGAGAAGGGGAGGCAGGAAGCTAAGCAATTAAGTTACTGGAAGCGCTACGGGAAGGGAAAGATCTTCTGGTTATTCCATGCATCCCTTTACTGCCAACAGTGTCTCTTTGATGTCAAGAGTCACCAGGGTCTGACACTAATGATGAGCTGAGAAGGCCAAACAACTTTACTGAGCCTCAATTTTCTCATCTGTAAAAAGAAGAGGTAGGACCTAGTTTACTTGTAAGACCTCTTCCAGATGGGCTATTTTATAGTTCTCTAAGGGTACAATACTTCTCCTTTACAGCTGGGAAAGGGAAGCTCCTTCCTTCTCTTTCAACTAGGAATGTAGCCCCAAGGCAAAAAGGGAATTTAGATTGATCAATCCCCTCTTTCTCTCCTGCAACTAGTAATTATTGCCCTCAACAATCACTATATATATACAAGGAAAAGGTAAGAGAGATCATTCCACAATATATTGCCCCCCGACCTTTTTTTGATTGCCTTAAAGAAGTGTCACCTAGACTGGGCCACGATATGGTGAGAATGATTACCCTTTCATAAGTGTCTTGAGACGAGCTTATGATGTGGGGGAAGCCTGTCTTCCAAGTTTCCATATCACCCACTTAAGGCCACTACTTCTATCTCACTGGTGCCCTCCATCTTTGAATGGCCAAACCAATCTCCAGGTCCAATTTAAAGCCTATTCAAAGGAAAGTACTCATGTGCCCTTGATGAAATGCAGTGTGTTATCCTTGCCAGGCATATTTTAACATCACTATTGAATAAAGCCACACATTAATGGCTTCGGTGACACATAGGGGGAATGCTGAAGCTTTTCAGAGCCCCCTGAAATTTCAACAATCGACACCCGTGTACTTAGTTACTTGAAAGCTGATTCCTCTCATTCTTACTGAAAGGGAAACTTCAGATGCCAATAAGTCAAGTCATTGCCTTCCTATCTCAAAAAGGACTGGGATTAAAATCTGAATTCATGACTTCTGAACTCTCAGTCTTGCTTCAGTAAGATACTCCGGACAAGTTTCTCTCTGATCTCTTCCATTTGCCTAGCATATCTCTAAAAAAAATCCCCTTTTCACTTTAACCCTCTTGTTATCATTAATTGATTCTAGATGTCTTACTGTCCTTATCTTCCCTGCCCTGACAGCTTTAACTGATGTGGTACTGTAGCTCTTCGGGGACAGCTCTGTCGGAGCCCACACCAAGCTTACGTGAGGCCTCAGTGAAGGTCTGTTAGTTTGTCTCTCCACCTTCCTCTTTCTGGGGAATTGCAGTCTAGAAAGCTACAATTATGACTGTCCCCAAGACTGCTTTGGCCCCCTACCACCTTGTGGAGTTTTTTGTTTTTTTTTTTAATTTTTATTTATTCGACAGAGATAGAGACAGCCAGCGAGAGAGGGAACACAAGCAGGGGGAGTGGGAGAGGAAGAAGCAGGCTCATAGTAGAGGAGCCTGACGTGGGGCTCGATCCCGTAACGCCAGGATCACGCCCTGGGCCGAAGGCAGACGCTTAACCGCTGTGCCACCCAGGTGCACCACCTTGTGGAGTTTTAATATTTTCTCTTGTACTAACTTGATCCCTTAATATGCTTGCTCCAAGTTTAGTTCTCTGGTACTGCTCTATTCAGTTTTTTCTCATTTTTACTCTACTATGTACACATCGTCACATAGGCAATCGCATTAAACCCATCTCTTGTTTTCCTACTTTCAATAAAATCTTACCTGTCCATAAGCAGATCTAACACAATTTCTCCTTCAATTACATTAGCTACGGTTGGTAACAGAAAGTCGCAGTTCTCCAATTCAGTAACTCCTTTGATCCTTCATGGGTCTTTAACCCAGCAGATGTCCAGGGAATCCAAGTCCCTTCGGAGTTCAACATTATGAGAGTTCAACTGACCTCAGCAGCTGGTTTTCCCTCACCTACCGTTTCGATGACCTACAGCAGATGCCCCATAACACTCTCTTTGTTTCATGGGGTTTTTTTTCTCTCTCTCAACCTCTTAAGCCCAGAGTACTTTATGTCTCCCCAACCTCTATATGCCTCGGCCACTCTGCAGAACATGTGAAAATTTCAGAGAAATTACGTCAATCATATGGCCTATAGTGTTGAGGGTTGTTTTCATTGTTTTTGTTTTTGTTTGAGGGAAGAGGTGATGGTGATGGTCAGAGAAGAAAGGCAAATCTTACCTTGTTATCATTACTGATATCATGCTCTTTATTCCAGATTACCCAATGTCCAGTCAGGGCTGTTGCTCTCTGAGCCCAGAGTTGATCTGCTTAGCATCCTAAACACCTCAGGCAGAAGAGAAAAAACTTTGCTCTGCCAAGAATTGCTGAGGCCCCACAATGCTGAATTGTTAGAAGGCATTCCCCCTTCCTAACCTTCCTTAGGCAACTGAAGAGAACATAAAAGAATGTTCTGTTTTCTACCCATTTCTCAGGAACTACTCTACTTTTACCAACTCTACACTAAAAATAGATTTGAGTTGCTAAATTCAAGAGATTTCAGTCCAGTGTGTTTTAACAACGGATCATAGGAAAACCATGCATGTTAGTCCACATGGAATTCCTCTGTAATGAGAATCCAAGCAGTATGTTGTATAAGGGAGTGGTTTAGGGTTCAGATGCTGGAGTCAGAAATATTCCAGTTTGAATCCCATTGCTGCCCCTTACGACAGGTACTATAGGCCTCGGTTTACTCCTCAGTATACTGGTGATAATAATAGCAAATTATCTATCAGGATTACTTTGGAGATTAAAAGATATAATCAGCATAGAAAGCTTGGCAGGGTTCCTAGGACACAATAAGCACTTCATCAATATTATCTGTCATTATTACATGCTCTGAAAATGTAAATTTATTCTAATATTAAAAATGTCTTATTTATGTCACTTGATTGCAAGGAATTTTTTAATCTCATCTTCTTGAGATTATCTCCATTTACTATTTATGATGAAAATCAAGAGCTAACTGTATTGTGAAAAACAAAACAAAAAAATATGCAACATTACTTACTCAGGATCAAATTCTGCCTTAGGACATTCTACCACCAACTGAATTTTTACAGATTGTGATAATTCCCTGTTTAGCATCATAAAGTCAGAAAATTTTAGAACCAGAAGGTATCAACATCTAATTTATTATAGTACTTCAAAGTTTCATGAAAACTTTACAATATGTTTTATGAATGATTCCTCCTACGTCCCTATGAGGGAGTCCAGCATCACTACATATATTTCAAAGGATAGCAAACTAAGGGTCAGATTATCTGAAAACACACAAAGCCAAGTTAGTACTATCTCTCCTGAGATATTTACTGAATTTTCTAAATGCCACCATTGCCAATCAGGAGACTACTCTACTACCTTATACCCGTGGAGAAAACCCACTATAGATAAGGCACGTTGCCAGAAATGCACACACGTCTTCATTTTAGGGGAAAGGTTACAAAGTTTTTTTTTACGGATAAAATATTTTTAAAATTTTTTTATTATGTTAGTCACCATACAGTATATCATTATGTTTTTGATGTAGTGTTCCATGATTCATTGTTTGTGTATAACACCCAGTGCTCCATGCAATACTTGCCCTCCTTAATACCCATAACGGGGCTAGCCCATCCCCTCACCTCTTCCCCTCTAAAACCCTCAGTTTGTTTCCTGGAGTCCATAGTCCCTTATGGTTCGTCTCCCCCTCTGTTTTCCACCCCCTTCAATTTTCCCTTCCTTCTCCTAATGATCTCCCTGCTATTCCTTATGTTCCACAAATAAGTGAAACCATATAATTGTCTTTCTCTGCTTGACTTATTTCACTTAGCATAATACCCTCCAGTTCCATCCATGTTGATGCAAATGTTGGGTAATCATCCTTTCTGATGGCTGAGTAATATTCCATTGTATATATGGACCGCATCTTCTTTATTCATTCATCTGTTGAAGGACATCTTGGCTCCTTCCACAGTTTGGCTATAGTGGACATTACTGCTATGAACATTGGGGTGCAGGTGCCCTTTTTTTCACTACATCTGTATCTCTGGGGTAAACACCCAGTAGTGCAATTGCTGGATCATAGGGTAGCTCTATTTTTAACTTTTTGAGGAACCTCCATACTGTTTTCCAGAGTGTCTGTACCAGCTTGCATTCCCACCAACAGTGTAAGAGGGTTCCCCTTTCTCCACATCCTCTCCAACATTTATTGTTTCTTGCCTTGTCAATTTTTGACATTCTAACTTCTGTAAGGTGATATTTCAATGTGGTTTGATTTGAATTTCTCTGATGGCCAAGTTTCTATGTAATCTCCTTCCTCATGAGCCAGACTAAATGTTTCATGCTGAAGCCCCATGACCCAGTTGGGTCACTGAGGATCTCACATGGTTGGAAATCTCCAATTCCTAAAGAAATGTGGGAATGGGAAGTGGAGGAAGATAAAGCTCTCCTCAGCTATACATTTAGTGAGAGTATATAATTAACAGTAAACTCAAAGTCCTCTTCTTGGGACCCCGAATGAAGTAAAAAAAAAATCATGGGCAGGCTCCAGGACAAGAACCTGGAAACAAAAACATTTCTCTAAAAAGTTATATTCCCTGAAGAAGCTACTTGCTCCATAAACGTGTTAAGGGGAAAACTCATCCAGAAAGTGTCTGAGCATCTATCTAGTGACTTGTACAGTTATCAAATCTCTGCAGTTTTTCTGGAACCAGGGTCAAAAGCATTGGGTCAGTGCAGCAAGGATGGTTGCTATTCTAAGACCATCCCATCACAGTGTTTTAATAATTCTCCATTGTTTCTTGTGCTACTTTCCCCCCTCTACCATTTCAGTTTATTCATCTCTAAATAAAGACCACAGCATGAGAAAATTGTCCAAAAAATAATTGTGGGATTATTAATAGACAAGTAACAGATCAGCAAATGTTCATGATTATTCATTCTCCCAGCAATGGAGAATAGAGATAATAGAGAGAAAGACATAGACTTGAAATAGAATAGAGGTATTATAAATAATAGAAATCCATAGTTTCAAAGACATTCATTTTCACATCTTAGCCCCTCGAATGCTGTCCTGAGCTGCCAACTAGTAGCAAAGGAGGTTGAGTCATACCTCACACCTTTCCTTGGCCACCCACCCACCCATCTGATTTATTATGCACCAAATTAGGTGTTAGCAAGTAAAAAGAAGTGAGAGGCTTAAGCGGTTCACACTATAAATAATCAGCCCCTGATTTGTTGTCTTTGCAAAATTCAAGATAGATAGATAGATAGATCATAGATAGATAGATCGATCATAGATAGAAAGATAAATAAAGAGAGATGCCAAATATCAACTGTCTTTTTATGCCCTCTCAACTCTGAGGTTAGTTAAGATTTAAAAGCAGACATAATTAAGTTTCCTGCTATTAATTCCATCATCCAAAGGTATGGGTCAGGATTTCTCAACTTTGACACTACTGGCATTTGGGGCCAAGTAATTTTTTGTTGTAGGAGATGCCTGTAGGATATTTGGCCATATTCCTGGTCTCTACCCACTAGCATGCCCCTGAGTTGTGATAACCAAAAATATCTCTAGACAATGTCAAATGTCCTAGGAGGGAGATACGCCTAGTCGAGAACCACCAGTATAGCTTCCCCCTGTACCAACTGTAAGTCACTTCTCCATAATTCTTCCTGCTATAAGAAAAATCCCAGCAAAGTCAACATAGATTGCCTGAGTGTTGCTCTCTTCATTTTGTTTTCTGTCTTTGTCTGGCTTTCTCACTCTCTCCACACACACACACACACACACACACACACACACACACACATACACACACACAGACAGACACACACACGCAGATGCACATACACGCACTTAAACCTTTTATCTTCCAAGCCTGCACGTTAAAGATGAAAAGGAGCCCATGGGTTTGTGCTGCCACATTACCTCTTAAGCCTTTTCAAACTTATATTTCAGTAGATAAAGAGTTGTACAGTGACGTGGTTTGCCAATTCACTGTTCAAACCGGATAGTAGTGCTGTGCCATAATTTCAGCCAAAATAAATTTTTTAAAACAAAAAACCAAATGACTCCCTCATACAGTTAGCACTTTACAGTCCAATATGGAACATTCTTTTCTTTATGAGCTGTGTGCTATAAAGAAAGTATATAGAAAAATGTTTAATGTGTCGTCGAGAGTAAAATTATTAGCGTATTATATATGATGCAGTCATATAGCAAAAGAGCTGAAGCTTGTGTTTGCCCTTAAAGGAGATGCAGTCATATAATAGAGAGCCTTAGAGCTAGGGTTTACTGTACTTTGGGAATTAATCACATAAACTATAAATTGGGTTCAACAGGCTGGCTGGGTAAATAGGCGCAGCTAATGAGGACACTATGAGATCTTATAAGAGAGCTGACTGCCCCAGGACAAATAGTCCGTGGCGCACCTGATGGAAAAGTAGAAGACATCAAAGCATAAAGGATTAGTGCTCTCACAGTGTTGAGAAATGGCCGGGGGGAGATTCACCAACTTATTACCCACATCCAAGCTAATCCTGTTATCTGCAAAATATAACTGTGTTCAGGAACTGCCACCACCTCAACTTGCAGAAGGATAATTTCGCGTTTACATGAACAAAAGTGCAGGAAATTTTCGTCTAAGAAAAATAGAAGATGATTAATATTTTTAAAGGCTTTGTCTTCCCTCCATGTATGAAAACATACAGAACATAAGGGCTTCTGTGTGTATATAAGTGGTGTAGTGGGCACGGCGCGGGGAGGGGGTGCAGCGGGGAATGGAGAGAGAGATCGGTAAAGAAGCTACTGTGGTTTACCAAAACTGCTTGTCAGTGAAATGAGTATCAATGGAAGAAGTGACACAGGTTGTTTATAATGAAATCTATACTGATTTCAAACATATTGCATTTACCTTGTCAAAACAGGCGGACAAGCACTCTATCTGAAAGGGTAAAAGAACTAATCAAAGAAAAAGGAACTGCCCGGCCTATTTGCTGCCCATCCCAGTCCAGCCCCTCTCCCAGGGTATTGATCGCTGGGGTGACACCCACCTGATCCCAACAGATGATCTCTGCAGGGGAAAGGGGCAAACCCCCTGAGCTCCCCGCCAAATCTGCCTTGGGGAAAAGGGCTTCCTGGGCTAGAGCTGACATTCAGTTCCCACTTGTTTATGCAATAGAGGGTCGCACCGTCTGGAAGGGAACTGACATTTGTCCCCAGCCTCAACTGATTATGGAGGCAGAGTGCGAGACTGAAGCTAGTTCTGCCTCTGTCTCTCAGCGGCTCCCTTTGCCTCTGCTGCTCCCTTTGTCTACCTGAGCTAAGGACAACATGGCTGGTGGGTGACTAGGGAGATGACTCCATCGGACTATCCGCAGGGCCATGCCTAGCACAGGACTTGGCTCACAGAAGGAACTTCCGTGGTTACCATGTGAGCCTGTGAGTACTCCAAAGATCGGATGACACTTTCAGCAATTAACATGATAGAATAAAAAAACCCTTTTTTTTAAACACCCTAGGAAAGCGCATTGTTTTCAAGTATAAAGTTGTATCAGACCAAGTTCTACAGAATAGTTCTTCTTTTGCAGAAAATCTAAAAAGCACAGTTGTACTATTTGCCTGAAGAAATAACAAAAGAGAAAAGATCCTTGAAATGATACACACACGTGCCCGTGCAATCTGGATTTTTCAGTCTTCATTCTTTTTTTTCATAAGATTTGATTTATTTATTTGACAGAGAAAGAGAGAGCACAAGCAGACAGAAGGGCTGGGAGAGGGAGAGGAAGGCTCCCCACTGAGCAGGGAGCCCAACGTGGGGCTCGATCCCAGGACTGTGGGATCATGACCTGAGCCAAAGGCAGATGCTTAAGTGACTGAGCCACCCAGGCCACCCAGGCGCCCCTTACTATCTTCTTTCTAATAGACTTCTCTGTTGTAATTGGAGTTTCTGAGGATTAACAGGCCCACACACCCCCTCCTCCCCACTCTACCCCACTTTCCTACACACCACTTTCCCTTCAGCTTCTAGATATTCTGCTCGCCTGCTTTTCTCATGCTCTCCTTGAATACTCACTGTCTCATATGTGGGAAGAGCAGACTCCTCTTGCTCTTCCCACATATGTCCTGGAAGGGTTCTACTCTATCTCCATTGCAGAGCTCTCCCTTTTTTCAGATTTTAATGATTTCTCTTCGTTCATCATTCCCAGAGCTTTCTCCTTAGCTCTGCCTTTATGCCGAGGTCCCTGTATGCACAGCATCCGCCTCCTTCTGGGCACACCAACTGAGATCACTTATATCCACGATTTAACTCACCTTCATCTCCAAACCAGCTTCTCTTCCTACTTGATATCTGTGGAATCAGAGCATTCCAAGTTTTTTCATATTCCGAACACTGTAGTCACCTCTGATTTGCCCATTTCTGGCCTCACAACCCCATATCCGATCCATGTTCCCTTCAACCTCCCAGAATATTACTTTAGGATGCCTGTTACCCCTCTCATCCTGCCACCTGTAAGCCTACATGGCCTCAGCACTCCCCTGCTTCCTTACCTTAAGGTAATTACTCCACTTTTTCATAAAATATCCACAACACCTACTACTTCATATCCTGGCCCATCCAGAAATCTCAGGCTTTGAGTTAAATAGGCCTGAGTCCATTTGCTTACAGGGAGACCAGAGGCAAATTACAGAACCTCTCTGAGCCTTGTTTCATCACACATGACTGGGGAAACTCGCTTCTGATTTCTTTTTTTTTTTTTTTTAAGATTTTTATTTATTTGACAGAGAAAGAGCAAGAGAGCGAACGCAAGCAGGGGGAGTGGGAGAGGGAGAAGCAGGCTTCCTGCTGAGCGGGGAACCCCATGAGGGGCTCGATCCGAGGACCCTGGGATCATGCCCTGAGCCGAAGGCAGACGCTTAATGACTGAGCCACCCAGGTGCCCCTTGCCTCTGATTTCTAAGTGGGTGTGAGGGTTATCCCCTAAAGCACCCAGCCTAAAGCCCAGGATATGCAAGAGGATCTAATCACGTAGTTCCTTTCTCTCTGTGTTTCCCTTTATGTTATTGTTGCTGTCATTTCCAATGAGATGCCACCTCTAACCCCAATGCCTCAAATCTATGTGCGATTTTAGGTAATTTGGCCCCACTCTTCCCTCACTGGGCCCTCACTGGCTGGTCCGTCTGTGATCCTTCTTCCTGTTTTCACGCGGTTTTCCAAGTGTCTTTTCCTCTCCTGAGGCCAAGGCTACCCGTTCTTCCGGAACCAACTCCCTAATGCCTTAACAAGACTGTCCCCTCAAGATCGCTTCTCTCCTGAGGTCTTATCACCCTCATAGTCCCTACCACACATCTAAGAATCTGCATTCCTCGGGCTGCTAAGCAACCACGGTGACAAGATGGCCTCTGCCTCATTTTACAGAAGAGGAAGCTGACTATCAGAGATGTCTAGTGGCTTGTACAGTCATAGGTCTCATTTCCCGCAGAGCCAGGAGGAGATTATTGCTACTTAGCATGTGGTTTCTGAATATGTTTTTACTGGGTTTTAATTATTGCAGTTGTATTACTCTTGTTGATCCAAGAAAACTGTAATAAATATAAGGGCGAGCTAACTCTGCCTCCCTACAACATCTAACACACAGACACACACACACTCACATGCAAAACTTGCACCACCCACCTTAGCACAGGGGACAATTAGGAACTCAATAAATGCTTGGAAATTAATTTGGGTTTATTATCAGAAAAAGATTAATCACCACAAGACCTGTGAGCCCCTGTCATAGGTATCTTTGAGTGATTTGGAAATTCCTCCTCTTAAGATCTTTAAACAAAGGGAGAAAATTGTCTAGTTTAAATGAACCACTGCCTGAAGGCAGGGGGATAGATTGGCTTTAGGAGTTTCATTTCATCACTATAATCCTATGATTATCTCACTTATATCCCTGGAAGGAAGATAGAAGGCAGGTTGAAAAGGAGCCATAAATCATCTTCCGTGGGCTCATGAATCCCAGTCCTGCCACCCCCCTCCCCCTTTACCCAACACCATTTTCATGGACAGTGCTTAGGTAGCCTGTCCAGCCTTGTTGCTCAGGGTACTGCTACATTACCTTGAACTCTAGAGCTCTTAAGGCAAATCTAAGCCTCAGAATAAAGCTGGAAACCACAGTGGTGTGGAGCACAGTTTCTGGAATAAGCCAGACCTGGGTTCTAGCTGTGTGACCTCTGGCAATTTAATTAACCTCCCAAGCCTCAGTTTTCTGCTCTGTAGCATGGAGATAATACTCTCCCAAAGTCTTATGAAGACTACGTGAAATAACTAACACAGGTGAACACCATGCCCTGATAAGAACAAGCTCTGGGCGTTACCATGAATGTGTGTACATGTTCCAGAGCCGGCTCGGTTCAGAGCTGGTCATTTCAGTTTCATTGTCTCAAAGGGCTCTGAGGTGAGCTGGTCGATATTTCTGGTAGGAAAGTCATACGCCTGTTGCCCAGCACGGACTACCCACCAAATGTCTTGTGCTCCAGACAAAGAGAGGAGAGTTCCAGGTCCTGCCGGCAGCTTGGGGAAGAACCTAGTTCTTCTGATCCTAATCAGAAGACAATTCCTCTCTTCCTGAGGACAGAGGCCCTATTCTCTTCCATCTCTTCAACCATACAGGCTCTTCAAATGACTTTTCCTTTTAGGTGGATCTTTTTTTTGAAATATCAGTGATGAAGTTATGCTAATGGATTTTTCCCCTTTCTTTTTGTTCCAAGCAAGGCTGCAACAAAGGCATCATGTTAGAGAAACAGCCCAAATGTTCTGCCTGCTTGAGCCCTCAAGACATAATCGGAGTACATTTAAGGTAGTTGTAAAAGAAAAAGTAGAAAAAATCAAATTGAAGGGTGCAGTTCTTTCATCTTTTTAGAGAATTTTTATCATAAGAACATTCATTTCTATGATTAAATCACCCACACCATCAGTATCTTCAATAAGAGATTTTTATTTAATTGAGCTATTTGATTTCCAGAGGATTAAAAAAATAACCAGAAAAGTCTTCTTCTTTTTAGGAATCACACATTCTTTTATGTGATGTGAAGAAATGCCTGCACCTCCTACCCACTCTACTTTCTCCTCAAGCTTAATGTTCCAGAATGGAGGAGAAAATGAGCTGCCTCTCTACCCCCAAAACATGCATCTGCCTTGGGTTTAGAGCAGTTGATAGCATCTGGCAGGGCAGGACATCCCTGAGAAGTTCATACACCCAGTCCTCTTCAGTCTTTCCAAAACCCCAAAAGCTCTGAAACCCAAAACGTGTTGTTTAAGTTTGTAGCAAATACACTGAAGACAATAACAAAGATATTCTTTACCTTTATCCCATTCAATGTAATAGTCACTGTGTTTTACTTAAGGGTGCTGCTCCAGACCCCACTGGGGGTGTTAAATAATAGACAGTATATGCAGTAAATTAGCTTTTTAAAAAATACATTCCACATTCCAAAACTAGTCCCAAGAGTAAAAAACTGGTGACCTGAATTACCTCTTAGACAGACAAGAACCCTTCTAAAGTTGTGGCGCTTTCACAGGGCCTCTCTAACTTTAATGTCACACCAGTCCTCTGAAGATGTTGCTAACATTCAGATGCTGATTCAGGAGATCTGAGGTTGGGCCTGAGATCTTTTATTTCTAAGCCACTCCCAGTGACACCAGTGCTGCTGGTGTACTTTGCTTTAAGTAGCAAAGATGTAGAGATCTGGAAACACTGATTCTGGAGAAAACCCAGCAACATGAAAAAAAAGGCAGGTGTTTATTACCACTGTATAGATGAGAAAATATAGGGTCCCAGAAGTAAAGAGTGTGGCCTAATTTCACATAGCTAGGAAATACCAGAGTTGGGATTCAAACCTTGGTGTCTTGACCACACACCTGTGCTCCTTTCAGAATACCATGACTTCAAAAGGGAAGCACTGGGAATGGATCAGCACTGAGAAAGAGGAGCTGCAGAAGAGGAAGAGAGGAATCTTATGGGAATATTTCCTAGTGAAATCCCACTCTTATGAGATGAGGTATTGGACAAGGTGAAAGGAGTCAAGATTTGGGGCCCTGGTTCTCTCACCAACTAGCTACAAGATATTTCAGGGCCTATGGGATCTCTAATGTACCTTGAAACTAAGCTTTATATTTTTACTCCAATTAATCTGTGAGGAGGGAGCAAGCCTCAGTGAATTATCACTGCCTCTCAGAATTCACCACCATCCAGGGCTTTGTGAGGGGAGCATCTTAGAGACAAACTGCCCAGGTCTGACTGCCACCTCTAACTCCCAATTAGGTGTACAAACCTATACAAGATCCTTAATCCCTCTGTGCCTCTGTTTCTTCATCTGAAAAATGGTTATAATCCTAGTACCCACCTCATGAGGTTGTTATGAAGGTCTAAATTGAGTAACGTAAGTAAGCGTTTGGAACAATACTTGGGCCAAAGTGACCCATTTTATGTGTATCTCTTAAGACTTTCCAGTACATACAGCAAGGCTTCTTTGAGGATTTGATCTTCATTATTTTGAAATTCCTATGAAATCACTAATGATTATTTATGTTTCCCCCAGTAAAGAATAACCTGGGACTCATTTCATTAATTCTTTTGAGAATCAAAGAGGCCAGGAGTGAATTTTTGAGTTGTGAGTATTGTACATCTTAAAAAAAAAAAAAAAGGTTTGCTATTGATTTTTATACTATTAGAGGTGAAGATGAGAGAAATGTTTTGCTCTCAGGATGGGATGAGGAACACGCACAGAATTTCAGGTAAATGAGGGTATGAACATTCTAGACACCCACCTTACCCCTAATCTAACGTGTTTGCATCTGGCTATCTTGGGTTTTGACAGGTTGTTATTAACATGCTCACATCTCCCTCAGCTTCATCTGATCAGTTACCCTCCCCCCTCAAAATCGCTTTTGTGGGAGGATGAAAGAGAAAGCAGAATGATTGAGGTGACAGGTCCCGTGGCGCATGGAAGAACTGTGTCAGAAAATGCTGCCAAAAGCTATTTTCGACTAAAAAGGGAACACCCTTTTGAGCTTTGTAATTCATGGGTGGACCACAAGAAAGTGAAAATAGCTAAAGTCTATGGAACGTTGCCACTCACACATAGCAACGACCTTATTTACAGATACAAAAATCATTACTTCTTTCTGTTCCCTGAAGCACAACTTTAATGCTGGGGAAATTTCCTAGGATCACAAACATACAAGGCCAAATCTTCGAGGTGGCTTCACTCCAACCTCTAAAAGCTGGAACAACAACCCTGTGCACGCGATTTCGACTATTCTTCCCCCGCCCTCTCCATCCCTTCTGCTCTCACCTGAAATGGATCTGGGCAGGTACTAGAGGGATGCTTTAAAACTCAGTCCCAGGTCTTGCTTTGTATGCAAAATGACATCAGCATCCTTTTAAAACCCATTTTCCGTGCCCACTGCATTTTGCTCTGGTGAAAATACACTGACAGGGAACTGAGTCTAATTCTTTCTACACGTAAGAGAAAAACCTGATTTCCAATGTTCTCCAAGGGGTCTCTTTCTACAAGGTGAACCTGTTTATGCAGTATCTACTCATAATTCTGGCAGTAATTATAATATATAATATTGAGATTGTATTATGTGCCAGGCACTGTTCTAAGCTCTCTCCAAATATAAACTGCTTAATCTTCACAGCAACCTTATGGGATAAATGATAACTACCTTCCTTTTGCAAAGACAGGTTATGTAACTTTCCTGAGGCTACATGGTTGCAAGTACAGAGCTGGGCTTCATTAATCTATTTGGCTCTAGAATCCATCTTCTTAATCACTGTGATATTCTGTCTTTCTCTGCAAGAGAGGAAATACGCAGAGAGAGCAGGTAGACAAGCAACCCAAGCTTCTCTGCCTCTACATTTGCCTGGCAGCACTCTACTACCACCTCCCTACCCTGTTTCCTAAGATGCTATTGTAAATAGAAAAGACAAACTTCATAGTCACTGTGTTGCCTCTAGTAAGAGGGTAATATTTCCAGAGAGCTAAAAAGGATGCAGTTTCATAACCTGGGAAGGCATGGAGGGGAGAGGAGTTTCCTACAGGTCTACATTCAAGCTGCACTGCTTAGCAATAACCAGTATTCTCCGTCATCTGTATCGAAAACTATCAAAAGAACAAGTCTGGCATGTTCGAGGCCTCACCTGGGACAGGCTCTGTTACTTTGGATAGCCACTAAACTGAAATTTAATTTCCCCACTTATGAGTTGGCTATTCATTCATTTTTCCCCTTAACCCTCCTTTCAGGTTTATGTCAATAATGAATACAAAAATGGAAACAATAACTAAGAGTAAAAAGTATTAATAAGAAGAGAAAGTCAAAACCAGGACCAAGTAAAGCAGGAGTAAGCACAACTATGCAGGTAAAAACAAAACAAAAACAAAAACAAAAAAACTACCAGTCTCCTGAGAGAGGCAAAGTCTTTTCCAAAGATTACCTCTAAAGTAATTTTCTGAAATAGATCTTCCTAGGGAAGGTTCTCAATAACATGATAAACAATACCCTCACCAGCTTTCCAAACAGATACAGTTAAAGATTTCACAAGTCTATTTCCCAAAAACCTCTACAAAACTTTGGGTTCAAAACTGAAACACAGTTTGGTTTGTTCTTAAGTAAGAGGTAAATGGGGAAGACAGGGGGCAAAGCAAGACTCAAGATAATAGGATCAAGAATGTAATCTTTTGATAATCTGGCTTGATCCAAGGAGAAACTCTGGGGCAGGGCTTCTTTACCTGTGTGTGTGTGTGTGTACACACACATGCATGAATATCTTTAAGACTGTGAACATTACAGAACTTGGCCCATGCACATACCATGACTACTAACTGCAGGTCCTGGAACTCTAGATTAAGAATTCATTCCTGGAGAACAGATAGATTAAAGATCTTTCCTGCAACACTCCTGAAACATCCTTTCTATCATCAGACATTCTGATATGTACTGAAAAACAAATTACATGTAATTATGGAACACTTGACCAACTGACAATATAAATCAAGCAAGAAAACAAAACAAAACTTGCCCTTCATAGACAATATTCCTATTTCTATACAGTGGGCCATAGACACGTCACTTGGTAAAACAAGATTATTTTACAGAAACAGTTCAAAGTCTACTTCAGTATATGATTTAAGTAATTTTATTCTTGAGTATTAACCCTGATAATATGCAAAGTAGATTGTTACTTTGAACAATTATTATTAATGAACTTGTCAAGGCAAATTAGTTGCTAAGTGTACAGGACTTATAAAAAGACTTTTCTAGAGGCCCCTGGGTAGCTCAATCAGTTAAGCTTCTACCTTCACCTCAGGTCATGATCTCAAGGACCTGGGATGGAGCCCCGCATTGGGCTCTCTGTTCAGAGGAGAGTCTGCTTCTCCCTCTGCCCCTCCCCCCGCTCATGCTCACTCTCTCACTTTCTCTCAAATAAATAAATACTTTAAAAAAGTAAAAAAAATAAATAAAAAGACTTTTCTAGGCCTTTCATATTTTGGCCTTATTTGACTTCATAAGAAACATACTAAATATTCTACTTCAAGTTGTTATTTTTATTCTGCAAATTGTCTTAAAGGATTTTGCACATTGTTAAATCTTGAGTTTTATGAAGAATAAATAATTCATTTTTGTTCTTTTGTTTTAAAGGTTATTACATTGACATATGACTGTAGAAGACTGGCATTAAATTAGTTAACATAATGTTAGCTTTGAGAGACACATGATTCAACAGTTCCCCATTTTTAGTTAGCAGTTTTCTTTTTATATTTTGAGGTCATTGTATTTTCTTTTCTGGACTCAAACATCTTAGCAAGCCCTTGCAAAGCTCATAATCCCTAGACTCTGAGTTCAAAGAGGCCAATGGATAAAATAGCCCTGGCTAAGTGACCATATGAATCAATCTGAACTATAGGTGTATTACGTAGAAAACAATAAAATGTGAGAAAATACAGTATTTTAGCATTGTTACTAATTTGCTTTTCTGCTGATAATTGGATAGCATGACTGTCTATTAAGCCATTTTTTATTCATGGCAATAAAATTATAATATCAATATATGGAACGAGATGTAGGAGTCCAGATCTTCCAAAATACGATGCAAACCTTTAAGATTTAAATCTCAGTCCATCTGAAATTGGCATTTTTTTTTCTTTCCAGAGGACTGTCCTGAAGACCCTAAGTGTTGAAGTTATGCTAAAATATGGGTTTTGCATTTGTATCAATAAGTGAACATCAATATTGAAGCCACACAGTTTATCCCGTAACTGTTTTCTGCACAAGAAACCAAGGTGCAAAGAGACATGACAAAGGTGCAAACAACATTACGCTATTTTTGATGGATTTCACCACAAAACTGCAGACTTTATTTTTTTCTTAAAGATTTTAGAGCCCACGCAGTGGGAAGTGGCAGAGGAGAGGGAGAAGCAGACTCCCGGCTGAGCAGGGAGCCCTAGGCTAGGTTCCATTCCCAAGACCATGAGATCATGACCTGAGCTGAAGGTAGACACTTAACAGACTGAGCCACCCAGGTGCCCCAAAACTGCAGACTTGAAGAAATTGTCCATGACAGAAAAGACATTTCTAAAACCTGCTTGATCTCTTGATCGTTACATAAGTATTATTAGCCTAGCAAACCAAGATTTATAGTTTTTTTAAAAGAGGAAACAAAGTGTAACTTAAAAAAACTACCTACAACAGAATGGATGCATAAATTTTTTTAATTAAAAAAATAAATCAGGCTCATCAATGTTTTTTGAACACTTCTTTTTTAAGCCCCTCCTTCTGGGTAGAAAAACTGAGCTCGATTTATATACTGTTTTATATACTGAACTTTCACATAAATTATCTTTGAGGAAAAGATTTTGCTACTTTAAAAAACAGAAATGTTTTGAAAACCAATGGGGTAGACTTTCTTAGAGTTCACCCAATGGGATCACACCTGGAAAGTTTATCAGGGTTAACCTATTGGCAGAGATCAGAGCTCAGAAGTCAAAACAGGTTCTGAGCAGTTTTGAAGGTCTTCATTCAGTATCATCTTTTAAGCTCTTTAACTGATAAACTCTCTGCAGAAGTCCCAGGCTGAGATGAGGTTTAGGGACTTCAAATTTTAGGGCTGTTATTTTAAAACCATATTGCTGAGAAAACAAGGTCACCAATAATACGAATATATAACCTTCCTAATCTAGTTTGCAGGTGAAACACCTGTTAAAATTACTGCAAATGGGAAGGCAGGAAGAGAGCAGAGATGTAATTTGCAACATTTTACAAAACCCTTCGCTGGTGAATGCAAAAGCTTGGGACAGCACAGAGCCCCTGCCCAAGATAAAGGTGCAGAGAGATGAGACACAGAGCATTTCTGAAAATGTCCTTGTGACTAAGTTGTAGAGCCAACTGGTTGCTTTCTTCATAGGAAGGAATGAATAGGCCAACTGCATTAAAGGAAAAAGAGGAAGAACAAACATGCACAGTCTTCCTTGAGTAGATGCTTTTCTGTGAGGCAGCAGAAACGCAGAAGCAAAAAAGGCTCTGAACGCCACGGAAGGAAAGGAGTAGAATATTAAAACAATGTAGGAATCATGAAAAGGAAAAGGATTGGTGAAAGAATCGAAGTTCTGGTGTTAGAAAAGAGTACAAATCAAGATAATGTGTAACTGCATCCCACCAGATGTGTCGGTAAATTTTCACCAACTGGCTCTTGGGGTAAGGGTAAAGGTAGGGATCCCTGAGTGGTAGTGGTTGCTGTTTCCATCGTCTAGATAGTCCCAATATGATTAAGTGCAAGTCAGCAAACTCAGAGTTGGAGAGAGATGTGCACAATTCGCTCTCATGAACCAGTGCGATCCTCCTGCAGTGCACTGTTGAATCCAGCTGCCACTGTGTTCCTGTGACCTTGTAGTCACTAAGCTTTATGCTTTTATACATGTCATGTATCACTCACCTCTCTAAAAGTTAAGCATCATTACCCCAGTAAATGGCTCAGAGAGGTCATCTGCACAGCCAGAGACATAGAGGATCTAACGCTGCACTGTTCAAGACGGCCGCTAGTCACCTGTGACTGTTTAAATGTAAATTAATGAAATTAAATAAAATTTAAAACCCAACTCATCAGTGACATTAGCCATATCTCAAGTGTTCAATAGCCACATGTGGAGAATGGTGACCATACTGGAGAAGGCAAATATAGAATATTCCCATCATTGCAGAAGGTTCTGTTGGATAATGCTGGTTGAATGCCTTTCCATCTAAATCTAGGGCTTGGGTCCAGTGGCCAAAGGAGACCAGGTGTGTTGAAAAATAGAAAGTACTACACAAATGTAAGTTCTTATACCACATTGCTTCTGAGGTGACTTCACCTATTCTCCAGGGATGCAATATTCCCCCAGTGCGTGGCTCAAGGATTTGGATTACTATCATTGCGAGGAAGATATCTGTGCTTAAGAGGGGCAAAGAGAATTTTAGATAGTTCTTCTTTGAAGAAATTTAAGAAAAAAAATTAGCTTTATCACCCAGATTTCCCTTTTGCATTCTACAAGGAGTTCTCACACAGCAGCCAGAGTGATCTTCTTAAAACATAATCTGAATGTGCCTCCTCTGCTCCTCTGCTTAAATAGGGCTGCCTATTAAACTCTGAATTAAATACAAACTTTTTACTTGCCTCCGCCTACAAGACCAACTTCATCTTGTATCATCCAGACTTTAGAGTTTTGTGCATGTTCCAAAAGAGCCAGGGCTGCCTTTGTTTCATGCACTAGAATAGGGCTGGGAACATAATAGATGTTCAATGATTCTTATTATTGAAAGAGCTGCAACATATGCTAGAAATATAAAATCATATAATTAAGTCTGCCTGAAAAGGAAAAGCATGAACCACACTTTTTTTTCTATTTCAGGAGGAAAAATAGCATGAAGCAATCAAGGTTGTCAGTCATGATCTCTGTGCCCAAGTATTCCACCTACAACTTACAGGCACTAGTTTAAATTATCTGAGGGCTAAGTATATGGTTGGAACACAATGGAACTCCTCAGTGGTGTGCTAGTAAATGTTTAACAACCAGTTCTCAGGATGGGGGAAGAGGAGCTAATTTGTATGCCTCCTGATTTCCATGGGCCAAAACTTATATCATAGTCAATTTCAAGATACTACACCACAGAATATAGAGATGGGAAAAGATGTACTCAAAAAAGTTCTTGCAAACTTCTGCACACCACTGAATCCACAACACACACACACACACACTCCCATCCAGAATTTCCTAAACCTGGGTTTCAAAATTTGACCCACAGTTCATTTTTAAAGAGCACTCCGGTAAGGCTGGTGCACACAAAACTTTTCATAGAAGTAGCAATACCAGCAGCAGCTAGGAGGCATACAGTCACAGGGAGATTTCCCAACAGAAATGGGAACCACAAACTAACTAAGGATCCATGAGGTAGCAAGAAGAACTGGGAATCAGTAGACATTACACAGCTTGTAGGAACCAAGGGACCACAGAGATAACTCACAAGGGAGATCCCATCCCAGAAAGGAGAGGCAACTCTTCTTTAACGGTTCATCATTCCAGCAGAACGCTCCTTGGGGTACCTTCCTTAGGACACTGCTATTTCTCCGCTACCATGGTAGGATCTTTTCAGAGGCACTTTCAGAGACTGTCACTCACTCAATGTTTACCTGGAAACACCTAATGTCTCTGAACTCACATTTCCTTCTAAAGGTAAAGTGAAGATGAGAGTCTTTGCAATGCCTACATCACAAGATGGTTGTGATAAGATGTTTTATATAAAAGGTCTTTGAAAAGAACACAATGCTATGAAAGTTTCAGGTGGCTTCATTACCTTCTAAAGAGTGCTTAGATCTAAAATCCTATCAAAGTTCAACCTAAGGGCCTTGAGGCTTTGCCTAAGTACCTCTCAGTCCTGTTGGCCTTTGGGGCTCAGACTGACTCACCATCATCTAAGAGTCCTGGCTTTCTGCCTGTTTATATATTTATGCATCAATAAGCATGTATTCCTGGTAACTGGGTGCTCATCTACGGAGGATGCTAGTTTACTTTATATGCCAAAATTGAAGTCTCAGGGTGGTCTCTAGTCTCCTGGGATAACCTGAGCGATCAGAAGATAAACTACAGACAAAGTTTTGACTCTTGACCAAATCCAGACATTTCAGCTTTGGAAATGTGCCCATCTACCCAGCGTATGTCAGAACAAAGGAATGGCAAGTAGAAATGAGAAGTATATTTAAAAGAGAATCTCACACCTGCATCCTGATGGAAACTAGAGAGTTTATTTTATTCACTAATTAAAATCCATGAATTGAGTATGAATAGAGACTTTTTTTCTCCTTGCCATGCAGGAAAAGGTAAAGGCGTGATGCAAAGCCTGTGCGAAGGGCTTTTGCTGGCATTATCATATGTACTCTCTGTTAAGAACCTTGTAGGTGGTCCTCCAGGGTGGCAGACATAATAATAGTACTTAATCTTTATTGATCATTTGCTTGGTACTGAGTACCAGAATAGGTGTTTTATGTACACTTCTTCAATCCTCACAAATAGACTATGACATAGTTATTCACAGCCCCCACCTGAAATATCAGGTGTCCGAAGCTCATCAAGGTAATGCAGATAGCAAGCGTTGGAAATGGTGCTGAATCGGAAGTCTCCTTGACCCCAAAGCCAGCATCCTGGCACACCCTCCTCCAGGTCAATATGGGCATTCTCAGTGTTCCATGTCAACTCTCTTTTTTTCTGGATTCAGAAATGGAAGAACAAATAGTGAGTCAGAAAGACGCCTCACAAACTCCATTCTTGGGGAGGATGAGCACGGACAGAGTAAGACTCTCCAGACATGTCCTCAGGGAGTATGTTTATCCAATCTGCTTGGCATCTGTGTCAAGGCATCTCCTTTCCCTGTGGGTCAGGCCATGGGACCAAAGGGAGGTAGGAGAGTGGCCTGTGCAATCCAGCGTTCTTCTGTGGCCACACTGCTAGATGAATGTGTCAGAGACAGGTTCTGCGGAAAGACTTGGCAGGGATGCACACCAAGGCACAAATACTTAGGAAGCCATCTATGGAAACTTAAGAACAGACACAATGATTTTCAAATGAATTTCCGATGTCTATCTTTATGAGGCTGTTAATACACTGTAAACACTACTCTTGATATAATCTCCACTACACTGCAACTGGGTGATGGCTGAATTCTCGGTTACAATGAAAGTATTGTACAACGTGGCATGTGATCCATGAGATAACAACGTTGACTACTGCATTCAGGCAGAGGGTAATTAATAAGTCAGGGAGGAAACAGGATCACAGCTTTTTTCTCAGTGGAAGACACAACAGAATTGGACTCAAACAAAGCATTAAGAAATTAATTCAAAATATGTCCAAAAATTCACTTAACATTAATATATTGGAGTAAAAGCTTGAGAAAATGAGCTGGTTTCCTTCCACCACATTTGTTATGAACACCACACTGGTTTTGTTTGTTTGCTTGGTTTTTGTTTTTTCTTAAGCTGCTGGTTTCACTGATGTAATAACTCCTCCTACTACCTGTTATTAACCTTCCCCCCCAGAACTAGATGTCAAGTTCAGATCCTGAGGAGACCTGGGAAAAAGTTAAGATCATCAGACTCATACCCTATGCATTGGCAAATGCAGGTACCAAGTGCCCCCTTGGGCATGGACAAGGATAGGGCCACTCAACACTAACAGAGGGTCAAAGGGTTGTGCACTGAGATATGAAATCCAAAGATGGAAATGCACTCATCAGTCCCATGGTATCTTGTCCTGGAGACACCAAATACACACACTTCAACCTTTCAAAGGCAGGGATGGGGCTGAGGCGGGGAAGAGATGGTCATGATCTTGCCTCTCTCCATCTCATTTCTACAAATTCATCTGTGAAAGAGGAGGAAATTTGCAGATTCCTTATACTGAGTAGCCCAACCATTCGGGACTTTGAAAATCGCCCTTGTTAAACTTTTCCTCCCACCTCTGGTGTGAAATACCTTTGCAATGTTATGCAGACCACTTAACCACTACATGACTCCTCTGTGAACTGGGAATACCAATACCCAATACCAATACCAATACCAATACCACTCACTATCCCCATGGGTTGTATCGGTATGAAGTAAGACGTAGATAGGAGAGGGCTCGGAAACTGTGGGAACCCTGTAATACACGTTTTCATTATTACCACCCCTGATACCAGTACCACTCCATGACTTCAGCATCTTCAAAGTCAGCAGCTATGGGAATTCGGGGGGGGGGGTAATGCAGGGCTCCCTACACCTTCTTTCTCAACCAGCATCTCCAGAAACTACAGCAGCCAGACTAATTCCAGTTCTGTGTACATCATGGGAAAACGTCACAGACTTGCATTTGTACTTTTATTTCATGATTTTTTATAACACCCTTTGGGCTCGCTCTCCTGGATCTTGAATGATTAAAAGCACGCTAGGTTTAGAATGGGATTATGTCTAATTAATTCCACCACAATCTTAAACTTTCTCACCCATAACTTCTCCAGCCCACCACCCACCAGTCCCCTGGACAGTAAAAACTAACCAGCTACTACTTGAGAATGGGAAAAAAGTTTCAATGAATTTGCTGAAATCTGAGGTTGGGGAGTCTTAAAGATCCCTCCCATCACCCCTAAGTAGGCTTGATGTTATAAAACCCCTTTACTGCTAAAAGCTCCTTGCCTTTGCAATTAGATATGTGCTGTTCACCACAGAGTGTTCTAAGAATGTCTTCAAGGGAAGACCTATCACCCAAATAAACTTGCTTTCTGGGATTCTAGAGAGTGCAAAGTTCTGGAATGTGCCTGGTGGCTGGCTTAGAAATGAGAAGAAAACATTTGGCGATGGGAAGGAGGGCAGAGCTGAACTTTTTAAGCTCAGGGGGTGAGGAGAAAGGGCCCGGGGTCCATCCTGTCTGGTGAGCAGTCAATGCACTGCAGGCCTGCTTGCAGGCCAAGTGGGGCTGGAAAGCTCTAATTAGATTAGTGATGTTTTGCTAGAAGGCAGAAAGCTTAAAACATTAACTTTTTAAACAAGTACATCAGTTCTGAGTAAACATTATTCTTTTATTCAGTCGTATGGTCTGAGTCAGCCTATTTCCAGGACAGTGGTAATGCATGCGTTTGATTCCTGAATGCAAATATGCTTTCAATTTTACTATGCAAATCCCCTGATTTTGGAATGCTTCTCCAGGGCTTGCAACTGGCTATCTGCTGCTCTCTTCTCTCCTGCTTGATGGGGTTCTGTTCCTGCCAGACGCCATCAGACAGCTGACAGCAGCCCTTGGTAGTCCCGCCGGAGCTCCTTTGGGGGAGGTCATCAAGAAGATGTGACCGCTGGTTTGACCCACGAACTGGATCCAGGCAATTGGAGTCTCCTCACTGCTCCCCTGTGCTTGGAATGTGCGATCTGCTTGCCTTCCCCACTCCCAGAAGCTGCCCCAAGGACATAGCCTCGAGACAGTGATGTGATGTTGAGACTATCTAGACTGTGTATGTGACTGAACTCAGTTAAGGTCTCTATATAAACTTTGAAGATTCTGGCTGGTGGGTGCCGAGATCTACTCATTTTGCAGCCGCCCAAGATGAAATTTGTATCTAAGTTCCCTTGCTCATTAAACCTGCCACCTCCCAATCTCTAGTGACCTGCCTCTCTCTTTGCTGTCTCCCCTGCCTTCTGTACATGAAGGACGATTTCATATTACACTTGGCAAGCTCCCAGGATCCACCAGCTCCCAGGGACCATGTCCCTATGGGTAGAATGGCACTCTGTTTTCTATGGGATAAAGCCTACATTTTCCACCAATTTTTGTCTTCATATCACGAGGGTCATGAATATTTTATGAAAGTAGCCATCAGAAGCAAAATCTAGAAAGATTACTGAAATCTGCACAGATCTGATTAGAATTCTAAGGCTATCGTGCTGATCGTGTGACTTTGGCCAAGACCTGGTTTTTGCATTTGTGAAATGTGTATATTTCATAATCTCTGGGTTTATTTTAACGGTTAAGACAACATACAAAGGCCAGCTCAGTGACTGACCTTTACATACATAGCCCAGGTTAGTTCCCTCCATCCCCTTTCTTTCTGCTCCTTTGTGAAGAGCATGAAATAAAGGTGACATGGGCATACTGAATCCACCATCTCTCCTTAGTGGGGATGAGAAACTGTAGGACTATGTGGGACCTTAAATGTCCCCCTTTCAGCATCATCTCCCACTAACTCAAGCAAACCCACACCCATTAATCCAGCCATACTCATCTTTTCAGTTACAAAGGTGCCTCTACTTTCTTGTCTTCATGCATGTGGTTCCCTCTCTCAACTTTCTTCCCAGCTTTCTTTGTATAGCACCAGCTCTATAATTCCATAATACCCAATTCCAATCTCAACTTCCTGGTAAAGAATTCCCTGATTGCCTCCTCCTCAGCCCCAGCAGTTACTAACCACACCACCCCCCCAAAGCACACACCTATCTGTGCCTGTAGCACAATGTGGGAGTCTAGTCATCCTTTAGCCTACTGTAGTATCATTGGGTGTTCATTTCTCCCTGGGTCCTGCCAGACTATGGGTTCCTCAAGGGCAGAAGCTTGTATTTGAATCCCTAGAATCTAACACAGTGCACAGCACACATGTGACACTGAATAAATAAGTATTGAATGAATGTGTGAATGAATGCCATGACTGAGCAGCTCTCTAAATACAAGATGGAAAAGGACATGAAAGAAAATCAGTCCAGTGAAATGTTCCCTAATGATGACACACCTTTCCTCCAAAGGATCTCAGACACTTTCTGAGCACTTAGCTCTAAACTTCGATGGAGTGTAATAATAACCCAGATGCCACTCATGAGTTCCCTTAACAGTGGTGCCTATACCTGTGGCCACACAGGCTCCACAACGGCCCCTGCCCCTCAGTTTCATGCTCTGGTCCCTCACGATCTCCCAAAGAGAAAGAGGAAAGGTCAGTGGTTCGAAGTCAGCTGTAGCCAACAGAGCAGAGTCGAGCAGACAGAAGGGAGATGCACGGTCCTTCAGAGACATGCATGGTCCTTCTTATGAGGGCAGAAGAGAGATCTAGGGAGAAATCAGTCATCTTTGCTAGGTAGTTCTACCTCACCTTAGAGTATGGCTGTCCCACAAAGAGCTTCCCATGTGATGTGTGTCAGCTATCACTGAGCCACATAAAACATAGCCAAGTTACAAACTAAGGGCATTTTGGAAGTGTGAAACATGACTGATCAAGAGTTTTAAGCAAGGGTACCTGCAGACACCCGAAAGATTAAAAAAATGTCCTTCTCCCCTCCCTCTTTGCACCTTCACTCCATTCCTTTCTCTTTTTCTTCAATTTCTTCTAAAATGTAGTTGGAGCAGGGGGTAGGATATGGGAAGATGAAATGCAAAGGAAGAATGTTTAGAAAAACTTAAAAGAGCTGTCCTCCAGGGTCAGATAGCTGATTGTTCTGGCCTGGACTCTGACTTTCTGAGGAACTAAAGGAATAGCTTGGAAAGTACAAGTGACTTTCAAGACATCAGCTGCAAAAAGTAAGCTGTGTCCCACCAGAAATTCACTAGCTTTTATGAATTTGATTGTGCCTATATGAATTTAACTATTCCTTCCTAGGCATACTTATATTTCAATATATACTACATTGTTGATGTTGATACAATTCAATATATTTTAAAAATGATTTACAAATGTATACAATGTTATGATTGGATTTTTGCTCTAGTTCAGTGCTCTTAACAGATTTTTACAAACTGGCAACAGTTTTGTTTCAGATCAGTTGAGACAGGTTGCCAATGTAGTAATTTATCACAGTAAAGACATTTTTAGAATTACCTACTACCATCATCATTTCATAAAAAAAAGACCATCTTAGCACCAGGAATTAGGACAGCTACAATCACAGAAAGAACAAAAGAGATTCACCATCCTTACACTGCCATGGGATACATACACTAGAATGACCTTACTTTTATCAGTCCCTGCTCCCCAGGGAATTGTTCATGGAAACCAAATCCACTGCATTATAAATAAGGACACTGAGGCTTAAAAGGTCCATTTAATACATTTTCATTAAACTCCAACTATGGGTAAGTTTCCATTCTGGGCAGCACAAGAAATTTGGAAACTTATAAGACAGGCAGCTTGCAATGATCTTGGAGAGGCAATGCATACAAAAGTGGTGTCAAACCAAGATTTCCCATTTTTAAAAACTCAGTTTTCTAGCAGCCTCAACTATCTGGAATACAGTGAAGAAGTAATATATTAAAAAAGGAAAAGCCTTCGTGAGCTTAAACTTATGACCTAAAGCTTATGCACAATATCTACAGAAAAGCTCTTTCTTGGATCCTCATTTTAGACAGAAATCTAAAAGTCTCTATCATCTGGGGTTTTTTATTATTGCTATTTATTTAAATTCTAGTTAGTTGACATACAGTTCAATATTGGTTGCAGGAATAGAGTTCAGTGGTTCATCATTTATGTAGAACACCCAGTGCTCATCATAACAAATGTCCTCCTTAACACCCATCACCCACCTAAAGAAAGGAAAATAAAAGAATGGTATTGACTGTATTAAGATAAAAAAAAAAAAAAAAACATCTTGGCCATCTGATGTACTAGCCCACAGCAGATCAAAAGAACAAATCGGAAGACATACCTGGGATGCTAGGAAGACCTGTGGAGACAGATACAATTTGGCGGCAATGAAATGTTGACAACAGTGATAGCCATCAACATAGGGAATATAAAAACTACTGAAATCAACAAGGCATTGGATGAAAAAGCAGAGTCTGGGCCACCTGGCAAGGAGGCGAATATCTCCATAATAAACAGACCCAGGAGGCACCACTGGGTGAGAGCACAGGACAATAACTGACTGTGGCTGGTAAAGAGTCTCATGAGGTAGTCAACCCTACGTAACAACCAAAGGATCAAAGTATTTATTTGGGGACCCTAAATGATGCCAGTTTCCTAAAATATTTACTCATGTGGAATAGTTCTTTTCACAGCCATGACTGAAGATGGAGGTAGTCCTGGGTTTATAAGTATTCCTACTGTAAGTTAAGTAAGAATTCAAAGGGGCCGTAAGATCTGCCTTTCTACATATTCAATATTCTTCTCATACAAGGACAGAGAATTGCTGTCCTTGTTTAGTGCTCTTTGTGTTAGGGTTATTTGCATGTGTGTGTGCGTCTGTGTTTGTCCTCTGTATCTTTTTCTCCCCCCCACCAACACTGGTATTTGCTCTTTTTTGGTGCTCCAGGAATTGAAAGACCTGTTTTTCTTCTCAGATGACAATTTATGCCCCTATTTTTGTGTCTGATCTATCTTCATTAATCATATTTTTTAAAAATGCTAATCTGCCTGTTGCCATTAGAAAAACTTAAGCTATGTCCACACTTGTCTCCCATGTCTGCATCATGGGCAATAAACCCACATTAGTCATTGAACACTGACAATCTCGTTCTGTTTTGTTCATTTTGACGTCTGAGCCTGACGAAGTGGCTTTTGATTCCTAAGGGGTAGGGAAGTGGGTGGGTATAGGCAATCTTGTAGATGAAAGTCCTTTCAAGCAAAAGAATGCTGACTGGGGAGGAAGAAATAAAGCAGCCAGCTTGAGATTTTTTTAAAATATATTTTGCAGAGGAGCCATGTGATGCAAATGGCATACCAGAGCATAAACCTGTACACGTTTTCAAGAGAAGTCTACTTCAAATACTCATCACAGATGTTCCCTAATAAAGAACAGTCGTCCGGGCCCTGCTGGTGAGTACACTACTTCCTTTTGGAGCTGAAGGGGTCTTTGTAAGGCGGGCCCCAAATCACAAACATCTGAAAGAACCTGCAGCAGGCAGAACGGCTGCCACCACCTTTGGGATGGCCCTCTCAGTTTCCTCAAACCCTTGGCCCTGTAGGTGCTGTCTTTGCAATCCTGGCCACAGTTCATGCTTCTGAAACACTTAGCCATGACCCTAGCACATGATCTTTTTCCCCTGTAAGCATGGGCACAAGGACTATTAACACAGACCTGGGAGCTGTGTGCATGGGGACTACATCAGGAAAGATGACACATTTGCCCAGGACGACTAGGTTCTACAGAATTACCCATGTGCGGCTCAGAAATAAGATGGGTTCTTAGAAGTATTAGAAGAAGTACTGAGAGAGAAGAAAATGCTCCAAGAAGGAAATAAGTTAGGAAACAAGCAAAATTAAAACAAATTGGGTTGGTTTGCTGAATCCTGAAGAAATGGAGTGAAGTAACTGAATTTTTATTCCCATGCGCTAAAGGAGGTGATTTTTCTCTTTTCATCACTAAAAAGGAACTGCATGCAAGACCAGGATTAGGGTGGGAAGAGTGAGGCAAGGCTGTTTAAGCACGGGGTTGAATCGTGTCTTTTTTTTTTTTTTTAAGACTTACTTTCTTACAACAAAATTGAGCAAGTCGTACAGAAATTTCCCAGAGCATCATGCCCCCATACATGCATAGCCCCCAAATGTCAACATGGCTCACTGGAATGGTACATTTTTTTAGCCAAGGATGAACTACATTGAAACATCACAATTACCCAAAATCCATAGTTCACTTTAGGGTTCACTCCTGCATTGTGTGTTCCATGGGTTTGGACAAATGCATAACATGTATCAATTATAATATCATACAAAGTATTTTCACTGCCCTAAAAATCCTTTGATCTGCCTATTTCTCTCTTTCCCCATTCCCCACTCCCAAGCAACCACTGATCTTTTATTGTCTCCCAGGTTTTGCCTTTTCCACAATGTCATATAGTTGGCATGATATAGCCTTTTCAGATTGGCTTCTTTTTGACTGGATGATCCATATCTTTTTTGCACTGAATACTAGTCCATTATCTAGTATATCACAGTTTATTTATCCATTCTAATACGCAAGGACATCTTGGTTGCTTTCCAGTACTGACAGTGATGAATAAAGCCTCTATAAATATCTGTGTGCAAATTTTTGTGTGGGCATATATTTTCAACTATTTTGCATACATACCAAGAAACATGATTGCAGGATTGTAGAGTAAGGAGTAGACTTCGTTTCATGAGGAACTTCCAAACTGTCTTCCAAAGTGGCTGTACCATTTTGCAAGCGCACCTGCTGTGAATGAGAGTAGTGCTATTGCTCCTACTGCTTCATATCCTTACCAGCATTTGGTGTTGCCAGTGTTCTGGATTTTGGCCATTCTAATAGGTGTGTAATGATATCTCTTTATTGTTTTAATTTGCATTTCCCTGACAATATATGATGTGAAACATCTTTTTATATGCATATTTGCCATCTGCAAACCTTCTCTGGTGAACCATCTTTTAGCATCTTTGGTCCATTTTTTAATTGGGTTGTTTGTTTTCTTATTGTGGAGTTTCAAGAGTTCCTTTTATATAGTGAGTAACAGTCTTTTATCAGATGTGTTTTCTGCAAATACTTTCTCCCGATTTGTGGCTTGTCTTCTCATTTTCTTGATTTTGTCTTTTATGGAGCAGAAATTTTTAATTTTAATGTCCGGCATATCAATTATTTGTTAATGGATGTCTTTGATATTGTATCTAAAGAGCTATCCTCATACCTAAGACATTAGCCGTGGACTTGTCAAATATGGACTTTACTATGTTGAGGTATGTTTTCTCTACACTCACTTTGTTGAGAGTTTTTATCACAAATGGAGGTTTGATTTTGTCCAATGCTTTTTCTGCATCTATTGAGAAGATCATATGAATTTCTCCTATGTTATCTTCTAGTTTTACAGTTTTGTGTTTTCATGTACATTTAAGATACATTTTGAGTTAATTTTTTTGAATAATATTCCATATACATATATATATATTTATATACACGCCTTAATTTCTTTATCCTTTCATCTATCAATGGAGACTTAGGTTGCTTCCTTATCTCGGCTACTCTAAATAATGGTACAATGAACATGGAGGTGTATATACCTATTCAAGTTAGTGTTTTTGTTTTCTTCAGATAAATACCCAGAAGTGGAATTGTGGGACCATATGGTATTTCTATTTTTAATTCTTTGAGGAACCTCCATACTGTTTCCCATAGTAGCTGCACCAATTTACATTCCCAAAAACAGTACACAAGAGTTCCCTTTTCACCACATTCTCTACGATACTTGTTATTTCTAGTCTTTTTAGATAATAGCCATTCTGACTGGTGTGAGGTGATATCTCATTGTGGTTCTGATTTGCATTTCTCCAATGATTAGTGATGTAGAGCATATTTTCATGTACCTTTGACCATGTGCCCACATGGTTTTGCTAGAAAAACGTCTTTTCAGGTCTTCTGCCCATTTTTAATTCAATTTTATTTTTATTATTATTATTTTGCTATTGTATGAGTTCTTTATATGTTTTGGATATTAGCCCCTTATCAGATACATGATTAGCAAATATTTTCTACCTATCAGTAGGCTAACTTTTCATTTTGTTGATGATTTCCTTTGTTGTGTAGAAGTTTTTTGTTTGATGTAGTCCCGCTTTTTATTTTTGCTTTTGTTGCTTTTGGTTTGGGTGTCAGATTCAAAAAATCATCACTAAGACCTATGTCAAGGAAATAACTGCCTATTTTTTTTCTAGAAGTTTTAGTTTCAGGCCTTATATTCAATCCATTTTGAGTTATTTTTTTGTTTTTGTGTGTGGTGGAAGACAGTGGCCAGTTTTACTCTTTTGCATGTGGTTGTCTAATTTTCCCAACACCATTTATGAAGAGAATATCTTTCCTCATTGTATATTCTTACATACTTTGTTATAAATTGACTGGATATGCATAGGTTTATTTATGGGCTGTTTATTCTATTCCATTGATCTGTCTCTTTTTATGCCCATACAATGTCATTTTACATACTACAGCTTTATAATATAGTTTGAAATTAGGGAGCATGATGCTTCCAGCTTTGTTGTTCTTTTTCCAGATTGCTGTGGCTATTTGGGGTCTTTCATGTTCCATACAAATTTTAGGATTGTTTGTCTATTTCTGTGAAAAATGCCATTGGACTTTTGATAGGGATTGTACATTGCTTTGGGTGTTATGAACATTTTAAGAACATTACTTATTCCAATCAATGCGCAGGGAATATCTTTCCATTTATTTCTGCCTTCTTCAATTTCTTTCATTAATGTCTTGTAGTTATCAATATACAGGTGTTTCACTTCCTTGGTTAAATATAGTCCAAGGCATTTTATTCTTTTTGATGCAATTTTAAATGGAATTGTTTTATTAGTTTCTCTTTCTCATACTTCATAACTAGTGTTCAGAAATGCCACAGGTTTTTTGTATATTGATTTTGTATCCTGCAACTTTACTGAATTCATTTATTACTCCTAAAGATTTTTTGGTGGCATCTTTAGAGTTTTCTATCTATAGTATCATGTCACCTGCAAATAGAAAAACTTTTACTTCTTCCTTTCTGATTTGGAAACTTTTTATTTCTTTTTCTTGTCTAATTGCTCTGGATAGAATTTTCAATACTATGTTGAATAAAAATGGTGAGAATGGCTCTGGCTAGAATTTTCAATACTATGTTGGATAAAAGTGGTGAGAATGAGAATCCTTGTCTTGTTCCTGATCTTACAGGAAAAGCTTTCAGCTCTTTGCTCTTGACTATGATGTTAGCTGTGGGCTTGTCATATATGGCCTTTACTGTGTTGAGCTACGTTCCCTCTACAACCACTTTGTTTAGACTTTTTATCATAAATAGATGTTTAATTTTATTAAATGCTTTTTCTGCATCTGTTAAGATGATCATAAGATTTTATCTTTTATTTTGTTAACATGGTGTATGTTGACTGATTTGTGGCTTCTGAAACATACTTGTACTCCTAGAATAAATCCCACTTGATCATGGTGTCTGATTCTTATAATATATTGTTGATTTCAGTTTGCCAATACTTTGTTGAGGATTTTTGCATCTATCTTTATCAGGGATATTGAGGTAGAATTTTCTTCTTTTGTGGCATCTACGTCTGGTTTTGGTATCAGGGTAATGGGTAATTTTGGTCTTGTAAATCTGGAAAAGTTCCCTCCTCTTCTATTTTTTGGAAGAGTTTGAAAAGAATTGATAATAGTTCTTCTTTGAAAGTTTGGTAGAATTTCCCAGTGAAGGCCTCTGTTCCAGGACTTTGTCAAGAGGTTTTTACTACTGATTCAGTATCCTCACTAGTAATCAGTCTATTCTGTTGCATCATGATTTAGTCTCAGCAGGTTACATGTTTCTAGGAATTTATCCATTTCTTCTAGGTTGTCCAATTTGTTGGTGTATAACTGTTCACAGTAGTCTCTTATGATCCTTTGTATTTCAGCTATAACACCTCCTTCATGTCTGGTTTTATCTATCTATTTATTTATTTATTTATTCTTGGTGAGTCAGCTAAAGGTTTGTCAATTTCTTTTATATTTTCAAAGAGCCAGATCTTAGTTTCATTGATCTTTTCAATTGTCTTCTTAGTCTCTGTGTCATTCAATTGGCTCTAATTTTTGTTATTTCCCTCCTTCTATTAACTTTGGGCTTTGTTCTTTTCTAGTTCCTTGAAGTGTAAAGTTAGGTTGTTTGAAATTTTTATTTTTGAGGTAGTCATTTATTGCTAAGAACTTCCCTCTTAAAACTGCTTTTCCTTCATCCTATAAATTTTGGGATGTTCCAGTTCCATTTTCATTTGTCTCAAGGTATTTTTTTATTGATCTCTTGATTTCTTCCTTGACCCATTGGTTGTGCAATAGCATGTTGTTTAATTTCCATATATTTGTTAATTTTCCAATTTTTTATGTAATTAATTTCTAGTTTCATACCTTTGTGGTTGGACAAAATGCTTCATATGATTTCAATCTGCATAAGTGTATTAACACTTTTTTGCTCACCTAACATATGATTTGTCTTGGAAAATGTTCCTTGTGCACTTGAGAAGAATGTGTATTCTGTTGCTTTTGGATGGAATATTCTTTAAATATCTGTTTAGTCCATCTGTTCTAAAGTGTCATTTAAGGCCAATGTTTCCTTATTGATTTTCTGTCTGGATGATCTATCCATTGTTATAAGTGAGTTATTAAACTATCCCACTATTATTGAATTGCTCTGTATTTCTCCCTTTAGGTCTGTTAATATTTGTTTTATATATTTAGGCGCTCCTGTGTTAGGTTTGTAGATATTCGCAAATGTTATATCTTCTTGGATTGACTCCTTTATCATTATGTAACAGTCTTCTTCTCTTATTACATCGATGTTTTAAAGTCTATTTTGACTGATATAAGCATAGCTACCCCAGCTTTCTTTCAGTTTCCATTTGCATGGAGTATCTTTTCCATCCCTTTACTTTTAGTCTGTGAGTGTCCTTACCTCTAAATTCTCTTGTAGGCAGCATATATAGGAGAGTCTTGTTTTTATATCCATTCAGCCATTTCGTGTCTTTTGATTGAAGCATTTAGCCCATTTACATTTAAAGTAAGTGTTGATAGGTATGTGCTTTTTGCTATTTTAATTGCTTTCTAGCTGTTTCTGTAGCTCCTCTTTGTCCCTTTCTTCTTCTTCTCTCTCTCTTCCTTTGTGCTTTGATGGTGATATGATTATATTTCTTTAGTGATATGCTTATATTCCTTTAGTGATATGCTTATATTCCTTTCTCTTTATCTTTTGTGTATTTGCTATAAGGTTTTTTTTTGTGGTTACCATGAGGTTTATATCTAACAATTTATATATATAACAGTCTATTTTAGGTTGTGTCTTTTAATCTTCATACAAGCTTTTTAAGTGATTAATCCACTCTCTTTACTATATATTTACTTTTCCACTGAGATTTATTCTTTCATATGTGTTCATGTTATTAATTGTGCCCTTTCTTTTCACCTTAAAGAAATTCCTTTAACATTTGTATAGCTGGTATAATGGTGATGAACACCTTTACCTTTTGTTTGGCTAAAACACTCTATTTCTCCTTCACTTCTAAATGTTAACTTTGCCAAAGAGAGTATTCTCCTTGAAAGGAGAATTTTTTTTCAACCTTAGAATATATCATACTACTCTTTTCTGGCCAGCAACATTTCTACTATAAAGTCTGCTGACAGTCTGATAGAGGCTCCCTGTATATAACAAGTTGTTTTTCTCTTGCTATTCTTCATATTCCCTCCTTGTCTTTAGCTTTCAAAATTTTAATTATAATGAGTGTTGTAGGTCTCTTTGTGTTATTATTTAAAACTCTCTGGGCTTCCTGAATCTGGAAGTCTGTTTGCTTCCAAAGGTTAGGGAAGTTTTCAGCCATTATTTCTTCAAAGAAGATTTCTACCCCTTTCTTTCTGTTCTTCTTCAATGACTGCTTTAGTGCAAATATTAGTCTGTTTGATGTTGTCTCATAAGTCCCTTTAAGCTCTCCTCATTATTTTTTCATTCTCTCTCTCTCTCTTTTTTTTTTTTTTTTTTTCATTTCTGCTGATTGGGTGAGTATTCACTGCCTTGTCTTTGAGTTGACTGATCCTTTCTTCTGCTTCATCTCATTTGTTGTTGAACCGCCCTATATTTTCAGTTCAGTTACTGTATTCTTCAGCTCTGTGACTTCTGTTTGGTACTTTCTTACATTTTCTATCTTTATTGAAGTTCTCACTGTGGGCCTCTTTCTGACCATTACTTTGAACCCTTTATCAGGTAAATTATCTCTTTTTCATTAAGATTTGTTTTCTCCTGAGGTTTTATCTTGTTCTTTAATCTGGAACATAGTTCTCTGTTTCTTCACTTTGCTTGATTCCGTGTTGGTTTCTATACTGTAGATGAAACAACCACCTCTGTCAATCTTGAAGGAATGGCCTCATATAGGAGATGAGCCTTGTCGTTCAACCCTGCCCCAGTTCTTGATGTCTCTCAAAATTTTGTGCTTCCTGCAATAATCTGTTATATTGTTAACAGCTCCCCATCATTGAGGATGCACCAAGACCTATCAGTGTCCCAAAGGGAAGGATCTCAGTACTTAGATTCAGGCTGACTGGAAGCCAGACCTCAGGCATCAGGTTTTAAAAGTATACAAATAGAAACTGTTCTATGTGACTACAAGTGTAAGCCCTGCTGGCCACCAGAGCCAGGTGATCTAGAGGTGCTCCCTGGGTGGCAGGCACAAAAATCAGGGCTCCAGAAAAATGAATAAGCTCTTTTCTGGGTGATACCAGTGAGGTGGAGCAAGGCAGAGGGAGAGTGTTGAGATGATGGCCATAGCCCATATTGGTTTCTTCAAGTATTACACTATAATATTCTTTATTTTGATTAATGAGTTTTTTACTGCCTTCTTAAATTTGCACCAAGTTAAGCACCTTACTCTTGTCCTATTTCTGCTTGTTAGGCAGAATTATCCTTTATTCTAAAATCCTACCTGCTTGTTAGGCAGAATTATTCTTTATTCTAAAATCCTACCATGGGCTATTATGGAGTAGCAACAAGAATATTCAGCTCCAAGTAAGTCGTAAGCAAGTCATAATTATCTGAGCCCCCATTTCTTCATTTGCAAAATGGAGATAGAACATTGGAAAGAGTAAAGAAAGCCAAATGAAACCATGGGTGTGGAAGTGTTTTTGAAAATGTAAAGCAGTGTATGCTAAAGCACTGTCATGGTGCCATACCTATTACAATATCTTACTTGTTTAGGTGTCAACAAGAACGCTTGATAAAAGCAGTGATAAAGGGGCACCTGGGTGGCTCAGTCGTTAAGTGTCTGCCTTTGGCTCAGGTCATGATCCTGGGGTCCTGGGATCAAGCCCCGCATTGGGGTTCCCACTCCATCTCCCTCTGCTTGCTGCTCCCCCTACTTGTGCTCTCTCTTTCTTTCTGTCAAATAAATAAATAAAAAGCTTTAAAAAAAAAAAGCAATGATAAAAATCAGCCAAATTCATTTTTTCTAGGCATTAAAAAGATTTCCCTGCTATTATATAAAGCTTTCTCATTTATTATGTCTTTCTCATTTATAGTGCAAAGGGATTAAAAGTTGCATATGCCCTTTGAGCCCATGGAATAACTTACCAAGAAGTCGAATGTCAGAGAGAGGGGCAAGATGACTTGTCTACTGCAAAATACAATTACATAAGTAGGGTGATCAATTTCTGAGGAGTCTGAGGGGGTCTCTTGAGACACATGACTATTGATGCTAAAACTGGGAAAGTCCCAAACAAATTGGGAGACAAGTTTGTCACTCTGAGAAGCATGATACAGACACTGGAAAGAGCCTGGACCGAGAATCGGGTGCCAGATGTTCTTCTCTCAGCTGATGTAGTAATTTTGGGCAAGTCACTTAAACTCTGGTCCTTGGCTCTTCTGTGTGCAAAACAGGGGATTTGGACCTAATATCTACCTAAATAGTACATGTATGAAGCTTGTACTTCATTTCATGTATAAGAGATGTTCCATAGATTTTACACCACTGAAACCTCCCAACACAGCTATGATGTAAGTACTATTATTACTCCCCACTGGGAGATAAGAACACAGAGTATTAAGAGAGACGAGGATTCCAGTCACACCAAGTGAGGCAGTGTACCCCAGTCAGGTTGAACATGGCTTCTTGAGACTTAGCTCAGTTCCCAGCCCCACCACAAGCTGGCTGGTTATTTTGAGCAAGTTCCTTAACCTTTGTGCCTCAGTAATATGGGGGTTTCTTTTAAGGTCATTTGAGAGTACTTCAAACAGTGGCTGGTACAAATTAGTGGTTCTGCAAGTGCTTGTTAAATAAAAAAATAAGGGCACCCATGCTCTTAAACACTACACAGAGTCCTGCCCATCTCAAAGATCTCCTCCAGGTCTTTCTAAGGCTATGATTTTATGAATGGCCATGTCCCTTTATACGCTCAACTCTGCATAGAAGTAGAAAACAGAGACTGCTAAATGCAAAGCATTTCTGTGATAATAAAAAACTAATAGATTACCCTCATTTCCAAACCATAGTCTCAAAGAAAACACTGCTGAATCTCATAGAGTGTCTGTGTGATTGAAAATCTGTGAATTCACTCCTGGGCATCTTTAAAAAGAAAAGAAATCAGCACAACATTTGTGTTGTGTCTTGACATTAAATCTGCAGGCCTTTGCCAATTTGTAAGTCATTCAGAACCTTTAACACCACTTAAGCTTAGAGCTTCTTTGTTGTAATTATTTGAGAAGAACACAGAAGTTTTTAGCTCTTCAACCATCATGAAAAAGTTAGCAAGCATGTTTCATCTTTCTATTAATCATTTGGAGGCATTTTTCTCTACTGCGTTTCTATTATTTAAATGTAGTATCTAGGATAAAGGGTTTGATTCTGATTTCTAATATTCCGGCAAAAATTACCAAATATCTTGTGAAGTCAGCTGCTGTGTTAGTAAGCCTTTATTTGCCAGTTCTTCTGAATTATATACCAGTACATCACAGTAAATTTTTACTGAGTATGTACTATGTGCTAGGCACATTTAGTTAATAACTTTCTTTGGAACAGTCAGAGCAGTTTTGAGGATATGCACACCAAGTCTCCTAATCTGCCATTCAGAGAAACAGAAGAAAGTCTTTGAAACTCAATTTTACATCAAACAATTTACAGAGTGCTCCAGGAAGCAGACACTGTGATTCATAAAAGAACAGCAAGTTGGCTAAGCCCAGTCCATTAGTAGGATCACTTCACAAGGCTCCTTGCCAGCTATAATCTGACATGGGCACAAGGTTGATTTCCTCATTCTGCTTAGGAGAAGTTTCTACCATAGTCTGTAATTGGCAAACCAACCTGAATTACTGTGGTTTACCCAGTTCCATGTGCAGTTTTAAAGATCACTGTTCTTAGAAGGTTTTCCTTCTGTGGGTGTTTGGGTCATACCTTTCTGTCGCTGGGGAAAGGAACAGTGGTGACCCATAATTCCTCCGGCTCCTTTGCCCAGCCTAGTTTCAGTGATAGTAGCTGACAATGTAATACTCATTCAGCAGCTGATTATAATTAAAAATATCAGAATAATTAAAGTCCTCAGCTTGACAAGCGGAGCCATAACTTTGCCTTCAGACATTCCTCTCTAATTAGTTAATTAATCCTAATGCAAATTATAAGCAATAATTAGTCAGCCAAGCTTGACATAAAAGTCTGCTGACTTACAGCTAAAAGGCTTTCCGGTTGCTGGTTTGTAGTTTCTAAAGGTGTCTTTTGTCCACTCATGGTTTCTGTATCCATCCTACTTCGAACTTTCTGCCTACACATAGATACTCAAAGCAATTTGAGCTGGAGAAAACCAGAGCTATAAAAACCTGTATTACCACAGGCATTTTTCAGTTTGACATAATAAATTGCATGCTCAGTATCTGTATTGAATATCAATATGGGGTATATCCTATGCAGGAAAAAAAATAAAGTGAGAATGTAAGGAGGAAGCAGGGACATTTTGACCAAAAGCATGGTCTGTGATATGTTTCACATTCATTTGCACTAGATCACTGGGGTGCTTTTTAGCATGTGCCAAGAAATTGAGTCATAATGAAGCATATCTGAAATTTGATATGCCTGTAATAGGAAAGCTAATATTTGATCCAGATTTTCAGCGAATTTAAACAGATCCGGAATCTGTTAAGTGAGATAATTTGAGTTATCTTCTGATAAATCTAAACCTGAATATTGTATTTGCTACATATCTCTGCTACTAATGAATAAAATTCCCTCCTTCTAAAACTGAGAGAGGTATAAAAGCACAGTCTTACAGAACATTGGATCAATAGTTTCTGGACACCTCAGACAACCAAACACTCTACCATCAGTCAGCCGAAATCTTCACTGTTTAGCAGTCCAAAAAAATCTGTCCTATGGACTAAAAGGCAGCCCCTGAAAAAATGATGTCAGTGTAACAACAAAGCTAGAGCTAAATCAACGTGGAACCTTATCTCCCAAATGCTATCTTTGGCTAAAACTCCATGACCTGCAAAGAGTATTTTAGTGTATTGATTGCAAAAATGGCCTAAGTATTTCTTTCCCTGTATCCATGCCTCTTGCAATGTGACTGTGTAGCTCTACCCACTAAGATGTTGAATTTATTTCTCCAATGCTTGAATTTAGGCTTTTCTTGTGACTTGATTTGGCCAAAAGGATGAAGTGGAAGTGTCAGGTGCCAGATACAAGCATAGGTCTAAAGATATCTTGCATATTTCTGCTTGATCTCTTGAGATCCTGGGTCTATATGAGATAAACTGAGACTAGCCTACTGGTGGATAAAAGAGAGTAGGGAATGGATTCAAATTATCCTCCTGGGGCCTTCTTAGACCAGGTGAGTCATTACCTGATTGCAGACAAATGAGAAAAACAGCAAAAGTCAACCAAGCTAACTGAGACTAACAGAAACACCCAACTAACCTATAAACACATGAGCTAAAAAAATTATTTCCAATGTAAACCACTAAGTTTTTGGATTGTTATTACACAGCAATAGCTAACCGACACAAATATAAATAGAACAGCTTAGCTCGGTGCCTCCTACCCCAATGGAGCAGAAGAAGGGACCCTTACCTTCCCATAAAATTTCCAGATACTCTTTTATGTGTTTATTTTTCGTTTCTCCTCTTACAAGAGGAAGAAAAAAGGAAGTAATATGGAGTATTTCCATCTCTTTGTTATTTGAGCATTCTCTCCTGTAACTTCTCTGGTTACTTCCCCTCCACTTAAAAAATTGCTCAAGGCTCTCTTAGCCTAAACAAAACTCTTCCCTTAATACTACTCCAATGCACCCCACCCAACTACAACCATATTTTTTTTCTTTTCCATAACTGATAAGCTTCTAAAGAAAGCATCCATATCCATTTCTCTACTTCCTCAGCTTCTTTTGTTTTCCAAGCCACTATGACCTGTCTCCTACCTCTACCACTCTACTGAAACTGTTTTCAAAAGGGTTATAAATGACTTCCTAATTGTCAAACCCAATGATAATTCTCCTGTCCCATCCTTTTCTTAATGTAAATTTTTACTGAAGTGTTACATATGTATTCTCTCTTTCCTTCCCACTCTGTCTTCCCTCCCTCTCTAAAATATAATCCAGACTAATCTTTCAATCTCAAGATGCTTAAATCAATCATACATGAAAAATCCTTTCTGCCATGTAAATTAACATATTCATAGATTCCAGGGATTAGGACATGGCTATACCTTTATGGAGCCATTATTATCTAGCACACTGTGTAACCATTACCCAAACAGAACCTAAAAAGAACTCTCATGTCCCCTTCCAGTCATACCTACCCACTATGGGTAACCAACATTCTAATTTCTAATCTTACAGATGAGATTTTTTTAAATTTTTTTTATTATGTTCAATTAGATTAGCCTATTTTAAATCTTACATAAATAGAATAATGGTGGATATACTTTCTGTGTTTGGCTTCTTTTGGTCAACATTGTGAGATTTATCCATAATGTCAAAGAAACCATGAAGCCAGATTTTAAAAGGCACCTGGGTGGCTCAGTCATTAAGCGTCTGCCTTCAGCTCAGGGCATGATCCCAGGGTCCTGGGATCAACTCCCACATTGGGCTCCCTGATCCACTGGGAGCCTGCTTCTTCCTCTCCCACTCCCCCTGCTTGTGTTCCCTCTCTTGCTGCCTGTCTCTTTCTCCGTCAAATAAATAAATAAAATTGTTTTTAAAAAAATAAATAAAAGTCACTGCTCAAAATTTAAACTACTCTTTTGTCCCTCCAAATTTTCAGAAATGGAGTACATCTGAAATATTGATAGCTCCAAGGAGGAAAGACTCCACACTACCCACCCACTTCATACACACACACAGAAGATAATAAAGCAAAACTTCCCTAGAAGGCAGAGCCATGGAGAAAAATGGGAAGAAGTTCCTTCCAGAAATCTCATCAGATAACTTCTCCTATAGGGAAAAGAAATTTCCCAGGATTCCAAGGGCTAGTAAAAACCAATGATTGTTGTGTTTATCCTTTTCCTGAATGGCAGTTTGTAGTAGTCACTATGACACACCTCCTGGATCCCACTAACGGACTAAAGGATTTAATTCCTTAGTTGTTGAGAGTGCCAAATACAGCCCTCAGACAACACTTTTTTTAAAAAGATTTATTTATTTATTTATTTATTTATTTATTTATTTATTTATTTATTTTGGAGAGAGAGAGAGGGAGGGAGAGAGAAAGGAGGAGGGGTAGAGGGAGAGACACCCTGCTGAGCACAGAGTCCAACTTGGGGCTGGATCATGACCCTGAGATCATGACCTGAGCAGAACCCTGGAGTTGGATGCTTAACCAACTGCACCACCCAAGCACCCCCAGACAACACTTTTTATTGCCTCAGCTGAAGAGAGTTGCCTCACACTTTGTCCAAGGTCATACCCTTTTCCAGAGATACCCAAATCCAATAACTAGTCAACCTGAAGTATAAAGGTCCAGCCTCCTTGCCCTACTTTGGGGCAATCCTGAAGGGCCACCCCAGCTTCATCATGTGATTGGCTGAGGAATGTGCTGAGACTGTTTGCTTCCTTCCCTTCCCTTCCACAGGTGGGGCTCACAACAGCACTTCCTGACAAACCACCAGCATGCAACCTCTGTCTGAGTCTGCTCTCCAGGAAGCCAGCCTGAGACAGATGTAGTCCAATTAACCTATGCCCGCTCCTCCGTTTCATACTAACTGGAGAAGAGGTGTGGATAATTTGCCATTTTTGCTCTTAGAGCATCATATCCTGATTGGATGTCTGGATGTTCTGAATGTTAAGATACAAGCAGGGACTGATGGGACTTTGGTCTGGGAGAAGCAAATGGGAACCTGCTAAGCAGTAGGGCAAGATGTGGCAGAGAATGCCAATGTTCACCCATATCTAGGCTTCCATGGACAGAGTAGTAAGGGTCGCCAAACAAATTTCACCAATTTCAAATTCTCTTAGAGACTCTGGTATTACAATATTTACTTTAAAAGCTAACTTTCTCTTATGGCACCATCTCTCACAGCTTCTTTAATCCATCAATGATCCAATTAGATCATTAATTTAGTTGCTGCCTAACTGCATGTCTTCACTGCTGCTGTTGCAGAGGAGGGGCTGGCGTCCATCGGGAAACTAGTAATAGATGAGGAAAAGGAGGTCTTGACCTTTCCCTCTCAAAGAGTGCATCTAACTATGAAAGTGATCATCCTTCCCCTCCATTCCCCCAAATGGACAAAGTGCCCCTTACACCTATGTGGCTACAATGGCCACCAAAGCCTAAATTTGGGGTGAGAGAAATCAGTCCATTAAGAATCTCCATCTCCAGGTGATATGACATTTCCACTAGTACAAACTCAGTTTGTGGAAAAAAAAAATTAACCACCCTTGAAAGGTTCCTGCTTCCCACTTTTGCCTCCAGCATGCATTTATTCTTATCATCCTCCTCATCCAATAGTATTTATTAAATGGCCACATTTGCATGGCACCGTACCTGTGATTTCCCATTTCTCTCCAAGGATGATTTCCTGGTTTAGAAGCTTTAATGGCTGCTCCTTTGAAAATGTCTTAAGAGGGTTTTGACTGTAATTCCCTTTCTCCTAGCTCTTATTTAATAGGTACCAATGCCTATCTTTTGCCTGGGGTATTGGGTTAGGGAGAGGAAGATTCATTAACCATGGTGAGTTATGGATTTCAATGCCCTGGCTACTTCATTTCTCATATCCATGTAGATCATTTCCTCCCTAGTCTTCCTGAGCCCAAGGATGCATATATTGTAAGTAGCCTTAATCTGCTTCATTAGAACATTTTTTTTAACTTTACAAGAATGATACCACCAATATTACCATATTACTTCTGGTGATGTGCATGGCAGTATAATCATACATTCACAGTAGCTGGCAGTAATAGTAGTGACTTAGTTGTGGTCATAAGAGAAAGAAAACCATATGATTTTAAAGCTTGGAGATATTGAAATTAATCTCATTTTCAGATGTAGAAACCTAGATTCAGAGAGGTGAAGCACCTTGCCTGAGGATACGCACTAGTGGCTAGTGACTGAAAAAGTGTTAAATCATAGGTCTCGAGACTCATAACCTTGTATACTCCCCCAATGCACCCTTTTAATATTAAAGTAGAGTGGTTCTGATGTTGAGAAAGGCTCCAAGGTGTTTTGGAGTAAGAAACACATAGTGGAACCACCCATGGTTATTATATACCATATTACAAGAGAGAAAATGTGTGGTTGGTACACCCTGCATACATTTCAGATGGACGATTCTCCCTTCTGCTCCCTCTTTATGTTTCAGTGAATAGTCTTACTTGGCCTTATGCCCTGGAATAACTAGCAGATTTCTCTCTGTGAGACCAGCCATATCATCTCCTGGAGGAAAAGTATCTCACTATCCCCACTGTTTTCTCCAGCTTTCAGCACTAACTAAACTATTCCTAAGAAGCAGGGTTGCACCTGTATCTGTGAAAAATAATAACTCTGGCTCAGTGACCGTAACTTCTGCTTAGATTTAGCCATGAGGAAAACTGTAAAATAGGTGAAGTTTATTTTTTGTCTTTTCTCTGTAGCACTGGTTCCCAACCAGGTTGATTTTGCCACCTCCTCATAAGGGATATTTGGTAATGTCTGGAGACATTTTCTGTTGTCCCAACTGAGGGGGTGTTATTGGCATCTAATGGGTAAAGGCAAAGAATGCTGCTAAATATCATACAGTACACAATATAGCCCCTACAACAAAAAGTCAGCCAGTCAAAATATCAATGTGTTAAGGCTGAAGACGCTGCCTTAGAGCATTCTCTCCCCTTTCCAGACCCCTGACATTACGAAGCCACGGGCTTTCCATTCTTTGTGGACTTGGCTCTCAGGTACCACAATAAGAAGTTGTATCTTCCTCTCTAGATCTCTCTTATTAGAAGACTTAGGAAGCCCAGAGAAGAAAGAGTTCTGTACTAGGATAGAGGTTTCCTGGCTTCATAAATTTTCAATTATACGATCATCTACAAAATAGGGAAATGATTTCTTCTTACTTCACTGGGTTGGTATAAAAATGATAAAATAAGAAAGCGTTTGTTAAAGTGCTTTGTTAACTCAAGCACTACACAAATGTGTGCCACTGTCATGGTAAGTATTAATTAACAATATAGGGATGGGTTCCTGATACTATTTTTTTAGATACCATGACATCAGGTAGTGCTGGTTCAGAAGCTTGTCCACCATTTTTCTAATCCCCCAATAGAGGTGGCAAATTTTTCCAATGTTCGACACTAGTTCTATCCATATTGTTTTTAAATCCTCTGTGGTACATGAAAAAGTGCTCTCAGTGCTAATCAGATGGTAGATACTTATTAAACTATTCACACAAATTATACTACATAGTCATAGTTCCATACATAGCTACAAGGACAAAGACTTTTTCACCTCTTCTAATTCATAAAAACTCTCCATGGTTTTATAGAGTTTCCTTTTCCTGTCATTTCAACAGAAATTGGTTAATGACCCCAAAAGAGTCCATTTACTGAAGTTAATTTGACTTAGCACTTATGATATACCAAACATTGCATTAGGAACTGAAGGTGTGAATAATAACAAAGGTTAACATGTATTACAGTCCAGCCCTGTGTCAGTCTTTGCAGTAGGTAACTCACCACCTTATCCCTAACATTCCAGAAGCCTGTGAAGTAGACATTTGTTCCCATTTGATAAATGAGGCAACTGAGATTTAGGCAGTTTATGTGATTTATCTAAACTGCTAAGCTAATAAGTGTAAGTACTAGAACTGAGATTCAAACTAATGTCTACCAGGTGGAAGATAGCATGTTCTGTCCCACTCACTGATCCAAACAGCCTCCTGTAGTTTTGTAGTTTAAGATTTTATTTTTAAGTAATCTTCACACCCAACCTGGGACTCGAACTCACAAACTAGAGATCGAGTCACATGCTCCACCCACTAAGCCAGCCAGGCACCCCCCTGTAGATCTAGGTGTGTGCTGCAAACTTACATCACAACACCTGCAACCCAGGTACTGTCATAACAGAAAACATCTGTGCTACAGAATGGAGTGATAATGGCCAAAATACTCCACAGCAATGGGGGTGCTTGCGTCTCTCAGGTCAACTACAAACAGCACACACTATGAGTGTGAATGAATAACAAAAATGCTTAAATCCTTCTCTTTCCTCAACTGTTTAAATTTGTTCACAAAATAAGAATTCAGCAGTTCACCCATGGATTTTGATAATATAAATTGTCCCAAACACTGAGGTGATGATGCCTAAATTAGTGATTTTGAGGATTTGTGTTTCAATTCCAAATAAGTGGAGCCTGACACAAACAAGTCTTTGTTATCCTACTTATTGAATTCAATTCAATTACATTCAGTGAACACTTGCTGAACCACGACTGTGTGTGCCTTGTGCTATGGGAAAAAACAATGGAGTGACATGATGACTGTCCTCATGGAGTTTATTTTACTATGAGAGGGATAAGAGTCAACGAGAGTATTAATTAAATCCAGCTGATACCTCACATATTAAACTCCACATGACCTACTTTATTCATCAATACATATTCTCCTTCTCTGACGGATTCATGTATTCAATGAACATGGAGGTGCTGTGTGGAGCCATTCCTCACCCTCAAAACACACCAATTCAGTGCCACCAGTGTACAATACAGAACAAGTACCATAGCAGAAAAACTGGTGCTGGCAGGTGTGATCAGGGAGGCTTCAAGGAAGAGGCTGAGATGATTTAGGACAGAACCTGAAGTACGGGCAACATTTATATTGTCTTCCAGGAATGTGTTTTGGGACAGAACCTGGTGAGGTTCAATCCAACAATCAATAATCAGCTCCTATGTTGTTATGGGCAACAGGTGTTTATAAAGATATCGTATACCTTCTCTGAGATAATAATCTAAAAATACTAACCCAATGACACAGTTTCAATCAAAAGTAAGGGAAAACAATTAAAACTGAAAAAAGTAATCTCATAAAAATATGCAGCAGAAGAAGCTACTTTATCATATCAAGGTGTTATGTGGGAAAGCACAAGAGTTGTTAGAAACACAATGCTTCTTAATCTTCTGCTTGGGTCTGGCATTCTGTCACTTCTCACTTTCCACTGGCCCAGCAAATTATCTGACCAACTGACAATAAGGTAGGGAAGTAAACCCTCCAACAAGAAGACATTTTATGGCAATGAGCAGGAATGTTTAATACTCTAATGGGGAAGAGATAAAGAAAAGTCGGAAAAATTGTGGCACCTGGGTGGCTCATTCCGTTTGGCATTCAATTCTTGATTTTAGCTCAGGTCATGATCTTAGGGTTGTGAGATCGAGCCTATGTCAGGCTCTGTGCTGGGCATGGAGCTTGCTAGAGATTCTCTCTCTTCCTCTTCCTCTACCCCTCCCCCATTAAAAAAAGTTGAAAAAAAAATACAATCTACTGCAATAAATACACATATTTGCTAATTCATTGTTTTTTTAAATTCCAAAACATGTTTTAATTGATTTTTGTCACAGTTAATTAGAAAACTAGTAGATCATCTCCTAAGTAAGTGAATGGACTGTGTTTGAAGTATCAGAGAGACAATAAAAGATAAGAAACAGAAGGAATACAAGTATATATAAAACCCTGTTGTATACCTACAACGTGGCTCACCAAAGTTACATTTAATGAGAGGCTTGATAATTAGATTTTCCTGACTTTAGTCACCACAAACAAGAGAAAAACTCCTCATAGTGGAGTCTAAGGCTTTCAAACCTAATATTCTAGTCACATGATATTGAAAAGAAACATTCATTTAAAAATAGTCTTTAAATGTTTAATAAATATTCAGGTTTATATTAGGAAATACGTACAAAACCTTCCTATCTCCATGTTTCATGGGCTTTTTCCTCTTACAGCTATTCACGGACAATTTAGATCTACAAGTTTTAACCATTTAACTTCCTGAGAGAGGAAACAACAAAAGCAAATGTGTCCCCAACTCACGTATGGAAGTAGTTATTTCAGGTTAATTATTATCAAGAACTGTGCAAGACTAAAAATGCGATTAAACATTAGCCTGTAAGATATTTAACAGTGGGGTTCTACAATAAAAACAGAATATTGTTCTTTCTAGTTTTTTTTTCTAAATGGTCCCAAACTACACATGCGAATGAAGCTAATGTCTAAATAATTAAATGATAATGTCATTATTATTCAATGTAGGAATACACTTGAGAATCAAATTGAATCAGCTTTTTTCCCCTTGTGGCACAATAACAATTCATGTTCAACCTTACTTAATATATTCCTTGGTTAAAAGAAAAATCAGTGTGTATACTCATTGGCTTCTAGAAAGGAGAATTCAGCCTATGTAACTGAGCAACAGTGTAGTGGGAGGAAAAAAGGCAATAAACCAGGACTAAAATATCAATTAGGCTAAGAACAACACCTCTGTACCTTTGTCCTAAACTCCTTTCTCATTCCTACCCCTTAGGCATCCAATGCCCTCTACCCTTATTGCACCTAACTTCCTAAAACTGGTTTGCTCATAAGAACACATTCAGTGTGCTACCTCTCCCAGAAGTGCTTATATCTTCACTCAGCCTCCATTATGCATTGAAAAGCTCCATTCCCTTTGAACATTCATACAGCACACACTAAGTGACAGGCTTAGTTCAAAGCATATTCCATGTATGAACTCATTTAATATTCACAACAACTCTGCAAAAGATATTCTTATTATCCGTATTTTACAAATGAGGAAACCAAGTCACAGAGTGGATGGTTAACTCTCCTAGGATGAATCCAAGCATTCTGATTTGAGAACCTGGATTCTTATTACTAGAGCTACATAAGAGGAAGATTCTCAAACCCCTAATCATTGCCTTCAAATCCTCCCATTATTAGTTGGTTGAGCAATTTCTTTTTTTTTTTTTTTTGAGCAATTTCTACATGTCAAAAACCACAGAAAGATGCAATGAATTTTATAACAGAATCCATGAACACTAATGAAGAGAAGTGCTCTGACAAGGGGTAGGAAAATGGATTTAAGTTGTTTTCACATGCCCTCTGTCCAGGGACCCCTGAGTCTCACACATATGTTATCACATGGCCAACACTAAAGAGATTATTTAGCCAGGTTCACCAATACTGTTCCATTAGTTTTGTTTCACGGCTGTGATACTGAATTTCCACATCCATGATTGTGAAATAAGTCAAATCCTGAAAGGACTTGTTACAACCCCTGTCTTTGATGCTTTTCCTATTTGTTGCTACCAAGACTAGTTATGGTAGAAAAACAACATAGGTGTACAGGTTTAAGCCTTAGGATTTTTTTTTTAAGGTTTATTGATCTATTTGAGAGAGAGAGCGAGAGAGCGCGGCAGGTGGTGGTGAAGGGCAGAGGGAGAGGGAGAGAAAAGAAATCTGAAGCAGACTCCCCACTGAGCATGCAGCCCAACATGGGGCTCCATCTCATGACTCTCAGATCCTAAGTCAAAATCAAGAGTTGGATGCTTAACCAACTGAGCCACCCAGGCACCCCAAACTTTAGTACTTCAAGAAAGGCCCACAAAAAAATCTGTTAAAAAACTGGGGAATTTTTAAAAATCTATTTAAAAATAAATGTAAGCCTGTTAACAAATCAGGTAAGATACACATAAATCTATATCTAAATATTTTATTCTTTCTGATGTAATCATAGAAGGCACTCTTTTCTCTTTTTTTAAAAAGATTTATTTTATTTGAGAGAGAGAAAGCTAGGGGAGGGGCAGAGGGAGAGAGAGAATCCTGAAGCAGACTCCTCACTGAGAGAGGAGCCCGACATGTGACTGGATCCCAGGACCCTGAGATCATGATACCCGAGCTGAAATCAAGAGTTGGATGCTTAGCCAACTGAGCCACCCAGGCATCCCCAAATGGCATTATTTTCTTAATTTCTTTTTCTAATAGTTTATTGTTAGCATATAAAAACACAACTGATTTTTGTATATTGATTTTTGTATCCTGCCATTTTACTGAATTCATTTATTAGTTCTAACAAGTTTTTTGTGAATCTTTTGTGAAGTCTAACAGTTTTTTTGTGAACTCTTTTTGTGAAGTTTTCTATATATAATATGTCTTCTGCAAATAAAAAACTTCTAATTATTCCTTCCTGATTTGGAAGCCTTTATTTCTTTTTCTTGCCTAATTGCTCTGGCTAGGATTTCCAGTGGTATGTTAAATAAAAGTGGTAAGAGTGGGCACCCTTGTCTTGTTCCCGATCTTAGAAGAAAGCTTTCAGCTTTTTACTATTGTGATGTTAGCTGTGCCTTGTCATATATGGCCTTCATTATGCTGAGGCACATTCCCTCCATACCCAGTTTGTTGAGAGTTTTTAACATAAAAAGATGTTCAATTTTGTCAAATGCTGTTTGTGCATAATAACAAAACCAAGTAAAACTATCTCATGTGCATTAGAATAAAACAGGTTATATATGAATAAAATATAATTAATATAATATAATATATCAATCAGAAGATACAAGTTTCTAGAATGGTGACCTAAGTTATTAAGGTTATCCTTTCACCCCCTCTTGCAAAGAAACAACTAAATATGATGGTAAAAGGGAATAGTATGTTTTTTATTCATCTTAAAACATCAAACGATGGAAAAGCTATAGAAAATTAACAGGTCAAAATCTAAGTAAAACCTCCAACTCAAAGAATTAAGTGAAGCCACTCTTGACATAAGGCATTTGCTGAATTTGGTAAACTCTGGCTTTATCGTCTGTCTGCAAACACAGGATGGTCAAAAGCCAGGATCTGTCCAAAGTGGGGAGCTAGTAATAAGAGATTCTCCCACTCAAAGAGCTGGGACTTCACAGAGCTACACCCTCAGTGTAAGGATGAATAAGAAGTAGAGCACTCTCACCTCTTAGTAAAATTACCACCTTGGTAAAATTGTCTTATCTCTATTTGGAAGAGGGTAGTCATATCTGTGAGTAATCACAAGCCTGTTTTCAGCAGGAGTTGCAATACAAAATCTCACCTGCACCCTCCTCAAAAAAATTAAAAAAGAGAAACCTAATGCCATGAAATTAGTTTATTAGGTACCTGACAGAAGACAATGAAATCTCCCTGGTAGAATGTAACTCTTAATTTTATGCTGAAAGAATTCTCATGAATAATATTATAGAAAAAATGAGATGCACATAGTAAAAATAACAGAGCATATCAATAAGGCTGCATGAGCAAAAAACAGCAGTAGTGAGAGAAAACAGAAACAGGCCCCTCAAAATATTAAATATTAGAATTACTGAAATGAGACATTGGGATTAT